>NW_024424452.1:60556189-60645759 GCF_017311325.1 Ursus maritimus
ATTCTATTTTCTCCATACTCTTTTCTGTACCTGTTAAGCATCATTCGATTGCAGTTTTTTTCATTTGGTTGTATTATTAGATGCTTAAGGCCTAATTTTCATTCCATTATAAGTAACCCATCTGCTTTCTCTTTTTTTGACCCCTGTAGAAATTTATTCTTTAAACATGCAACTCAAAAAAGATTTATCATCATGTTTTTCTTTCAGCTTTGTGAGGTTTTCTCTTATGTATTTATCATTAGTTTTGTTGACTTTTCTAATTTTAAAATACTCATTTTATTCCATCACTTTAACCTCTTTATCCATTTTACTCTGCATTTTCTGTGATGAGATTCTAATTCTTTAAAACTTTCTATAGGCAGATTGAAACCTAATTTAAAATTTTAGTTTCTTTGTGATCCCAGCTTATTTCAGTCAGCTCTCCTTGTATCTGACTTTATGTACCAGTCTGGCACTTGGCATTTCATAGTTTTTTTTCTGTGTCTTACAGTCCAGTTTTTTATTTTATATTTTTCTGATAACATATACAAATGATTTGTATTTTTCTTTGGTTTTTGGTATTAAATCTTTTAAAAATCATTATTTTCTCATATATATAGGATTGCCAAAAATTTTTTTCATACTCCCCCTTTTGTTTTCTGTTTGGTCTCCCTTGATTATATTCTCACAGTCAATTTGGGTGTTAACACAATATTTTTTCACATTTTAAGGTAGGCGTCAGGTTTATATGTAAGTCCCTATTTCAGTTAGGGTTATGCTTATGCTAATAAAGATCCCCAAATATAGTTGCTTGAATAAGATAGAAATGTAGTTATTCCATAACCATCTGGAAGGTAGACTGATGGGGAATCAACCTGATGAGACCATTCAGGAACCCAGGCTCCTTCCATCTGTTCATCTCAAAGAATGTTTTCCTTATCTGTCGAGTCAGAACTAGACTACTACCATACCATGTTTCAGTCTGAGAGAAAAGTAAGTAAGGAAGGGAAGTTCAGGTTAGTTATCTATCTATCTATCTATCTATCTATCTATCTATCTATCTATCTATCTATCATCTATCTATTTTTCCTCCCTCCTTCCCTCCCTCCCTTCTTTCCTTCCTTTAAAGATTTTATTTATTTATTTCAGGGGGAGAGAGAGCGAGAAAGCATGGGGGGGGATGGGCAGAGGGAGAAGGAGAGAGAATCTAAGCATACTCCATGCTGAGCACAGAGTGCAATGTGGGGCTTGATCTCATTTGGTGAGATCATGACCTGAGCTGAAATCAAGAGTCTGATGCTTAACTACTGAACCACCCAGGCATCCCAGGTAATCTTCTGTTAAGCAAGTTACTCAAGTTACAAGCATCATCTTCACTCACATATCATTGTTTAGAACTTTATTACATCCCCACCAGTAGCTGAAAGAGAAGCTACATTAGCTAGATAACTATCTGATTAGTTAAGGCCTTATTGCTATGGAATAAGGAGAAATAGAATTGGATGGAAAATGGCACCAACTCTAGCGATTCTGTTCACAAGTCTTGCTTTTCTTTTTATTCTATAAGAAGAAAGTTTTCCTAAATAGTACGTATCAACTGTCAATCTACTTTTCTTGGGAGCACTAGAGTAAATGTTTCCCTAAGCTCTACCTGTCTCTTACTCAACTTATTGTTGACTTCACATCTCAGAATATAATGCCTTACTTTCTGTCTCCTTGCACCATGCCCTGTCTTATTGTATTCCCTGAATGCTCATGAAAAGGAAAGGCTGATAGAATGGAATTGTCATTCTATCATAAAAGAATCACTGAAAAATTTGCAGCAGGGACAATGGAAAGTGGGATATGGGAGCAAAGGGACATCTGCTTCTGTGTATTGAATGACAGCAAAATGACACTGTACACAATAGCAAAAGATATTATAGGTTAGATGGGAAAAAAAGTCAGCCTCCTTTCTACTAGAGATGAAGCCACATTATTGGAGTCACTAGGGAAAACAAGGAACGAGATCAAAACTTCATAACTTAGCATTCAGGAAGTGAAGTATTTTCTTACAGCATACCTGATCAGTCACTCAGCAATTATTTTTCTGTGTTTAGAAGACATTTACTGCAATGGGGCCTTTCAGAGTTACACATTTTGTTTTTGCAACTCTTAGAGCTACAGTTAGTAGTTAATTTATTCTCTTAGGAGGCAGTTTACAGAGAGAATATTGTGCTGACCTTCTCAGCCTACATGGCAGAGAGTTACATATTTTGAAACAAAAAAAAAAATCACAAAAATTTCTTTGTGTTTTTGTTTAGATTATATTACTATCCCAAGGGTCTTGGGATATACAAAGATTTGCAAAGTGTGACAGTAAAGATACTAATTTTTTTAATAATATTTTTTATTATGTTAGTCACCATACAGTACATCCCCAGTTTTTGATGTAAAGCTCCATGATTCATTACTTGCATATAACACCCAGTGCACCATGCAATACGTGCCCTCCTTAATACCCATCACCAGCCTATCCCATTCCCCCAACCCCCTCCCCTCTGAAGCCCTCAGTTTGTTTCCCAGAGTCCATAGTCTCTCATGGTTCATTCCCCCTTCTGTTTACCCCCCCTTTGGTTTTCTTTATAAACATGCCAGTATATGTATGGTTACATAAAAGAAATTTCATCTACAAAGTAACTTGCTAAGGAGAATTTAGTACAGATAATTCCAATAATACTATTATTTTTAAAATAACATTTTAGAACTTTTTGGAATTAGGTTTTGCATAGGAAGCATATAACTGTTCTCTAAAGACAACTCATCCTTCTTTTTCTTATTGGTGGTGGTGGGTTTAATTTTGGTCAATTTCCAAAATAATTTTTTCCAATTTCATTAAATATGATATACAAACACATTTAATAATACTATTTGTAGTTATATGTGAAGTGACAACAACATGAAGAAACTGGCTTACTTCATTGAATGCATGAGAGACAACTCCCATAATTGATGTTCTAGGTTAGGAAAACAAAACATGTTTAATATGTCAGTCTTTTTTAATTAGTTAATTAAAGTTAATAAAAATTCGAGGTAGTGCTTTTTGTTAAGCTTGAAAATTATACAGTATTTATCTAGGTGAATAAATTGCCAAGTAAATTTTGAAAAAAGGGTAACAATGACTGGGAACTAATTTAATTACTATGAAATTTTATATAAACATATATTAATAAAACATTTGATGCAGTTGCAGATATAAATAAATCTGATAGTACAGAATGGGAAGTATGGGAATAGAGCCAGGCATGTATGAGAATTTATTAAATGACAATTAGAATTGTAGAAAAAGATTTTAGATTATTTCATGCTATGTAAAAATAAATCCCTAAGAGGTCTACTTCTGAGCTTTTAATTATTTAAATTTTTCTTTTAAAATGTTGGGATGTTTTTGTAGATATAAAAGGCTTTATTCCAAATTATGCTTTATTATTCCATGTTTTCTGTATTTTTATAGTTTTTAAAATGTTTGTTTCTCAATGTGAATAGTATAATAAAATTTTAAAAATGGAATTATAAAGTTGAAAGAAAACATAACATGGGAAATAGATGCAACATATATTTACAGAAAATGAATTAATATTCATGATGTTAAAATATCTTTTATAAAGGAAAAAATAATTAAGGAAAATATATGTACCTATAGCTTTTAATAGTATTTACTTATTGCTTATTCAATTTAAATTATTTCCTATTAAATCTATATTCAAATTCTAGATTTCATTCTTCTTTCTTTTCTTTCTTTTTACAAATAAATTGGAAGAAAATTGGATCAGATTCCTTTTTCCATAGTAGATAATCTGATCTGTGTATTGACTCTCCTTTTACTGAAATATTAAAAAAAAATAGAACTTACATATTTAAATGTACAAGTTGCTGAGCTTTAACATGGTGTACACTCATGAAACCATTACCACACTCAAGATAGTGAGTGTATCTGTCACCCTAAATACTTCCCTTACACTATTTTGTTATCGCTCCCTCCCATTCCATACTCTCCCTACCTAGGTAACCACAATCTGCTTTCTGTTACAATAGATTAATTTGCTTTCTATAGAATTTTAAATAAATGAAACTATATGCTATGTATTTGTGTGTATATATGGCTCCTTTCACTCAGCAGACTTATTTTATTTTATTTATTTATTTTTTATTTTTATTTTTTTATTTTTTAATAATATTTATTTAGTTATATTAGTCACCATACCGTACATCCCCAGTTCTTGATGCAATGTTCCATGATTCATTACTTGCATATAACAACCAGAGCACCATGCAATATGTGCCCTCCTTAATACCCATCACCGGCCTATACCAATCCCCCACCCCCCTCCTCTCTGAAGCCTTCAGTTTGTTTCTCAGAGTCCACAGTCTCTCATGGTTCATTCCCCCTTCTCTTTACCCCCCCCTTCATTCTTCCCTTCCTTCTCTTACCAATCTTCCTATTTCTTATGTTCCATAAAGGAGTGAAACCATATGATAATTGTCTTTCTCTTCTTGACTTATTTCACGTAGCATAATCTCCTCCAGTGCCGTCCATGTTGCCGCAAATGTTGTGTAATCGTTTTTTCTGATGGCTGAGTAATATTCCATTGTATATACAGACCACATCTTCTTAATCCAGGCATCTACTGAAGGGCATCTCGGCTCCTTCCACAATTTAGCTATTGTGGACAATGCTGCTATGAACATCGGGGTGCATATGGCCCTTCTCTTCACTATGTCTGTATTTTTGGGGTAAATACCCAGTAGTGCAATGGCTGGATCATAGGGTAGCTCAATTTTTAACTTTTTAAGGGACCTCCACACTGTTTTCCAAAGTGGCTATACCAACTTGCATTCCCACCAACAGTGTAAGAAGGATCCTCTTTCTCCAAATCGTCTCCAACAATTGTTGTTTCCTGCCTTGTCCATTTTTGCCATTCTAACTGGTGTAAGGTGGTATCTCAAGGTGGTTTTGATTTGAATTTCACAGGCGGCTAATGATTTTGAACATTTTTCATGTGTCTGTTAGCTATTTCTATGTCTTCATTGGAAAAGTGTCTGTTCATATCTTCTGTCCATTTATTACTTTGATTATTTGTTTCTTGTGTATTGAGTTTGAGAAGTTCTTTGTAGATCTTGGATGCTAGTCTTTTATCTGTCGTGTCATTTGCAAATATCTTCTCCCATTCCATGGACTGCCTCTCAGTTTTTTTTACTGTTTCCTTGGCTCTGCAGAAGCTTTTTATCTTGATGAAGTCCCACAAGTTCATTTTTTCTTTTGTTTCTCTTGCCTTTGGAGATCTGTCATGAAAAAGGTTGCTTTGGCCGATGTCGTAGAGGTTGCTGCCTATGTTCTCCTCTAGGATTTTGATGGATTCCCATCTCACATCGAGGTCTTTCAACCATTTGGAGTTTATCTTCGTGTATGGTGTGAGAGAGTGGTCAAGTTTCATTCTTTTGCATGTAGCTGTCCAATTTTCCCAGCACCATTTGTTGAAGAGACTGTCTTTTTTCCACTGGATGTTTTTTCCTGCTTTATCAAATATTAGTTGCCCAAAGAGCCGAGGGTCCATTTCTGGGCTCTCTATTCTGTTCCATTGGTCTATGTGTCTGTTTTTGTGCCAGTACCATGCTGTCTTTGTGATCGATGTTCATTCTTCCGATTCATGAGCATGGAATATTTTTCCATCTTTTTGTGTCTTCTCCAGTGTCTTTCATGAGTGATTTGTAGTTTCTAGAATATAGATCCTTTACATCTCTGGTTAAGTTAATTCCGAGATAATGTATGATTTTTGGTGCTCTTGTAAATGGAATGGATTCCCTAATTTCTCTTTCTTCAGTCTCATTGTTCGTGTATAGAAATGCAACTGATTTCTGAGCATTGATTTTGTATCCCGCCACATTACTGAATTGTTCTATAAGTTCTAGTAGTTTGGGGGTGGAGTCTTTTGGGTTTTCCATATAGAGTATCATATCATCTCAGCAGACTTATTTTAAAATTCATTGTGTTGTTGCCTATGTGGGCAGTTTATTCCTTTTCCAAAACACTTATACACTTTTACATTTCTTCTAGCAGTGTGTGCTGTTTCATAACTTCACCTATATTTCAAATAGTCGGTGTTTTTACTTTCAAACATCATAGTAGATGTATACTGATACTTCATCCTGGTATTAATTTGCATTTCTCCAGTGTCTACTGATGTTGAGGATCTCTTCTGTGTTGGCATTTCTTTTCTGTCTGTCTTCTTTCATGAAGTGTCTGTCCACATCTTTTGTCTATTCCTCCACTCCCCCGCTGGGTTTGGTTTCTTATTCCTGAGTTTTGAGAGCTCCTTTATATTCTAACACTTTATCAAATATGTCCTTTACAAATATTTTATCACTACATTCACTTGCCTTTCATATTTTTAGTGTCTTTTGAAGACCAGAAGTTTTTGATTTTGATGAAGTCTAATTTATAAATTTGTTCTTTTATGGATTATGTTTTGGTGTCATAGACAAGAAATTTTGCCTAATTGAAGTAAACATATCTAATATATATCTACCATGTTTTTTTCTAGAAGTTTTAGAGTTTTAGTTTTACATTTAGGTATGAAATTCATTTTCAACTAATTTTTGTATTTGATATGAAGTATGGATTAAAATTCTTTTTTTTCCTTTTGACTATGAAAATCCAGTTCTAACACCTTTGTTGAAAAAAATTCTCTGATTTATTTTCAAACTCAGAAATCAGTTGTTCCTTTGTGAGTTTGTTGATCTATTTGCTTATCTGTATGCTTATCTGTATCTTTAAAAAAAATTCTTGACTCTTCTTCAGCTGTTGTAGGTCCTTTGCGTTTTCTTATCAATTATAGTTCCAGTTTTCCAGCTTCTACAAAAAAAAAAAATCTGAGATTTGAATTGGGATTGCATTGAATCAAGGAATCAATAAGGGAAAAATTGACACCATATCAATATTGAGTCTTCTGACCCACAACGAAGGTGTATCTCCCTCTTTAGTTAGGCCTTCTTTAATTTCTCTCAGCTGTGTTTTTTGTTTGTCAGTGTGTGGGTTTCATAAGTCTTTTTTCATATTTACTCTCATGGATTCCGTGTTTTTGATGCTATGCAAATGATACTATTTTTCACATGCACCCTTGTGTATATCTTTTTCTATCATTTTACTTTTAACATATTTATGTCTTTACATTTAATGTGTTTTGTGTAAGCACTCCAGACTTCTTGTGTTTACTGTTTGCATCTTATATATTTTTCCCCATTATTTATTTTTATCCTGTGTCTTTATATTTGAGTTTCCTATAAATAGCATATAATTGATTCATGTATCCGTTTCCACAGTCTTTGCCTTTCAATTAGAGTACTTATGCCATTGATAATTTAATTATTGATATTTTGGGTTGTAATTTGTGATTTCACTATTTTCTCTATTTGTACCTTTTGTGTTTCCCTGTCCCTCTTTCCCCTCCTTACTTTGATTTATTTGAATATTTATAGAGTTTTATTTTACATATATATGGCTTCAAGCTATACTGCTTTCCTCTTTTTGTTTTTTGGGGGTTGCCTGATCATTACTTTTATATTGTTTATAAATCTAGTAATCTTTATATAAACAGTAGAACAATCACTTTTTCTTGATCCTTGATTAATGTTTGATTAAAATTGAGCTCATTTAATAAGTAGTCTTATTCATAATCTTGAATAATTAAATTGCCTCTAATACTTAAAGTTGCATTACACATTTAATGATTTCAATTTTCTTTTTAAGTACTTCAAATGCCAAACAGGTCCTTACAAGAAAACTTTACCTAAACATTTAGGCAAGACTTTTAAATTGAATTAAACTTAGGACATTAAATTTGAAGTATTCTAATCCTCCTTACAAAATTAGACACATTGTCTTACCTCTTTCAACATCAAATAAGAAGTATAAAGTCATTTCTGTACTTCAAGTAAGAGTCACAAGTCTAATCTCTCAGATGCCCTAATACTCCAGATTTGTTTTAATTTTGCCACACTGTGCATAAATACACACATATTATTCTTACGTGGAAATATCTGCATTATGGGCTTGATATACTTTTTCATCTTTATATTTAAGTCTATCTTTCCAGGTTGAAACATTACTAACTCAGCTAGTAGGACTAATTTTATTATCTCACATGGAGGATTGAGTTAAAGATCTGGTTTGCTATACAACTGTGGACTGGGTGTAGGTTTTATGTGAGGGCGTAGAATATAGACACCATATGATTTCAGGAAGATCCTACCTCTCCAAAAGATGTGTGTGATGACTTTTCTATTTTCTTAATAACTTCTCTGTAAACAGGTGAACTCTAATATATTTCCTTCCATTGAGATAGGTTTCTCAGTTTCCTGGTTACTATTTAAAGTTGCAAGGCTTGATTGGATGCAATAGATCTCCTTAGGCTTTATTGAAATTTAATAGCATCATATTTTTGACATATTATTTTTTAATGACATTCCATTTCAATTTTACATTTCTATTCTGTATTCTCATAGCTGCATGACCTTGAGCAATTATTTAATTTCTCTCAATCTCATTTTCTTCATATATAAAATGAAGATGGTAACAGAACAGGTTCAGAAAACTGCTCTGAGCATTAAATGAGGCAATACATGTAGAGAGCTTAGCTCAAGGCTGACAGATAAGACATAATTTTAGCTAAAAAGGTTATTGTTACATAAATGCTGCTACTGACCTTCTTCATATTAAGGCAAGGACTTTGAAGTTTTTTGTGTTTTGTTTCCTAATGAGGGGACTAGATTTGTGATGATATCAAGTCTTACTGAGATCAACAATATATTTATAGTGACTTTCTTGTTAAGTTGCATCACTTCTTGGGTAGATTGCCCTGACATGATCTGAAAACACCCTACTGCACATGTGTTTTTTAGTACACTTCACTCATTGAATCTCTGTCGTATGTCTACATTTGCTTTTACTGCTTACTACTAGATGTTGCTCATACACAGAGAAAGTAAAAATGACTGTATGTACGTGTTTGGTTTGACCTTTTGAGATAATTTAACCAACACTGACAGTTCCAAGCATCATTAATTGAAGTAGTAAAGGAGTGTGATGTGATGTATAGTGTTTGTCGGTAGTACCAAAGCAACGGAAAGTGATTGAATTAGTGAAATGACACGGGCTGTTATATTATAGGTTTTCTTTGTAAGATGCCCCAGAGTACAAACAAATAATAGCTACCCTAAAATCATATTTATCTTTGCTGTTTTATTCTTCATAACCTGAAGTAAATAAAATATTTGACTAAAGTTTCATTTAAAATAATAGTTAATTCCTTATGCTAGGATAGCCTTCACATTCATTAGAAATTTAAGTGATTCCTAGGGCACTGCAAAATGGATCCATGGCTATATGTATGAGATGCCAAATGTTTAACTTGTTAAAGCTTACAGAATTGGGAACTTTTGTGACTGGACAGGGCATTTGTCCAAACCAAATAATTTGCTTTCCACAGGAGCTAAGGGAGAGAACCTATCCGAAGTAGCATAATAATGAAAATTCTATTACAAAGAAGTTTTCATTAATTTAAAAACGTTTCCAGCATAGACTGTTATTACTTCTATGGGGATCAGTAGGGTGGAATACTTGTAAAAGTTTTCCCAGTTTTTTTCTTAGCATCGTTCTTAAAATTATTATTTAATTAACAAACTACAGCAGTTCAGCATATCAATGGAACTTTATATTTAGATAACTCAGCTCTTGTTTCTTGGCATTTTAGGCTTCACTGGAGCAGAGCAGTGAAAGGATTTCTACATTTATGCTGTGTGTTTTTCTGTCCCCAGGTTTCATTAGAGTTTCACATTTTTAGTTTTTTTTGAAGTTATTCTTTTAATACTCACTTAACATACTGAACCTAATTAAATGTAGTCATGAGAATCTGTACTTGAGTAAAGACAGTGGAATTAAGCCCACAGTCAAAATTTAATTTTATTCCAATCATTTTACAAACAAAGCAGTAAAACTTCCAGGTCATTATAAAAGTTGGCAAATATACCTGTATAAAATATGTACTGTGTCATTTCGAGGTATGATATTTCTTTTGGAATTAAAATTTTAAAGGATTGTTTATCATTTATTATAAAAAAACAGATAAAAGATAATGATACAGAAGCCCTCTTCCAGTTCTTTGATCACTGTTATTTTGCTATTTGTATACCTTATTTTTATTTTGTATGTGCCTTTTATTCTTAATATCTTTGAATACTTAACAATTTATAATGCTATTTAAGCTTGGAGGGACATTTTTATTTTAAGTCCAATTAATTTTGGCTAAGTACATAGTATCTTTTCCCAAGGGTGGCTAATCAATTTTCATTTAAAAATGGAATCAACTGATAATTAATTCTATAGAATCTATCATCTTCAGGCAGAGAATTTACTACTAAGGTTGCATTTCCCCTGAAACGGAGTCATGCATTCACAAAGATTCATCAGTGCAAGTGATTGATGACAACAATGTCCTAATTGTTTTGGGAATAAAACTTTTCTACCAAGTGATTTCTGTAGCTGCCTTAAGGAATATCCTTCCACCATCCCACAGCAGAAACAGCATCCCAGTGATTTTATGTTACTCTTGTGGAAACAGAAACTATTTTAACTCATGGTTTCTTCAGAAAATATCTTTAGATGCTACACTGATGAACATGTTGAGGACAGATCATGTGGATTCATAGTTCAGATCCCATGTATGAACTTTTATACAGGTGTATATGAGATGATTTCCACATATTCACACATTGCCTGATTTACATTGTAAATCCCATGCCAGTTCATTCCCTTACCCATCCCTAATACATATCCCATTAAAACACTTTCAGGGTTTTTTGTTTGTTTTTTGTTTATTAATCAAGAGATAAAAAGGAAGAGCAAGCCCAATTTGGAGATACTGTACTTATTTTCTCTATTTTAGTCTAGCAAACTTTTTCTGTAGGCTTTTAGTATCTCATGGCACACAAATGTGCACGTGAATGACTTTATCTATAAAATAGGAAATGTGTAATATTAGAAAACAATAAAATTATACAGCTTAAACAAAAATATGCTTCCTACGCTGTGTGAATATGAATTGACCTCAATTATACTGTATTGTTGATAGCTACTTTCAAAGTCACATCTCAACATTTTCTGCTGATCTATATTATCTAGTACTGAGCTTCTTGACTGATAGCCTCTTAGCACATTTCAGGTCCATTGTTTAGATTTACTTGTATTGCTTTTTAAATCTGCAATTCAGTTATGTCTTTTGAGATGGTGTCAGTAGCAAATAATCTTGACTCAAACTGGCTTACATGATAAGGAAATTTATTCTTTTTTTTTTCAAGATTTTATTTAAATTCAAGGTAGTTCATATATAGTGTAGTACTAGTTTCAAGGGTAGAATTTAGTGATTCATCAGTTGCGTATAATACTCAGTGCTAATTACATCAAGTGCCCCCCCTTTAATGCCCATCACCCAATTACTCCATCCCCCGACTCTAAGACATTTATTCTTTTTCATCAGCTGTAGTTCCCATGTCTTCTTTGTGTTCCCATCCTGTTTGTTAACTTTATCCTCAGAAGGTTTTCGAGGTGGTAATACCCATTCTAATTCCAGGCTTCATTTCTGGACATAGCAACATCCCTAGGAAGATGGGACTGAGGCTGTTCTCCCCTATGTCTTAGGAACGATGGATACTTTCTCAGAAGTCTTGCCAAACAGGCTTTCTCTCCCGTCTAATTGACCAGAAATGGTTTATAAGCTCATCGTTTAACTGATCGCCATCCAGGGAAATGGAGTCCTGTGACTGAGACTCCTAATTAAAGAAATCAATTTGTCAAATTCCTGCCACCCACTTCCAAGAATACAAAAGCATTGAAGCAGCAATTGCAGTTTAATTCATATATTAATTTGAGAAGAACTGTTTTTTTTAATAATATTAGGTCTTCACATAATAGAAGATGACCCATTTCTCTTTTTTTTTTTGGTCCTGTTTTGCCGTTTAACATAATTGGGTAGTGACCCAACAGAGTTTTGTTTTGTTTTTAATTCTGTGACATTTTATAATTTTGCTGATTTTTGCCACTTCCATCTCTTTGGTTAATGATATCAAAAAGAAAATTATTTATAGTTGATTCTAATTATTCTGATATCTTTAGTTGAGTCCTTTAGGTTTCTAATGATATAATCTCATCTTTTCTCAAAAAAAAAAAAAGATATTGCCCTCTCCTTTTGTCCAGGATTTTGTAATTTAATTTCATTGCCTCTCTCATTGCATTTAGTTAGAAACTCCACATCACTGTTCAGTATCAGAAGAAATAGTGACAGTGCTGTCTGTTTCCTGATTCTAATGAAACTGCCCTTAATAATTGTATATTACAATGTATATTAAAATATTAAAAGTGTATTGTAAACATTTGATGGGGTATCTGGGTGGCTCAGTTGGTTAAGTGGTTAAGGTTAGGCATCTGCCTTGCACTCAGGTCAAGATCCCAGAGTCCCAGGATTGAGCCCGCATTGGGCTCCCTGCTCAGCAGAGAGTCTGCTTCTCCCTCTGACACTCCCCCTTCTAGTGCTCTCTCACTCTCTGTCTCTCAAATATATCTTTTTTTAAAAAAAGTACACTTCGACTTTGATTTCTTTCTCAATACTAATTGAGTTTGGAAACTTTTTACTCTATCATGCTTAAAGGTTGCTTAGGTATGGCTGCTAAATCAAGTTCTTTCTAATGGTTCTTCATAAAGTTAATTCTTAAATATTTTCATAAAAGGAATTTTGTTGATAGATATTTTAATGATTGAACCATCTTTTCATTTGTGAATTAAGTCCTACCTAATTTGTCTCTGCATTATTCTTTTAAGTGCTGCTGGGTTATTGTTGTTGTTAATCATGCATTTTTAATTTATCATCCTTTTATAAATAAAGTGAGGTCTTATTTTCTTAATCAGTTTGTGATAAGAAGTGTAAGCCAGCATTGCAAAATGAAGTGGGAGGCAATCTGCCTTATACTGTGATATAGTTTTCATACCCAAGGAATTACCTACTGCTTGAAAATTAAGTATTATTAATCACCTTGCATTTATTAAATAAATAATAATAAAAAAGTCTTTTGCTGAAATTTTCAAATATTTTTATTTGTTTCTCTTAGTAAATCCCTTTGTATTCTTAAGTAATATAATTTTTTTTACTCCTTTTTTATTTAATGAGGTTAAATATTTTGGCATCCTCTATGGAAGATGAGTATTTATTATGCTTTCACTATCACCCCCACTTGCATTTCTCCTATAACCACAAAATATCCTGTATCACGTGTATTCTTTCCTGCTTATGTTTATTTAAGAAATTGATAGGACCATGTAATAAAAGTCCTTATGTATTTTTATAAGATGGATTTTATTCTGTATGAAATGTGGAGCAATTAGAATTTTTTGAGTAGAGGAATGGCATACACTGATTTTGTTTTTAAAAGATCATTTCTTTTACTGTGTAGATATATATAAGGAAGGCAGAAATGGGGGTGCCTGGGTGGCTCAGTTGGTTAAGTGTCTTTTCTTTTTTCTTTAAGATTTAATTTATTTATTTGACAGCGAGCACAAAGTGGGAAGGAGCAAAGGGAGAAGCAGACTTCCCTGCTGAGCAGGGAACCTGATGTGGGGCTTGATTGCAGAACGCCGAGATCATGACCTGAGCCTAAGGCAGATACTTAACCAACTGAGCCACCCAGGTGCCCCTCTTGTATAATTTTTGACTTAAAGTTTATTTCTTCTGATATTAGAATAACTATATAGGCTCTCCTTTGGTTACTAATTTGCATGGGATATAGGTTTATATTTTTTTCCCTTTTAATTTATTTGTGTCTTTGGATCTAAAGCAAGTATCTTACAGAGAGCATATAGTTGGATAACATTTTTTTTTTCTTTTTAAATTCTGTTGGGCCAAATCTCTGCCTTTTGACTAGGGGGTTTAAACCATTTACATACAAAGGAATGACGTATATATACTTATGTATAAAGTAATTACTGATAAGGAAGGACTTCTGTCATTTTCCTTTTTTTCCCTGTATATCTTATATACTTATTGTTCTTTTTTCTCCATTACTGTCCTTCTTTTATGTTTAATTATGTTTAATTACTTTTTTGTATGTTTTTGTATATTTCTGTATATTTTTGAAGTCTTTTCTCAATGGTTAATATGGGAATACAGTCAACATCTATACTTATAAGAAGTTAGTTTGAATTAGTACCTACTTAAATTTGACAGTATACAGTATCTCTGCTCTTATGCAGCTCCATCTCTCCCTCTCTCTTGTGTGTAATTGCCATATAATTACATCTTTATACATTATGTGCCCATTAATATAGGTTTATAATTATTATTTACTCATTTATTTTTTTAAAAGGCTTTATTTATTTATTTGTCAGAGGGCGAGAGAGAGCACAAGCGGAGGAGGGGTAGAAGAAGAAGCAGGCTTCCCGCTCAGCAAGGAGCTCAATGTGGGACTCAACCCCAGGACCCTGGGATTATGACCTGAGTTGAAGGCAGACACTTAACTCACTGAACCACCCAGGTGTCCCTATTCATTTATTTTTTAATTAATATAAAAAACAAAGTGATTATGAACCAAATATACATTAATACTGATTTTTACATTTACCTAAACAGTTTCTTTTTTCTTTTTTTTTTTTTTTTTTAAAGTAAGGTCTGGCCTCACCTTCTTTTTTTTTTTTTTTTGAAGATTTTATTTATTTATTCGACAGAGATAGAGACAACCAGCGAGAGAGGGAACACAAGCAGGGGGAGTGGGAGAGGAAGAAGCAGGCTCATAGCGGAGGAGCCTGATGTGGGGCTCGATCCCAGAACGCCAGGATCACGCCCTGAGCCGAAGGCAGATGCTTAACCGCTGTGCCACCCAGGCGCCCCTACCTAAACAGTTTCTTTTGCTGATGTTCTTATTTCTTCATATGGCTTGGGTTCACTCTGTAGTGTTCTTTGATTTGCCCAGAGGATCCCTTTAGCACTTCTTACAGGACAGGTTTACTGCCAACACTTTCCTCTGCCTTTGTTTTTCTGTGAATGTCTGTATTTCTCCTTCATTGTTAAAGCTTAGTTTTGCTGGATACAGAATTCTTATTGACAGTCTTTTCTCAGCATTTTAAATATGGCATTCCACTGCCTTCTGACCTCCAAAATTTCTGATTAGAAATTGGCCACTAATCTTATTGAGGATCCTTTGGACACAATGTGTCATTTTTTCTTGCTGGTTTTCAAACTCTTTCATTGTCTTTCAATAGTTTGATTATAGGTCTCGGTGTGGATACTTTTTACTTTATACCACTTGGAGTTCTTTGAGCTTCTTGGATGTATAGATTTATGTCTTTCATCAAAATTTAAAAGTTTTAAACTATTTTCTTCAATTTTTTTCTCTCTCCTTCAATGCTTAGCCAGATTATTTATAATCCTGCCTTAGCCCTCACTTCTTGCTTACCTAGGGACTAAAATATAGCCAGTGGAGGAGACTTATGGACTTCCTAGATCTTTTCTGAGTGTGTGCTTGGCCTTCTTGAATCCCTGGTGTTGGAATTCTTTAAAACCTTTATTTCCTAGTGTATCTCCTTCCCCAGCTTCATCTTTCTTAGGCTGCTGCTTTCCCTGTCTGTGTGACTTGCACCAGGTGGCAATAGGTATTATATGCCTTTCAGTGCTTTCTGCAAATGCCACAGAGAGATCACTCCAGCCCTGAGAGAGTTTCCAAAGAAGGTGAAGTAAGTGCAAGCCCCTGAATAGATTCACTACAGAAAGACAAGACAGAGCCCAATGGATAATCATAATTATTTGAGAACAAGGTCTGTGTTCTTGTTCTGACATTCAAAGATAACCAAGAAGCTTCACAAAGAAGAGGAGCTGCCATCCCTATGGCCATCTCTAAGCTAGATAATGGGGGATGGTAGGCAGGTAAGCAAAATGCCACAACATGCTCTTACCAAAACCTAGTGGATTCTTTTTTCATTAAGCACTCCCCTGATTGCTTTAAGATTCTTATTGGATTCCCAATGTTCTGCAAAAGTTGTTTCAGACAGTTTTTGCCAGATTAGTCATTGTTTTGGAGGAATGGGAGTCATTTGTTGAGGAATTAGTCATTTGTTGAGGAATGGGAGTCCAGTGCTCCCTACACTTTCATTCTTAGTGACATCACCCTATTGCGATTTTTAACTACAGTATTATTTACATGAATGGTATGTATGTATGTATGTATTTGAAAGGCAGGGAGGAAACAGAGGGAGAGGGAGAGAGAAACTCAAACAGACTCTGTACTCAGTGCAGAGCCCAACGCAGGGCTGTATCTCATGACCCTGAGATCATGACGTGAGCCAAAATTAAGAGTCAGACACTTAAGCAACTGCACCACCCAGTCAACCCATATCATTTATTTTTAATTAACTGATAGACAAAGACTTTCAAAATGCTTAGAATGCATCAGATTTGGCCAGTACCATCAGATTCTCAAGATGCTTCCATGTAATTGCCATATTAGGAGCAAAACATAATGTAAAGAGGGGGTTTCTAAAGAGGTTAAGCTCTGTAATCTTTGAAAACACCACTAAAATAACATCGAGTAGATTTTTAGAAACAATCAAATCCACAAAGATGAAGGAAAATGAAGAGGAAAAAAATAGCAACAAAATCTTGGACGCTGAAATTCTGAAGCTAATGTTGTAACTGACTTAGATGACTGGAGAACGTGAAATAAAGCTAGTATACAAGAACCATAACACACTTGCTCTTAAAACCCACCAGATAATCAGGAGTAAGGGCACTAGGTCCCTCTGAAAATGAGGGATGAATGCCCATATGTAAACAGGAATATATCAGTTGAAGTAAATTGATAGACCACGGGTATTATCCCCCCCCCCACACACACACAAACACACACAATGCCAGCAAAAGATTAGAGGTTTATTTTCTGGAGAAGCTGATCCAAATTGAATTTGAGCTGGTGAACACCAGGTAGGGATACCATATGTGAAAGGAAAATCAAATTGATTCTATGTACTGCAGAGTGGATCACTTATTCCTCTTTCATCATTAGGTTTCCATAGTCATGGTGGTTTCCAGGCAGGAAAGTGATAGATATTTTTCCTCTGGGAAATTTAGCCCTGAAAAAACAATGTAAATACACTATTGTTCAGTGTTTCCTCATTGAAGTGGCTTAGCAGGGTCACTCTAGTCAATTCAACAAATTAAAATTTCCTTGTTCTGTACCATAGAGTTTCCTTTGAACTGTTCACCACTGTCTTAAATATGAGAAGATCTACGTGGGGTCCTAAACATCTGAGAAAGGTTTTAACATGAAAGACCAAGATTAAAACACAAAAAATGTGGAAGGCATAGAGAAATAATTTTATTTCCTCTCTATTCCTTGATTGGTCAGGTTGGATTGATTGATTGATTTTTATTTTTTCATGTTTTGTTTAAAATGCATTGGTACACTCAGGATATTTTCCTATCAGTAAATTCAGCAATTGTTTATAGTGTATAAAATCACAACAAAATAGTTTAGGACAACAAAAGAAGGTCGCATAGTTAAATGAAACCACATGGTGAATTTAGGTGGGGTGAACATCATTACCCAAGTTGGAATATCTCCATTCTGGCAGCACTAATGCCTATAATCCTGAGAAGTCTCTGTGGTCTGTAGTAAAATTAGTTGGTTAGGTCTTTAGTTTGCTTTCTTTAAAACTTGCTAATTCAGTTCTGTATGAAGTTCAGAATCATTCAGGGTGAAAATAATTCTCATTCCCACAAAGCATTTGCTACAGAAATCCAATGCATATGGCATACGGTATCAGGTTTCAGTTTCAAAAGCAATTCTTCACATGAAAAATATAACTATGGTTTAAGAGTCATATTTGCCACAAGCTAATAGCATATTTCAGAATATATGCCCAACAGTTTCAAAGAGTATGAACATTTTCAAGTACTTTTCAGTGAGGAAGATTAAAATAATGTTGTCAGTTCTTAGAGTACAATACTGTGATTCAGCAGAACACAGAGTACAGTGGCACTTCCTTCTTACGTGGCTCATGATAGAAATGAGATATGCAATTATTTTATTTTGGAAGAGAAGAGATGTGTTAAATTGGAAAAAAAAAGTTATTTTAATGTTGGAGAATTAATCAAGGTCTTACCATGATGATAGCTATAAAATATTAACAGATACCAGTTGTTGATATCATGTCATGAATGGGCTCTACTTGATTCAACTTTAACAGATACTGCTAAGGATTCATTTAATAGATTTAGAGTACCAACGTCTTCTCTTTAGTAGGAGCACTGAATGACCTCTTAGTAGGTAGGTGTAGTCTTAACTGTTTCTATCTCATATTCTAATGAGACGAGGATTATGGTAGAAGAGTGAGACTACACAATGAGGAAATGATAACTGAAATTTTCCATTTATTCAGAAATTGAGTCTTTGTATACTCCTGAACTTTTTATACATCCCCAGTATTTTAAGTTAAATTCTTGTTCTTGTTGGCTAGTCTTTGTTTTATTCTGTCTTCCCTCAAGTCTTTGTAAAAGCAATGATACAAGTTGAGGTATAATACAGAAAATTTCAGATTTCATCCAAGTAATAGAAACCTTTTTTCTCTTAAACAAAATCTTATTCAAAATGTTATCTGGATGATAAAGGAGGACCCAATTTACCCTGCTTTTAGCCTTGCCCTTGTTTCCTTTAGTAGCCTTTCACGAACTCTAGGGAAGGAATCACTTGTCCCTAGTAGTCAAGAAGAGCATGCATTTTGGTTTATTTTAAAGCAGAGGCTTCTCCTGCAACTAATTACAACACTTAAATATATTTTTGGAAAGATATGTCTGATCTGACTTGCTACCCTTTATTTGATTCACATAGATTGTATGTTGGAGATCATATATTTTGGTGTAAATTAAAGTGTGGTACAACAACTAAATGGATTTAACGCACTTAGTAGTACATGGTATTTCTTATATGATGCCAGCTGCTTGGTTGTTCGTAAATGTCTACATTTGGGTACTATGAACAGATAATTTGAATACCATTACAGACCTAAGCTCCATCTCCACTATCAAGGATTTTTACTTATGACAAATAGAACACCTTGCTAGGTCCAACTCATTGACAGTTGAAGAGTTTATTACTTAGAACTGTGTCATTGACATAGTCCCATGCATAGCGTGATGATAATGCACTTAAAACTTATCTGTTCTTTATAAATACTGGGAGTAGTTCTAATTTCATTGCCCATTTTTATGATTTAAACAAATCTACCATTATTAGCATATTTTAATTATTAGATGGTGAAACATATTGCTAACATACTGTTAAAATAAAGTTTTAGCTGGGAATCCAAATGAGAAGTAATAAATGAAATTACATCAAGTTTCAAACTCTTAGATGACATTTTTAGTGAGATTTATGATGGAATCTCAGGGCCAGATATTATCTCATATTTATTTTCTGTTTAGAAGTATGGAGAAGGTAGACAAAGTTTAATAAAGTGATAGCTCTGGAATCAAATCCTTTGATGAATGACATTTGAAATTTATTATATGTTCTCTTTTCCCTTTGATCCACGTCTACCCCTCTCCTTATTTTTTCAAAGTGATCAAATCATTCATAGTGCAAATAGAACAACCTTGATTTAGCCTTTTCTTCTTCCAAGTGATTTTATATCAAGACTGATAAGATGAATAGTTTCCTACAGTTCATTCTTAGAACGGCACATCATCTGTTTTTGAATTGTTTCATTAATTATGCATCCAATATTCAGGAGAAGATATCAAGGAAAATAACATGTTGTTTAGTTTTAAAAATTCTTATTAACTCAGTGTTGGTCCAGTTGAAACCTCTCATAAGGCCCTATGTTGCCATAAGTTTCATCGACACTAACCAGATCCTATTTATAGTTACATAAATTATAGTGTACCATCTTTTCTAGTCTGCTAATTAAGATTCTGTGGTGGTGTACTCATTTCTTATATTCTGATTCCAATATGTTTGTATGTTCCAACATTTCTTCTTACAAATTGAGGAGTTACCTATACGGTCGTACATGAGTTTTGATAAGGTATGGTTTACACACACTCCTTCAAGTGTCAGTAATTGAAGCTTTGACAAATTTCTATGTAATACTCAATTTACTTGAATTTCAATGACTTTCAGATACATGCTATTATTAAAAATTTAGGTAAGCTCATTACTTTAAAATATTTTAATAGAGAACATTTGTTTTCTTTATTTTCCTTTCTTTTTTTCTTTCCACACCAAGTGTGGAGCCCAATACAGGGCTTGAATGTACGACCCAGAGATCAAGACCTGAGTTCAGATAAAAAGTTGGACACTTAACCGACTAAACCACCCAGGCATCCCCAGAACATTTGTTTTCTTATAATTTAAGTTTCAAAGAAAAAAAGATAAAAATGGCAGAGATACAAAAACTGTAGAGGGTGTTTTTATTATTTTTTATATGAAGGGGATATATTGGAATTTCCTCCTTGTTTATGGAGTTGTAACATTTGATTTTTTGATACTAATTGATTAAGAAATATCTGACAGATGTTATATTTGTAAGGTTGGTAATACAGGGTCTATTTTATCTTTTTAGTTTATTTTTGTTTTGTCATTAGATAAATTCAGAGCTAGCCACGTGTTCCAAAGGCCTAATTTTGTCCAAATAAATGTATTAAATCTGCTGCTAGAAAGCTCAGTGAAAGTGAACACTTGATTGAGTCTGTGGGGAACAGTTCCCTACTGAGCCTTTACAGAAGAACAAATGTTTAAAGAAGAATGGAAAGTAGAACAGAGACAAAGTTAAAAGACAAATGTGCAGAATCCTGCTTTTAATGGTATTCAGGAGTTTAGCAAGCCATTAACTTTAGTGTTGTGGAATTGCTGAAAGGAAGGTTTAAAAATAAAAAGTGGTGGCTATCGAGGGACTAAGATGCTGAAGGATCCAGAGAGATCATTTGCTGTTGGAAATGATCTCCAAGCATGGATGGTCAGAGTTTATTGAAAAGAAATATGGAAATGCTAATTGATTCCCTCTGAAAAGATGGTGGCTATTGCAGAGAAGGACAAGTCAATTAGCAAATTATTAGTGTTTTAAATATTGGAAAAAATGCTTTGTAAATCTCAATAATCTATCTCAAATTTTACATTTAATAAGGACAATTGCCTTTGTGCAAATAAATTATCAGCAGTTATTAAAAGTGAAAAATGGTCAGCATTATTGGTGACTTGCTTATCATTACTGGGAAAAATGTTTCATGAAGTACCATATTTTTCTGCCAAAGAACCCATCCCTGGTACCCTTCTACATCCTGAGGACTGGATAACTTCAGTGTATAATCCCCAGTATTCTCCTACCCATTTTGTCATTCATTCTCCATCTCTGTCTTGTAAATTTTAAAATATCACAAAGAGCCAGATATCCTGATTTGTTGAAAATGAGGTATCCAGTTTTAATCCTGGGGTTGCTATCAAATTTTCTATCTGGCATGCCCATAGTATTTTTAATTTTTTAAAGAAAACAGTAAAAAGGGATCTGGCATGCCCATAGTATTTTTAATTAAAAAAAAAAAAACACAGTAAAAAGGATCTGGTTTTCCTTTTAATTTACATCTTCTATTTATAAATTGGGGGGGAAATTATGCCTCAGTTTGATTAATTGGTAATGAGACATTTTGTTATAAATCTTGCATGTGATTTGTCTTTGTATGAAAGGAAACTGATTTGGAGCCAAGTTACCAGCAGGAAGTGAATGTGCTTTACTGTTATACTTATTTAGAGGTTGGATTGAAGCCACCTATGGAAAAGTTACCATCCATAGTTTGTGATGAGAGAGAGCATTGAAGATGAAAACAGAAACTTGTATCCTACCGAGAAGGTAAATGTGCAGCCCAGGGCAGAAAGGGGGGAAAAAGGTTTTTTGACTTAATGCCTGCTAGGTAGCAGATATTTTTTATACACTAATCCACTTGATCCAAATTAAACACTCTAAAACACCAGAAAATAATACCATGTATAAAAACATGGTAGTATTATTAAGAGTATGGTTCTGGAGTCAGACTACTTGAGTTAGAATCCTCGCTCTGTCATATACTTGTTATGTGATGTTGGACAGAATACTTATTTTTATATGCCTTCCTTATTTGTAAAATAATAACATCAGTAAGTCTTGTAAGGGTTAAAATAGTTACTGTTTGTAGGCCTTTGGACAATTTTGAACACATGAGTACTAGGTGAATGTTTGCTACCACTATTAATAAAGGATAAAGGTTTAATATCCTGAAGCACTGCCTCATACTTCATTATAATCTTAAAAGATGTTATTTAAGCATCATTTGAAAAGCAAATGTTGTATCTGACTTAATAATATTAGCATCAATATTATTAACTAGTAATTAATCTTACTATTGATAAAATATTTCCTTTCATAAATGATATTTATAAAATTGTTTTCAGTATTACAAAATAGTATGTTTGCTGTTAATTGATTACATGTTATGGCAAGGTAATACGGGTCATGTTGAAGATATACCTAAACAACTGACTAAACTTTTAATTGCATTCTTACCTGGTTTTCAGTCTGCCTCATAGTACATGGTTTTTAGGACATTCAGATGCCTGTAAAAGGGAACTGGACTGCTTTGCCATATCATTGTTTCCAGGTATTTTGGCTTTGCAGATAAGGCCTGGGAATCTACATTATTAAAAATTTCTAAAGATTGAATAGCAGTAAGTTAGGACATAAGAGATTTTAAAAAATAAAGCTATATGAGAAGAGTTTGCAGATGGATTTCAGAGAGTCTTGAGGCAATACTGCTGCCTGTAGCCATGGAACTACAACTAGAAAGTGTACAGTAGATACAAGTCATAAGCCATATCTAAATGTTCAGTGTGAGAGGTTCCATACTATAAATAGTTTCAATGCTATAAGAAATTATGATATATTCCAAGATTAAATGCCTTTGAATACCAGTGAATATTTAATTTCTCTTTTGTTGAACTGTTTTCATATATCATATGAAAATATTCGTTTTCACACGTCAGGTTTATATTCTTTTATTTGTATGCAATCTTTTAAAAAAATTTTTGAGCCCTATGTATTATTTCTAAAATGAGTCAAGAATGACAAATTCAAATAATTTGAAATATCTTTTGCTTTTGATGCTGAATAACTGCTGACATCCTATTTTATAAATAGATTTTATTTTAAATATGGAAATTCATGTCTTTGTAGTAGATGAAAGTGGGATCTTAATGTTTTATAAGCAACTTCTTTTTCCATTTATAATAGAATAGTAAGTAGGCAATGAATTGTTATTTCTCAGTATAGCTGGTATTTAGCACATTGGAACATTTATAACTTGCTTCTTTAATTATTCTGTAATATTTTAGGCATATAGATTAAGTTGTTAACTACATAAAAATAGATAATGATTATTTTAATAACAATAATGTACGAGTTGATATTTTTCTTGATTATACAGTGGAATAAAAAAAGGAACTGATTTAAAACCTTTAATGAAAAATTATATCTGTATTTAATATTCTTTTGCTTGTGCACTAGTAATTACATTCATTAAAATTTTAATTTCCAGCAATATTGCCTAGATAAAATTAAGTAAACATCTCCTGTT
Organism: Ursus maritimus; assembly: GCF_017311325.1. Lineage (NCBI taxonomy): Eukaryota > Metazoa > Chordata > Mammalia > Carnivora > Ursidae > Ursus > Ursus maritimus. The sequence continues at coordinate 60,579,895 of NW_024424452.1, forward strand.
AGTATCTGTTTATATACTGAACATCATTACCTTTTAGCCTTCATTTCTTGCAATCTACATTCAATTATAATTATTTTTTCTCATTTAATGCTTACCCATTTTGTAATAATGCTGCAAGTTCTACAAAATCATATAGAGCTGCAAGAAAATGTCAAATATTTATTGTATGTGTAAAATATGCTTTATCTGTTCATCTAAACTAAGTTTCAAGTTGATAACAACTGTCTTCTTTGAAACATTTAAATTAGTATTCCTTGAGGTATATAGCCCTTGAACAGTAGCTGTTTTAGATAAAGGTTTACATATCACTTCCCAAATTCATTTCAATATTTTTTGCTATTATACAGATGATTCTTGATGTGTAATTCTTGATATTTCATTCAGTAATTGCTGAATTAGTTTTTTTTTATCCATGGAGTTGAGGCTGAGTGATGATCCCAAGGAAACACGATTCATCTTTAAAGATGAATTTACTTCAACTTTTTAACCTATATGAAAGAAGGAATTGAATATTTTACAGTTTCTTCCAGAATCTTCCCTGTGTTGCTTTGACAGTGACATCTTTATTATAGAGTGTACGTTCTCTACTCTGATGATGTATGTGATGAAAGGAAGATAAAAAACACAAGATGAGAGGAAAAGGAGATTTAGAGGGTGGAAGAGCATCCAATAATTGTAATAATGAAAGTTAGATATCTCTTGGAGTGACTTTTAAAAATCAGGTTAATATGGAGGAAACACAATTTAAAAAACTAAAAGACAAGACTAGAGATTTACCTCTCCTAAGGCAGGTCAGTTCATACTGACTGAATTTTTCCATCCAATTCTGATTTTACTTTTACTATCTAGTTACAATGAGTACCATCTTTAAGGAGATACCTGTATTTTGCTTTTATTTTCAATATGTTCATTATCAGTCAATCCAGGAAGGAGTCTTAATTGTGTGGCTGTCTAAATGAAATGTGAGACTTAGATTAATTGATCATATTTACTGTAGTTCCTTAGTTCCCATATTATTATTATCATTTTGCTTTTCTGCTGCAAAGTCTATAGAATTTTAAGTTTAATTTTGTCTAACATAAGAAATTAGAGCTTTGAGATGAGCAATATGTGTGTTTTTTGACTTTCACATGATTCTGAATATCAGTCAAAATAGATGTTGTGATATATTTGTAGATAGGCCATTCTCAAATCAATAAGGCAAATATGTTAGTCATGGATAATATAATCATAACCCAGAAATTAATATAAATCATCTTTCAGGCAGGATGAGTGGCTTTTTGTAAGTTAGAGAAATGAAGAAGGAAATAAAGGCAGATCTTTAGAGAAGAATTTGCCATGCCAACATAACGTCATAATTTTTGTTCCCTTTTTTTCTCTATCAAGTTTATAATATCCCAAAAGATAATTTCAAAATATCCAAGGATCCAAAGATATAGTCACATCTATACCTTAGGTATTGCAGAAATGCTTCTGTGATTTTGAAAGCCCTCATTTTATGTCCACAACTCAGGCAATGGGGAAGGGGATATTACCACTGCCTTAGAAAGCAGGTGACAGATCCCAGTGGGAGGGGAAAAAAAAAAAAGCAAATATCGTCCTGCTACTTCAGCTTCTATGAAAGAGGTGAAGACTTTACAAAAGTTTGAAAATTGAAAAATAATGCTTATAAATTCCATTTGCTTAATATTTCTTTTATTTTTTTAACACTTATTTTCAGAGTGCCCCAAATATTAAATTTTATGAGGAATAGGGATAAATTAAAATGCTCATTAAGAAGATTATAGACATGGGATGCCTGGGTGGCTCTGTCGGTTGAGCGTCTACCTACAGCTCAGGTCATAATCGCAGGGTCCTGGGTCCTGGAATTGAGTTCTACATTGGGCTCCTTGCTCAGTGGTGAGGCTGCTTGTCCCTTTGCCTCTGTCTGCCGCTCCCCCTGCTTGTGCTCTCTCTCTTTCTCTGACAAATAAACAAAATCTTTTTTAAAAAAAGGCTATGGGCAAGTATTGTTAGAAATTATAAATATAGCTGGCACAGGTTTATAAAAATCTAGAGTAGGATGTGATTTAAAAAATAGAAGTGATGTTACGAAGTCATTGGTTGCATTATGGAAGAAAAAGATGAGTGATGAGCTAAATGCAAGCAAAAGATGACAAAGAGAAGGCAGTCCCATGAGAGGAACATTAGAATGGATTTCATTTCTAATATATAATGGCATGATAGAGCATTGATGTATATATAGAGAGAAGATTGTTAGATAATTGGGCTCAGAAGAGATGTATATCATTCTAGTTTCACACATATCCTGCATACACATGAATAACATAAATGGCTTATCCTCATGCATATGGGAGAATATATATGCACACATACATGCACGTTCATGCATGTGAATGGAGGCATAAGTCTGTGGCTGTGTGTATTTGTATGCATTAATATGTCACCTAAATAGAGAAGCTGACGAGTTTTTAATGATATCTGAAAAAGTACTATAGATTAAGACATAGAGTGCTGAAGACAGCCTCAAAGCATGTTCCTTTTCAAGGAGTATAGGGGACAAAAGGAGTGGGAGTGGAGGCGTTTGATGATGTAGAAGGAATGTTAGTATAGTGCTGCTTGCAGTCCAGTCTCATGGAAACCATTTTGTTTTCAAAAACGCTGAATATGTTAAGGTAGGAACTCACTGGAACCTTCATCACTGCTGTTAGAGTCAACCACTGAGAGTCCAATTGCAGAGGATGAAGAAACAGGGACTGTGAGAAGTGGGGTGAGCTGAAGCGTATTATCAGTTTAAAAGTTTACCAGTGAAAGAAGTAACTGAAAAAGTACCTTTAAGGTTTTTCCTCGATTTTTTGTGTTTATATTTTATGATTTATATTTCAGAAGAAATACTATAAACTTCTTGGGATAGCCACTAATCTGAAAAGTTCAGATAAATAATGGAACAATAGACACAGAAATTAGGAGCGATAGCCAGCCTAGCTTGGATTTGTCATGGACTTCGTTGTTCATGTGGCTGTAGAGAGTCCACAGGTGTCTCAAGACTCAAGTTTCTCATGTGTTAGACATTAAATATGTCCAACTTTATTGTAGAACATTGATAAAAATTCCATAGATGAAGTTGAACATGAAAATGACCTGCATTGATAACAAGGAAATATATTTATCACATGGAACCTACAATTTTAAGAGTTAATGCAGAAGTAAGGAAGGGGAGATATAGATAAAGGCAGATTTTCTTAAGTTAGAGTGGGGATGACTCAGTTATAGGCAAGAAATGAAGAGCCCATGATGTGGAGAGATGACATCTTCAAGACTTAGATGGAATTTTTTTTCTTCTTTTCTTTTCTTTTCTTTCCTTTCCTTTTCTTTTCTTTTCTTTTCTTTTCTTTTCTTTTCTTTTCTTTTCTTTTCTTTTCTTTTCTTTTCTTTTTTTTTCTTTTGAGAGAGAGTGCACTCCTGTGAGCAGGGAGAGGGGCAGATGGAGAGGGAGAGAATCTTAAGTAGGCTCTATGCTTAGTGTGGAGCCTGACTTGTAGCTTGATCTCAAGACCCTGAGATCATGACCTGAGACAAAATCAAGAGTCAGACATCTAACCCACTGAGCCATGCAGGTGCCCCAAGACCTAGATGGAATTTTAATGGATAAAGTTCATAAAGATAACAAGGGATAAGATCACAACATATGTTAAGAATTAAGACAACATTTTGTTAATTTATGTTATTTGCTTTGGTGGAAAAAATATCTGGAAAATATAGGTAGTATTTAGAGGGAGAGCAGTGAACTAGATGTGGGGTTCAGACAGGTGTTCAGGTTGCTTCAGCTCATATTTCCAGGGTTACATGAATATAAAATTGACCAGGTGGTGTAAAATTTTATCTATGTCATGCTGCTCTGTTGTTTTAAATCAGTTGTAATGAATTAGGCTGGCTACTCTATACAGTGAATGCCCATTTATAAGATACAAAAACACGGTTAGAGTTGGATGGCATTTCTGAAATTTAAAAGAAAAATGAGATCAAGAATAATGAAGTTTCTGGGGTGCCTGGGTGGCTCAGTCATTAAACATCTGCCTTTGGCTCAGAGTGTGATCCCAGAGTCCTGGAATCGAGCCCCGCATCGGGCTCCCTGCTCCAGTGCGAGCCTGCTTCTTCCTCTCCCACACTCCCTGCTTGTGTTCCCTCTCTCGCTGGCTGCCTCTCTCTCTGTCAAATAAATAAATAAAATCTTAAAAAATAATAGTTAAATTTCTTTAGAAACATGAATAAATGTGTATTACCTGTTAAGGTTTATATATGTATTTAATGTAGAGATTTATGAGTAACTTCTAGTAATTGTTCACTTTCATATTAATGAAAGGGAGACCTAGCAAATACTGATCATGATTCAGAGTGGTAATGGAGAAACTCCCTGTAATCATTAGTTTACATATCTCCTCCTACTCACCCAGCACCACAAGTGCTGGATAAACACTAAAATGGACAGATTTAAAGTTCAGTAGTGTCTACCTTTTGGAGATACTAGTTTTAAGGAATGAAAAATAGAGAACATTGAGGAAAAAAAATTACAGTGACTTGGTAACCAGCGAGCTGAGTAGACTCTGCTAATCATGACTTCATTGCCTTTTTTTAAAAAGAAGTTATTATTAAACTGTTCATTTAAACTCAACATTTGTTGGCTAAACATATCTATGTATCTCTGTGTTTGCTTTTGTGTCTTTTAAACTATATATCCCACTAACATTAACCATTTATTTCATTCTAAAGCATTTTTTCCCCCTCACTTGATTCTATTTTCCCTATATAAACTTACCTTCAGCTGATGTTAAATTGAGGCATTTCAACTGAGGGAGATACTTGACTTTTATAGTTATAACAGACTGGAAGGAACAGCTTAATTCAGTGTATTGATTTTTTACTTAGATGGGCCCTCTTTCACATGTCCATTAATTTAAGTCCAATTTTGTAAAGGTTTTACGTTGGATTTTTTTTCCTCACCATGTGTTTTCCAGTAGAGGTACATATTAATTTATCTTGTTTCTTTTTTCTCCTGCTCATAACATGATTTATTTTTATTTTAAAACCTCTTAGCTCACATCCTAAAATTAGAACTTTTACTAGAACCTGGAAGGATAATGTTCTATTTATTTTATCACATTTTCAACTAGTCCCAAAATCATCACTTGTGTGGATTATTCATTCTGTCAATTGTATATGATTCAGTGTTACTTAATGGAAGGTTTTTACTCTGTTACTCCTAGATTTTTATTACGAAACATCAAAAGAAAAGTCCTACCAAATTTAGTATTAAATTTTCATTTAAAATCTATCACTTTTAGGAGGAGCTTTTATGACCTAAATTAAAAGGAAGTCTATTTTAAGCTGTGCCGTCTTATCTCCATTTCTGACACAAAATTAATTCACAATAGGATTGGTGAGTTCCCTAAGGGCAAAACAACTGAATCATAAAATACACCACACCCCTTAAAATTTCTCACAAAGTTGCCAAATTTTGGGATAACTATTCAGTCTAATTTGTAAATTTAATAAAAGTTACATGCCCCCCACCCCCCACCAGACAAAATGTTTTCTGCAGAAGTATGGGCTCCTGGGTGAGGGGAATCATTTCAAAGAGGGTGAAGGAGGTAACTGTGACATATTCTAAGTTGATTCATGTGAGTTGGGTATGGGATGGCTGTTAGGGTAATAGCTTAGAGTATCTATATTAAGTCTTTGTGAATTAACACTAAGAGTTATTGCTTCTTACTTAAGTTAACCAATTTCTTAGATGGGATTATTGGGTAGTTGGTTCATTTTTTGTCTGTTACTTTTTACTTGAAAGGTTAATTCTTTTCTGAAAAGAGAGAAGTTTCTTGTTGCAGTAAGTGATTTTGTCGAAGATGTTTATTCTGGACAATGATGATTTCAATATTATTTCCTTTTGTGGCGAAAAGATCAGTTTTAACAGTTGTATAGGTTGCATGAGGTGTTGTGATTTTTGATAAAGAAAATACTCTGTCTATATTCAATGTTGAGAAATAAAGTAAATGAATTTGTTTCACATTACAAGCAATTTTTTTCCCATGAACTCCTTCCTTTCTTCTGTTTAACACCATATTTCTTTTTTCTGTCTCTGCTGTCCCTGCTCTCTTGCGTCCTCTTGCCTTACAACACAAGCCTACATTATACACTTACACTGTAAAACTAGCACTTTAATGTGCTTTTGGTGTTTCTGTTCTAATGATTTGTATATGAACTTCTATTAATCTATATAGCTGATGATGCTGTTCATCTAATATATGAAATGTCATTTTCAATTAATGTGTTAAAATAACTTGTTAATATTAGTCATTTAAATAAATATTCCATAACTATCCTATCATGTCCACTAACAAGACAGTTATTATGTATCGTTTGAGTCTTATGTTTGATGTTATAGTGCTACAAGAACACCTTTGTTCATAAAATCTTGTCAAAATTCTAGTTATTGGTCTAAGACAGATTCCTAGGAATAGAAATCACTGGGTAAAGATCATGGTTGATTTTTAACCTTTAATACACACCACCAGATTATATTCTAGAATATTGGATTGATTTATGATTCCTCTAAAATTACATGAAATTGTCTTTTTATTCCACCTTTGCCAATAATGGTTTTTGTTATTTTCTAATCTTTAAAAATATATGCATCTGGTAGGTTAGGTGCTTTATTTCCAATTTGGGGAGCAATGGTGTGCTATTTTGTACGTCTATAGTAAATGATGGGGATCTAAAAATGTTTTTTAATATTTCTTCTAATGTGTTCTCAGTAGTGGGTACTGTCCTTATTCATTGATTAAACAGAAATAAATTATCAGAACCTCTGCTTATTCTTTTCTCTTATTTTTCCTAATTATTATGAAAGGCCTGATTATTTTGATATTGTGCAATCTGTTATTGCTGGAAATGGGAAAGGGAATTAAGTTATGACATTGTTGACAAAATATCAGGAGTAGCCACATTTAGATGAAATGTTTTCAACACTGCTTAGATGGTACTAAGTATCAAAAGCCAAGAACATTTGCAGCTCCTTCTGTTTAAAGCATCGCATCCTCATTCAGTCCATCACCAAACCCTATCAACATGGCCACCACAACATACCCCAAATCTGTCCACTTCTCTCTGTTTCCTCCGCCATCACCCCCAGTCAGGTCACAGTCATCTTTTGCTAATCCTGCTTGTAACTGGGCTCCCACTGCTTTCCACTCAAAATCTTTATCTGTTTTTAGCCCCCATTTTTTTTTTCACAGCACCTGTGAATGTAGTAAATTGTTCATCGTTCATAGCCCCTACCGCTAAAGGATTATAGATACTTCCTTACCCCACTCTTTCGACTTTGCCGTATGCTTACTTTGGCTATTCAAATGTGAGTAAGGTGGTGTGTGTTGCCTCTGAGAGGGAGTATTAAGAGACACCATGGCGGGGTTGGGGTACCATTGCTATTTTTCCTTGGCAGCCAGAAAAATAATGCCCTGGACGGAGCTTGTTCCTTCAGCCTGGATCTCAGAGTAAAGAAGATACGTAGTGAAAAACCGCAGTGAACCCATAGCAGATACGTAGCCTAAACAGATTTTGTGGTGGTAAGCTGCAGCTTCACCTGTTCCAAGACAGAAAATGAGTAATTCTTCTCTAATCCTGCAAAAGTTTACTACATCTAAAATCAACTGGAAAGTTCTTACCATGGCTTTTAAGACTGTATTATATGGACCCTGACTACTCTCAGATTTTCTCTTACGCATTTCTGTACTTGGGTCCCTGTGTTCAGGTACAGTGGCGTTCCTCACCAGCCACAGCCAGCCGGTCTTATGCCTGCCTTGTGGCCTTTGCAGTCCTCTTCTCACCATCGTGTCCTTCCCACGTGCTTCTCTCTCTCTTCAACCTATCTTGATTTCCTCACTGCGTTCTTTACTGTCTGTATTTTCCAGTTGATTATTTTCTTTCTCCTTTGTCTAGAACCTAACTCCCTATTAGTGTGTCTTGTATCCCTCTTTCCCAGAACGGGGCTTGCCCTGCAGTCGGCACTAAAGAAACGTTTTAAGTGAGTTAAGTGAATCTAATGCCCTCTACCAGGTCAAATTTGATGCTAGTGAAAATGCTATTATCCCCCATCTCTCAGCTTCTTTTCCGTGGTATTTCTTTTTCAATGAAGGTCTTTCATCATATCTTAAATTAGAAAATATTACCCAGTCTTTAAAAAACTTGAGTTCTTCTATAACACCGTAACCATGACTTTAACACATTATATACTAAAATCATTTGTTCTTGTAATTTTCCCCCTGGTTTATGTGTTCATTACAGGAACAAGAAGAGCATAGTGTGGTGGTGAACTGCTCAGTGTGGTGAAGCCATAACGCTCAGGTTCAAGTCTTGGCTCTGGTATTTATCAGCTGTGTGTCCTTGGGCAATTTTCTCAATCCCTTTGAGACTCCGGTCCCTCTCTGTGACACTTAATTTGAGTAGTGACAGCATGTTCCTTAAAGGTTACAACGAGGATTAAAAGAGTTATATTTGTAAGCACTGTGTTTTCAAAAGTGCTCTCATGTAGTCAGTGTTATATAAGTTTTGACAAAAATTAAACTCTGTCATATTTATTTTATTTCTACAATCCCTAGCACTTAACTGATGAATAAATTCTGCTTGAAATAAATTGATCACAGATTCAGTTTGTAGGTATTTAGGTAAAAACTTTGATTTTCCTAGTGATAAATTGTCTTTCCATTCATGTGTCAGTGATCCATATTGTGCTGTGAGGAGGACTGAACTAAAACGAGATAGGGAGAATTTGAATTTTATAGAATGTTTGGGAGGTAAAGCTGATATGACATGCTATTGAACAGTATATGGAGTATGAGAGGGAAAAAAAGTATCAAAGTATCACAGAAGTATAGTCTTTTATCCCAGGTATTTGGATGATGGTGCCTTATACTGAAAAGGGGATTTTGGTGAGGGGGGGCAGTTAGCATGTTTAGGGTATGAGGAAAAATATAATTGTCTTTTGAAAGCATCAACCATGAAATACCTGTCTGACTTCCATGTGGAGATAGTGAAGGCTATTATATACTGTTGTACATAGAGTCCTGGCCTCAAGAGAGAAGTTAGAGCATTAAAATCCATGAAAAAAAGATGACATGCTCTTGGAAAAGAGAATAAATTTAAAAGGGATCTGAGTGAAGTTCTGAGCCGTCAGCATTTATACATTTAAAGGCCAAGTAGAGAAGGTATAAGACACTAAAGAAGAATTGCCAGTGATGTTTGGGGAGTGGGTGTTAAAGAGGTATATATGATTTTGTGATCACCTTCAAGGAGTTAATAGTCTAAAATGGAGCTCACCTCCAAATCATAAATATTTTGAGAACACATAACATCTAAAATATGCAAATAGCGCTAACTTGTGTATTAAATTCTCTCCTTTTCCTCCCTTATTAGTATTCAACAATATAAGTTTTCCAAAGTAGAGGAAGTTCTTAAAACTTATTTACATGAATTTTAATTGGTAAAGTACTTTCAGATGTTTTGAAAGTTCTACAGTTTGTGTTAGTGTACAACATTGGTTTTCAGTGAGTTAAATCAGGGCAGTAGTAATTATTTTTCCATTAAAAAAAAAAGTCCTTGTTTCTAGAAAAAAAGCCCTGGATGCTGCATGCTCCTTGCTTATTTTCCAGGCCATCACTTTCCATTTTTATAGCCTTTAGTGCTCTCATTCTTAGCTAAAATTGTGTCATGTCTATCAAGTGTAATTTCCATATCTTTAACTTCCCACTTCTGTAATCAGTCTCCTGTGAATTTTTCAATTTCAATTAAGGTCATTGTGGTCCAGATCACATCCAATTTACTACAAATGTCTCCTGCATCCTTTCCATGTAAGTCTGACATGTTGAATATGCCAGTTCCTTGCCATTTTAGGCAAAAGATCTGAAGTGCTGAAATGCCTTTAATTTTTCTTATTGATTTATAAAAAATTTTTTGTGACAAATGCAAAATTATGAATGGTTTACTCATTATTCTGATTTTTACACATTTTACTTCTTCATAATAATGATGTCATAAATTCATAATGGAAAATGTTTGAGGGTCTGTAGAGAAAACTAAATTTTGGTTATTTAAAAACAAATATTCCCTTTGATATTGTTGTGGACATGAATCAATTCTTATAATTAAGGATTGTGAATAGTAGTCCTCATTCAGCTTGGAACCACCCTTGCAAGCCTCGTGTAATCTCAGAATTAATAGAAGCATTTTGTTAATTTTCCAAAGAGCCAGGGTATAAGATATTTAATATTTTTGGAATACTTTTCTTAAAATTGTGGTCATAAGGCAATTAAACCTGCCTAAATTAAGCAATCCTGTCTCTTTGCAAGGTTATTACGTCAAATAGGAAATCTCTTAAGTAAATTTGTTAAGGTTTAGATGCCTGGAGGGAATATTTTAAATTGTCAAATTAGCTTTCTCCCAGGAGCTAGAAGAAAAGTCAAATGAGTGTCTTTTTATTTATAAATTAAAATCTCTAAACAGAATTTCATTCTTTTTTACTATCCAGCAGAATTTCTGATGTAGAAAGATTTTATAGACAATTAAGAAACACAGTGCTAAGAGAAATCATAAACATGAAACTTAACATCAGACTTCATGATATTGACTCTATGTTAAGTACATACAGTTTAGTGAAAAACCTAAGCTACCAAGTCACTTTTATTTTTAATTTAATTTAATTTAATTTATTTAAGAGAGAGAATGTGTGCAAGTGGGGGGAGGGGTAGAGGGAGAGGGAGAGAAGCTCAGGCCAACTCCATGTTGAGCATGGAGCCAACCTGGGGCTCGATCTCATGACCCTGAATCATGACCTGAGCTGAAACATGAGTCAGATGCTCAACTGACTGAGCCACCCAGCTGCCCCACCAAGTCACTTTTATTTATTTATTTATTTATATTAAATCTCATTTGTTTATTTGAGAGAGAATGCGAGTGAGAGAGCACAAGCAGGGGGAGCAGCAGAGGGAGAGGGAGAAGCAGACTCCCCACTGAGCAGGGAACCCAAGGCCAGACTTGATCCCAGGATCCTGAGATCATGACCTGAGCCAAAGGCAGATGCTTAACTAGCTGAGCCACCCACGTGCCCCAAGACACTTTTAAAGTAGGAATCTCGTGTCCACAGATAAAAATTTGTCAAATGTTATTTGGGGATTGTATTTTCCGAGATTAATTTAAATGAGAATAAAGAGGATAATGTAGTATTTTTAAGAGATGATTTATTATTGAGGGATTTTAACCCATTGACCGATCCTGAAATCCATCTAAGCCATAATGAAGGTAAAATAAATAGCTTTAATATTAAAGGAAATATGTCAGCTTTGTTCATTATTACATCTCCAGCACCTAACACAGAGTCTAGCTCTTGGAAAATGTAAAAAACGTAGTTGTTGAATAAAGAGAGAAGTGCATATGTACACACTCACCCCCCCACACACACTTTATGTAATTCTTCTTCTTCTACAAAGTTGTATTGAAGACCCTCAGCTGGCTTCAGTATTACTTTCATCAGAGCTAGCTATAACTGTGGAGAGACCTTATGCCTCATCCTTCCTCACTTACTTAGTAATTCCAACCATAACACTACAAACTGCCCAAGAGACCGATCCCAAGTGGAATTGGAATTCATTATCCATTAAAACAATAATCATCTCTAGGATGATAATGCCAACTAATCCTGTTTCCCTTAATCATCATAAAAAGTTAAAGTTTCCTAGGTCATTTCTCATCTCCTGGACTTTTATCCTCATATTCATGCCATAAACTGACCTGATTCACACCTTTTCCTAGCCTCTCAAAACTTCTAATGTGCTCTCTAGAAACTCAGATTTCCTTGTATTCTTAAATTCTTCTTTGAGCAATACCTTCCCTTCCCATAAATTACTTAGACTAAGGTTTGTAGAGACTCCCCTTGTGGATCATTGCCACCCCAGGCCATTGTTACCACCCCCTTCCTAGCAAGCTCATGCTCCTTCAATGTGTACAACACCATAGTCTGTCTTCAGCTACCATTTTACTAAAGTTATCCTGACTCCTTCCACTCTGTGTTTGTATCCCTTCTCCGCTTCTTTTCTTACATTCATTTAAATTAGGACTTCAGACATGGCCAAATCCAAAATTCTGTCTTCCAGTCCACAACCTACCCCACCCTCAAAAATATCCAGTTGATCACTCTGTCATTCTTGAAACTCTTTCTTCACTTTGTTCTGGGAGACCACACACTCCTCTTCTTCTTGATTTTTAATGATGTCTTCATCTCTTCTTGCACTTTAAATATTATCATGTCTATGACTTAGAACTTGGACTTCATGTCATTTCTGTCCAAATCTATTCTGTAAGTCATCTAGCCCCATACTATTAAATATAATTTGAAGATTGATGACTCCTAATTTTACATCTCAAATCAGAGCTTTTTTCCTGAGGTCTGCATTTATATATTCAATTTTGAACTTGGTATCTTTTTTTATTTGTTTAGTAAGTACCTCAAACTCAACAGGTCTAAAACTACTTTGTTGAAAAATTGTCTCTCACTACTCCCCATCTTAATCAAATGTACCACCATTCACCTAGTCCCTTGGGGAAAACACCTCAGTGACCATCTTGAATCCCTTCTTTGCCTCATTCCTTAAATCTAATCCACCAACAACTCCTGCTCTTTCTTTAAAATACTCCCCCAATCTTTCTCTTTTTCATCACTTCCATAGCTTTCATGCTTTTCCATGGCATCATCATAATTGTTTGGACTATAACAAAGGACACTCTACCAGACTCAGCTTTTCCACCAATTTATTTGGGTGGTCAGAGTAATGCTTTTTTTTTTTTAATGTTTTTTTATTATATTATGTTAGTCACCGTACAGTATATCCCTGGTTTCTGATGTAAGGTTCGATGATTCATTAGTTGCGTATAACACCCAGTGCACCATGCAATACGTGCCCTCCTTACTACCCATCACCAGTCTATCCCATTCCCCCACCCTCTATGGATTCTGAGAAACAAACTGAGAGTAATGCTTTTTAAAATGTGTTTATCACTTGCCATGATTTTTTATGATAAAAAAAATTACAATAGAGTTCTGAATCCTTGTGAAGGTTAGAAGGTCTTACGTAGTCTTATTCTGGCTATTTCCTCTATCATCATGTTCAACTTCTTCACTAGTTTATGTTGTTTACTTGGTGGTACCGCTAACAAGCCAATTGCACTTCCATATCAGGGCTCTGGCGGCTGCGACTCTTACCCACAGGTATCTTCATGACTCATTCTTTCAGTTTATTCTCATGCCTACACCCTTCTTCTCTGAACACTCTAACAAAATAGTAACACCCGTCACCAACACATAGCTTGTTCGCTTTTATTTTATTTTTTATAATCAATTTCCATGAACTTCATCTGATTTGTCCTTTGCTGCAACCCCTACACAAAGAACAATGCTCCAGATAAAGGAACTCAGTATTTGTTACAATAATAAATAGATAAAATTAAATATTTTTCATATAACAGAGAGAAAGGTTTTTTCATAGGAATCACATGGTGAATTAGTTTTACATTAAGTGATTTTTCTTCTGAAGCTGGTATTTGGCAGGTGTTGGTAGGAGGGGCTTGAAATAACTCAGATAATAGATCTTCAGTGGATCTATTGAGTATGGTATTTAGAAATCATTAGATGTATAAAATGTTTTAATTTTTCATTGACTGCCCTTGTTAGAAAATAAAACTTAACATTTAAAAATGACTCTATGTGACTGTTCTGTAACATACTATTGTTTTATCAAGTCATTTTGTCAAATGTTCATGACCCACATTTCTTCGACTCTTACTGAAACCTAAGTGGGTGTAAACGTAGTTTGGCTGCTGTTGTATTTAGGCAGCTGCTCCAAAGGCTGTGGACACCAGGCATTGTCTTAATTTTTTGTCTTATTTTCAAGGATGCAAAGGCAAGAATAATCGTGTAAATAAAAATGCCTTTACAGAACAGAAGGGAAATGGAATGCTGAAGAGAAATATCTCAGTCTTACATAAATACCTGGAAAGAAACATCCGCATTGTCACACACGATAGATTTTACAATTGGATCATGAATTCAACAGCCACATGGCAAGTGGCATGTTTTTCACATTGAAAGAATTTATCTCCATCTATATAATGGCCTTTCTATGTTATGCAAGATTAACCACATGCCTTTTTGACCCAACAGGCAAATTTTTTCAAGTGGTCTTTGGCTCATGGAGCTTTCTAAGATGCAAATGCAGTGAGCTTCCTCACATTATCTGTTTACATTTTATAAGATATAACAATATCTTGTAAAATATTTATGTTTGATCCAGTGAAGTTATTGGAGTATCAAGCAATTGCTTCCCTCTCTAACGAAGAAAATGATATTTACACCCATATAAATGAGTAGAACAGAAATCATGTGGACATTATTTTGGAATAAAATCAAGTTTACCTTTTTAGAACTAATGGATGTATTCTGTTATAATCATAAAATTTAGAACATGTGTTTTAGAATTTTTAGAAAAACATATGTTAGACAATGAAAGAGTTGTTTTTCTTCTACTTGCAGTCCAAAAAGCTTGTTTAATCAGTGTATTAGTTTTCTGTTGCTGCATTATCAAATTATCACAAATCTAGTGGCTTAAAACAACACCCATTTATCACCTCATCATTCTGTATATGGTCTCCTGGGGCTAAAATCAAGACTCCACAAGGCTGCTTTCCTTAGAGAAGGCTCTATGGAATAATATGCTGTCGAACTTATTCAGGTTGTCAGCAGAATTTAGTTCCTTGTGGTTCTAAGACTGAGGTTTCAGTTTCCTTGCTGAATGTCAGATAAGGGCCAGACTTTGCATTTTTTAGGCTGCTTGCATTTCTTCCCATGCTTTCTGTGATCTCCAAGAGGCTCCTGTTGGGCTGTGCATGTTGGCCTCTGCGTCTCAGAGCCTCTACATCTCCAGGCTCTCTCACACTGTGAGTGTCCCACTCCTCCTTGAGTCCTGTTTCTCTGCATCTTACACTGTATCTCTCAGATGCCCTCTGGTGAGAAAGGTCTCTGCTTTAAGGACTCATTCTGATTAGATTGGGCTCACCTGAATAAGCCACGACACTCTCCCTGTCATGAAGGCCATCATGTTAATATCATCTACAAAAACTGTAAACAAACTAGTGTTTGAATGATTGGGGGTGGGAATTTTGGGGGACAGTTCTGCCTACCGCACTGAGTTTGCATTTAAAAATTAAAGTATATGTTTTCCAGGTTTGTTAGCTTTTAAAAGTAATACCATGAGAAAATGTATTGCACAGTTGGCTAAATTTAAAAAAACAAAGGCAGATCTACTCATCCTATGACTTGCTTTCTGATGCTTTGGCATGTTGAATGACTAAATAATACTAAGTCTATTGAATTCTGTTGAAATTGTAGTATTTTTTGTAATGTTATATAGTAACTTCATGAGAAAATGGTGTGTGCTCCCTTGACTTACTTATTTTGCTCAGTGTAGTGTATTTGAGAGCCATTCATGTTCTTTTGTGCATCATCACTTTGTTTCTTGTATTGATAAGTAGTATCCCATTTTATGAATATACCAAAATTTGTTTATTCATTCTCCTGCTGGTAGAAGGTAAGCTCTTACCAGTTTTTGGTTATTAGGGATAAAGCTATTCTGAGTATGCTAATACAAGTCTTTTGTGGGCATATGTTTTAATTTCTTTGGGGCAAATACTTAGGAGAAATTGCTGAATTATAGGATACATACATGTTTAACTTTAGAATAAAGTGCCAATGATCTCAAAAAATGATTGTATCACTTTATATCCCCCCACCCCAGGAATGTTCAGATGTCTAGTTGTTTCATATCTGTGCCAATACTTGGTTTTGTCAGTCTTTGAAAGTTTATCCATTAGGGTGACTAATTGAGAATTCCATAACAGTGAACGAAAGCATCCATATGGCAAAACACCATGAGAAAAGTCAAAACACTAACCACAAACTGGGGAAATATTTATGCTCTGAGTTCAGGTGGATTTTCCAATCTTTTCTGAGCTCATTGTCTTTCTAATGTATTATTTTAATTTTCCCTGTCTAGTTCAGCAACATATCATCTTCAGTCATGAATGCATTAACATCTTAATATTCATTTATTTTACAAAATCTTTTTTCAAAAAATTTACTTTCTGTAGCTTTTTAAATATGGAAGTTTCATTTATTAAATGTATTTTCAAAATCTCATTTGGGGAGAGTCTAATTCAAGAAGAAAACTTACTTCTGATACCAAATTCCTGAATGCAGTTTTTAAAAAACAGATTTATTTGCACAAATTGTAGGATTCCAAGTCTCAGTTCCTTTTCATAAGAGAGGTTTTTGCATAGACTGCTACTTACCTACCCAATGTCATTTTTCATTTTCTTTAAAACAGATTTCATTCTAAGTAGTTATGATCCTAAGTAAAAACCTAAATTTTACAGCCTCCTTTGCATCTAGGAAAGATCAGTGGAGAAGCAAGTGGAAGGTTTTCCTTAAAGCATCCTTAAATGGGTTGGTTCACCTTAGTGTTATATTCTTTTCCTTTTACTCCCTCATATTATCTTGTTGCTTGGAATATTGATGTGATGCATAGAAGTTCCATAGCCATCTCTGACCATGAGTTAAGTGTGGAATCCAATGCTATAGATGATGGAACAGAAAAGAAAAAGGAAAGTGGATCCCCAAGGACCATGTAGCTGGTATGGCAACTCTGAATTGCTTATTCCCCAATGTCCTGGATATAAAAATTAAGATAAACCCCTACTTTTCTTAAACCACTTACTCGTGTTTCTATTAGCATCTGAGACCCATCATAACTGAAACAAGGTCTATTAAAAAAACAAACAAATGAATAATAGTGTTAGGCACCTGCACATATTAAAGCAAAGCTTATCAGAGTTAAATCAATATCTTATTAATGTTTTTTCTTTCCTGTAAGATTTCTGTAAGATTTACCTCCTTTCCCCTAATTTCTACACACACAAACACATTTACTTTTTCTTTATGGGAGGAGCTAGGTAAGTTGACTCTGTATATGAGCCTTCCTCGGCTTCAGTCTCACCCCCTTCGCACATCTGCAAAGTTGCCAACTGCCAGGCTGGTGTTGAAATCTTACTGCCCTGGCATACTGTCTCTGGTATTTCTACCCTACAACTTCAGGTCTGATTTCCTTTAAGTCCAGATTTCTTGTCTGCTGATTCCTTGTTCCCAAACAGCCTGTAAAGCTGTTAATGCTATAATTCACAAAAGCATTCTGAACATTTCAACTCTGGCCATTTAGGATTGTTATTTATTTTCATTTCAAGGTAATAAACAACTTGGGGGCAAGAGAGAAGTGGATTTAGGCTATGGAAGCAGTTTGTCCTTCAGTTCCCAACAGCGCTGTTGTGATCTTTTCACAAGGATGGCACAACCTCTGGTGACATCTGGTTTCCCTGTGATTTCCTACCGTGCCCCTCAAATCAATTGAGTTACTGTAAGTAACAGTAACAGTAAGTATTTAATATGTTACTATGGAGAATATTGTTAGTTGTTTATTTTGCAAAATTTAAATAAGAGTCACATTATTACCATTATCATCAGCAGCAACATCTTGCTATCAAAATATGTAGGTAAGTTAATTTTCTGTGACTCTAAATGGTTCTGCAAGGTTTTGCAGAAAAAATCTTGGAAAGGGTAGAAAGGGTAGAAACTATTTGGGGGACTGTTTCATCAAATTGTCTTATTTAAAAATGTGACTTGAAAATAGGAATAGGTTATGGGTTTTTGAATATTGCACCGAATACTTAAAATAAGATGCTCATAACTATAATTTTTTTCTGAATCATTTATAACCAGGGCTAATATTTATGTAAAACCGTCTACTGTATTAAATACTTAGGATCTGAAAAATACAAGACATCTTGTAAGAAGATAGATTTATTTGTCTAGAAGGCATTTATATATCCAGAAGAAAAGATGAAGGAATCAGGGCCTTTCTTGCTCAAGGGTGTTTTTGTCTTGTCTTTTGCCCTAGAGATTTTGGGCTGTATACATGACCTTCAGATAATTTGTCTGAAAGTGGGTGGCTATCAGAACCAGAAGCCATTTAACACTAAAGAAATAAGAGACATGGAACATATTGTTGTTCCCTGTACAAAAGTCTCAAGGTAGAGAAGAATATAAAACTTGTCTAAATTCTTAGGCATTAGAAGGAATCCATAAACTGCCTTTAACTGGCCTTATGACCTTAGAAATCTTGGCAAACTATTTTGTCTCATTTTACACATGGGAAATTTGAATTCTAATTAAAGTGGCTTATCAGAATTTAATATTGATAAGGGGCAGGCAGAACCATGATTGATGTAAACCTCAGTTCTCTGGCTGCCAATTCAGAGCACTTTGTTTTAAATGAAGTCCAGGGAATACTACTTCCATGGTTAATCAGAATTACACTTGCTAAAAACATATCACTCTGTTCAGTAGTTTCCATAGATTATTACATTAGATTTTCAAAACAGCCTTTGATTTATATACTGATATGCCATTATACAGATGAAAAAGTTCATTACAAGAAATTTTAGTTAAAATTTTCCGAGGTCACAGAGCTATCAAGTGAAAAAGTTGTTACAATCACCAAAAAAGCAACTAACTTATTTATTAAAAGTTTAAAATTTAAGCGTATTTGAATTTAGAAATGCAAATATTACTTATTTAATTTCCTATGTAAATAATGGAGGAAATTCTAAAAATTTGTTATTTTGGGACAGTACTGCATTGCACACATAACTTTATCAGTCATGTGAGGGCTGCAGGAATGGAAAGTTGTACTGAGTTAATTCTGTGGGAATACCATTTCTAAATTTATACATGCTGTTGCTGAGTGATTATAAGCAAGCAAGCCACAGAAAGACACGCTCTCCTTCATCAAAAGAACCCCACAAACTTGTAGCACATGGAAGCATTTCTGCACTACAAGTTATTCTAAGGGGGAAACACATAATTTATGAACACTATCAAATAAAATATGCATTTCCAAATGCTGGTAATAAAATATATAGTATAGAAAAAGTGCTCTTCCATCGCTTCTTACAATTACATTCTGATGTAACAAATATACTGCCGTTGGATCAATTCAAGTTCAAATCCGGGTGCACTATTCATGATCTGTGTTGTCTGAAATCCTCTATAGGGTTGTTGTAAGATTCAAACTAGGTAATATCTGTAAGGCAGTTCGCCCATTGCCTGATAACGAATATTCAAAAGCGTTGATTTCCATCTTTCTTTTTCTCCTCAAAGCTATTAAACATATTCCTCATGACTATATATAGGAAAGCCCATGCTTAAGAATATAAAGTCACGGTTTCTAGTGGAAATCATGGAAATTTTTATTCTATTTATTAGCAGGATTAACAACACAAAAACATAACCAAGAGTCTTATCTCACCTATCGGCTTGGTACACAACCAAAAGGTATTTGACAGAGGTACTGGTGGGTTGTGAGGAAAGAGGCACCTTCCAAGAGTGTTGGTGGGATGTAAATCAGCAGACCTCTCTGCAGGGCAGTTTGACACTTTCTAGAAAAAAACTTAGAAATACATGTATTTTTAGACTTAGTAATTCTATTTTAAATCTAACAGGAATTTGTATCAAAGCTATGCTTGCAGGTCTATGAAGTAAGAGATACAAATTTATTCAATTTGTAGCAGCAGTTGGATAAGTAACATTTTGGAAATGACCAAAATAATACTTAGTAATAAAGAACAGTTGTCTCAAAATTTTGATTCTGGAGATGTTGGAAAGAGTCAGAATAGGAGGAGCCTGAGCCCGCATTTACAACTAGGTATCATCCACATCCAAGTCGATAAACCAGAGACTGATCCAAAGACTGATGGAATGAACTCCACAACTAAATATAGAGAAGAAGCTGCATCTGAAAGGTCAGGAATGTAAGAAAGGCAGAGGGAAGCTGCCTGCAGGAAGGAGGGAGTTGTGCATGGGGAGGGCAGAGATAGGGGCCCTCACATGGGTAAGACTAATCCCCATAACATCTGGCTTTAAAAACCAGAGGGGCTGAATTCCATGAGTTTTTAAAACTGGTGGGATGTGGAGCCTGGAGCTTTAAAGTCAGCTCACTCAGCCCTAGGCTAGCTGGACGGGCAAGCAATAGCCAGGCCACCACTCTTAAAGAGACAGCAGCCTGCATAGAGAGGCGACATAAAAATAGCAGTTTACACAATGCCAGGGTAAATAGAAGACAGATCTGTTAATACAGGTTTTTGGAGCATATTGGGAGAGTTCTCAAAAAATGAGAGACCTGGCAGGTGCCATTTTCCTCCCCTGCCTCCCTGCGTGCCCAGAGCCACCGGCCGAAGGTGGCGCTGCACAGATACTTGGTGCCTAACCCACTAGCAGTGCACCACAACCACAAGTAATCCTGTGGACCACACACTCCAAGCCTGCTAGCCTCTTCCAGCCACCAGGTAGAAGTGCTGAAGCCGCCCAGCACCCAGCTGCCGTGCCATGCTGAGCCACTACTGCTGCATGCCTCGCCCAGCCATTGGGTACACAGCTGCCACCACACTCTGCCCAGACACATGTCCTGAGCCACTGCAGCACTTTAGGGGATCCAGCATAGGACTAGCAGCCCGGTGCAAATTTTGCTAACACTCTTACCCCATTCCCAAGTTCCCTGGTGGGCACACCCTGCTTACAGCTGGCCTGCCTGGTTCCCACTAACACCACAGATAGCAAGCACTGCTCCCAACAGGCAGAGAGTCAGTGCAGACAACTATACTGAAAGGAAAAGTGACCAAGATACAACAGCATGGGTGTAAGCAACACACAGAGGGTATTCTGAAGTGCCAGGTTCTGGTGAATAGGGGACACTGCACTGCAGGGCACCCTGGACCTCTTTTTCATAAAGTCACTACTTTCAAGAGCAGAAGACATAGATAACTTTCATAACAGAAACAGGCAGGCAGACAAAATCAGAAGACAGAGAAATGCATCCCATATGAATGATTACGACAAGGTCACAGCCAGAAATCTAAGCAAAACAGATATAAGTAACATGTCTGATAGAGTATTTAAAGCAGTGATCATAAGGCTACTCACCAGATTTGAGAAAAGAGTGGA
The DNA here is from genome assembly GCF_017311325.1 of Ursus maritimus. Classification (NCBI taxonomy): domain Eukaryota; kingdom Metazoa; phylum Chordata; class Mammalia; order Carnivora; family Ursidae; genus Ursus; species Ursus maritimus. The sequence continues at coordinate 60,601,100 of NW_024424452.1, forward strand.
AGACATGAGTGAGACCCTTAACACAGAGAAAAGGAATAACATAGCAGAGATAAAGAGCTTGATAAATGAATGAGGACCATGCTTAATGGAATGAACAGCAAGATGGAACAAGCAGAAGAATGAATTAGTAACCTCGAAAAGTAATGGAAAGTAATCAAGCTGAACAAAAGAGACAAAAAAGAATTATGCAACATGAGACTAGAGTTAGGGAACTCAATGAGTCCATCAAACATAATAACAATTCATATTACAAAGAGGAGAAAAGGGGACAGAAAATTCATTTGAAGAAATAATAGCTGAAAACTTTGCAGTCTGGGGAAGGAAGCTGATATCCAGATCTAGGAGGCATAGAGAACTCCCATCAAAGTCAACAAAAGCAGACCCACACCAAGATATATTATAATTAAATTGGCAAAATATAGTGATAAAAATTAAAAGCAGGGGCGCCTGGGTCGCGCAGTCGTTAAGCATCTGCCTTTGGCTCAGGGCGTGATCCCGGTGTTCTGGGATCGAGCCCCACATCAGGCTCCTCGGCTGGGAGCCTGCTTCTTCCTCTCCCACTCCCCCTGCTTGTGTTCCCTCTCTCGCTGGCTGTCTCTCTCTCTGTCAAATAAATAAATAAAATCTTTAAAAAAAAAAATTAAAAGCAGCAAGACAAAAGAAGTCAGTAACTTACAAAGAAACACCCATAAGGCTAACAGGAGGCTTTTCAACAGAAACTTTGTGGGCCAGAAGAGAGTGGCATGATACATCCAAAGTGCTGAATGAGAAAAGTCTGCAGCCAAGAATACTCTATCCAGCAAAGCTATCATTAGAAGGAGAGATAAAGTTTCCCAAAGAAACAGAAACTGAAGGAGTTCTTCATGACCACAAAATCAGCCTGCAAGAAATATTAGAAGGGGACTCCTTGAGTGGAATGGAGAGACCAAAAGTGACAATATGAAGGTAGGAAACACAAAAGCACTGAAAATGAACATTTCTATAAAAAGTCAGTGAAGGAACTCACTAAAGAAGGATATAAAATATAATAACATAAAAAATAAAAAAAATAAAATATAATAACATATACCTAAAACATGGGGAAGAAAGGAGAAAAGAGTGGTTTCAAACTTAAATGACCATCAACTTAATTTAGACTGCTATATACAGAAGAGGTTATATACAAATCTAGTGGTAACCATATATCAAAACCACTAATAAATATGCAAAGAAAAAAGAGAAATCCAAACATATCATTAAAGCAAATCAACAAACCATGAAAGAAAGACAAAAGATCAGAGAAAATCTTCAGAAACACCCACAAAACTAGTAATAAGGTGGCAATAAATACATATCTATCACTAATTACTTTTGAATCTCAAGTGGACTAAATGTTTCAATCAAATGACATAGGGTAACATAATGGATTAAAAAAAAAAGACCCATCTATATGTTGCCTACAAGAGACTCATTTTAGACCTAAGGTACCTGCAGATTGAAAGTGAGGGGATGCAAATGGTTGTCCAAAGAAAGCCAGAGTAGTGAAACTTATATTGGACAAAATAGATGTTAAAACAAATACTATAAAAAGAGACAAAGAAGGACATTATATAATAATAAAGGGGACAATCCAACAAGAAGATATAACAGTTGTAAATACACATCCAATATGGGGGCACCCAAATACATAACACAGTTGGTAACAAACATAAAGAAATTAATACAATAATAGGAGACTTTAACACCCCACTTACATCAGTAGATCATCAAAACAAAAAATCAACAAGGAAACGGGCTTCAAATGACAATGGAACAGATGGATTTAACAGGTATGTTTAGAAATTCCATTCTAAAACAACAGAATACACATTCTTTTCAAATGCACATGGAATATTCTCCTGAATAGATTGCATATTAGCTCACAAAACAAGCCTCAACAAATTGAAGAAGATCAAATCATACCATGCATCTTTTCTGACCACAACACTATGAAACTAGAGGTCAACCACACACACAAAAAATAATAATAAAATAAAAAAATAAAAATCTAGGAAGACCACAAATGCATGGAGGTTAAATAACATGCTACTTAACAATGAATGAGTCAACTAGGAAATAAAGAGGAAATTAAAAATACATGGAAACAAATGAAAATGAAAATACAATAGACATGTAGATCAATGGAACAGAATAGAAAACCCAGAAATAAACCCACAACTGTATGGTCAATTAATCTTTGACAAAGCAGGAAAGAATATCCGATGGGAAGAAGACAGTAACTTCAACAAGTAGTGTTGGTTGAAAACTGGACAGCAACATGCAAAAGAAAGAAATTGGACCACTTTCTTACACCATACACAAAAATAAATTCAAAATGGATTAAAGACCTAAATGTGAGACCTGCAACCATATAAGAGAACACAGGCAGTAACCTCTTTGACATTGGCCGTAGGAACTTGTTTCTAGCTATGTCTTCTAAGGCAAGGGAAACAAAAATAAAAATAAACATAAAAATAAAAAGCTTCCGTACAGTGAAAGAAACAATCAACAAAACTAAAAGGCAACCATCAGAATAGGAGAAGGTATTTACAAATGATATATCTGATAAAGAGCTAGTATCCAAAATATATAAAGAACTGATACAACTCAACACCCAAAAAACAAAGCAACTAAAAAATAGGCAGAAGACATGAATAGAAGACGTCCAGATGGCCACCAGTTAAATGAAAAGATGTTCATCATCAGTTACCATCAGGGAAATGCAAATCAAAACTACAATGGGACATTACCTCACACCTGTCAAATGGCTAAAATTAACAACACAAGAAACAACAGGTGTAGGCAAGAATGTAGACAAAAAGGAACACCTTATGCACTATTGGTGGGAATGCAAACTGGTTGTAGCCACTGTGGAAAACAATTTGGAGGTTCATCAAAAAAGTTAAAAATAGAGCTACCCTATGATCCAGCAATTGCACTACTGGATATTTACCAAAGAATTCAAAAATCACTAATTTGAAGGGACATATACACACCTTTGTGTTTATGGCAGCACAATTTACAATAGTCAAGGTTTGGAAGCAGCCCAAGTGTCATAGATGAATGGATAAAGAAGAGGTGGTATATATATATATATACAATAGAATATTATTCAATCATAAAAAAGAATGAACTCTTGCCATTTCAATGACATAGGTGGAGCTAGAGAGTATAATGCTAAGCAAAATAAGTCAGAGAAAGACAAATACCACATGATCTCACTCATGTGATATATAAGAAACAAAATGAGGAAAGGGAAAAAAAGACAAATCAAGAAACAGACTGTTAATTATAGATAACAAGGTGATAGTTACCAGAAGGAAGGGGGTAGGGGATGGATGAAATAGGTGAAGAGGATTAAGGAGTGAACTTGTCGTCACGAACACTGGGTGAGGTATGGAATTGTTGAATCCCTGTATTGCACACCTGAAACTAATATAATTGTGCGAGTTAACCAACTGGAATTAAAAACTTAATAGTTGTCTTCCTCTCTATATATTTGTCTCCACATATATACATACATGCATATATACACATCTGTGTTTATATAAATATACATTGTGTGTGTGTGTGTGTGTGTGTGTGTGTGTGTGTGATAAATAATAAGGTATATACACACACGTCAGAGTTCTCTGGAACCATTCATAAATATATATGAAAAGCACAAGGGAAAGGGCCCAGGAGGCAGTGAGACTATTATAAGGGCCATCAGGGGAGTCATATCAGAAATTTGATTCCAAGACCCAAGGCATATCCTTAACCACTTCATAATAAATATAAAGCAGAAAGTGTATTTTGATTTGCATGAGTCAAAAAATATTTTAAAAACCAAACAGTTCATACCTTTTTTCCTTGGACTATAGTTGTAACTACTGTTGCTTAAAAGAAGATGGCTGTTAGTTTAGGTTAGGGATATTTGACGATGCCGTAAATTCTGCCCTCCACAGTACCTGTTGTAACAACAGTGGAAGGAGGAGATTCAGTATCTAATGAGGGCCACTTTGCGACTAAAATTATGCTAAGTATTTTTCATTACTATATCATTTAATTTTTACAACAATTAGATAATATTTACCTTAATGAACAGAAAATTGAGGGTGAAAGAGCCTTCATTATGACATATAGACTAGGTGATTAAGCAAGGGTTCTTTTAAGGCCTTGTTCCCCTCCACTCTCTGAGATCCTGTATACATATAGAGTAATATTGTTTCTTAATTTTCTACTCCAATATAAAATATGTATAATGGATGTATTTTAGATGTCTTTATTTAAAATATTTATTTATATTTTACCAAATAAGTAATTTTAGAGACCTAACTACAACATGTTTGCAACTAACAAGCACTGAGATTCCAAACATACTTTTGTGGGAGTTCTTAGAAACTTGGAACAACTTTTCCCAGGGGAAAAATATTACAACTCCTAATTAAGATTTCTGGTCAGTCCACAAGAGCTGATAATGTAGCTGGGCAAATAGTCATAGAACCATAAAACCTAATGACCATTTAGATAATTGTTTAAGTAGAAAATATTTTTGCATACTCCAGTTGCAATATCTGGGGACATGTCATTAACCTCAACTGTAGGTTTGGAAGCCCATCTCTCTCCCCTCCTCAAAATTTTAGGCAGGGAACAAACTCCCATTTAGCACAAGCATTAATGTGATCAGAGATTAAGCATCCATGGATAAGTGGAACAGAAGCTGAAGAAAAAGGATTTCCTACTGATACTCATATTTTTAGACCTAATGGGTATTTCTAAAAATGTTCCTGTCAAAAACTATGATTATAAAAATGTTAATATATCCCAGAGGATAAGAGTTAAAGATTTCAAATAAAGAATATTTGTTCCAGCAGCAGTAGTCCCAGGCTTCCTTCAGAAAGGGGCAGGATCACTGGTAGGTGACGTGTTCATAAGAAGGGGTCTGCTTGGAGTAATTGAATCTATTTTAGGAACTTCTGTCTATTTTATTATTACCCAGAGGTTGGGTCAAGGAAAGCAATTTTATTATAGGTAACTGAATTTTGCTATTTTCTACTAAAGGAACATATTGAGGCAATTAAATAGATATATAAAATAGCTGAGAAACCACTCAACATGAAAAAAAAAATTGCTGAAGACTAGGGAAAACAGCCTTCTTCATTGCCAAATAGTTTTAAGTATTATGGAATAAAGGGCACTGAAAGCATTTCCTTTATAATGAACAGCTGCTAGCCGAAATCAAACTTTGTGTGTATACAGAAAGCATTTGCCATGGTCCTTGTGGGTAGAATAATAGTCAAAATGATTCTAATAATTGAAATGAAGTAGGCTGTACAGTTCCCAACTGCCACAACAAAAACATTTTGGAAAATTGGATCACTCACACAAGCTAAAACATGTAGCAATTTGTTTTTATGGAAATTACATTTATAAGCGTGGTAATAAACTGAAAGCAAGGTCCTAGCCTAGACCTCTCTTCGAGATTTAACATATCCAAGTAAATTAACCTATTGAAAATTCTTCATTTGTTTAAATTGGTTCACTTAAGAAGTTGTAAAAGGCTTTATTAAAGAACATTCTGTAAGGCTTAAGTTATTGGAGAGACTATATAATTCATTACCCTGGGGCCACATTTCCAAATATAGTTAAGAAGGGGCAAACCCTACCATCACAATTTAATATGTATAATTGGGGAAAAGGAATATGTTCACACATATATGAAGGTGCTGTCAGAATATTCATCAAGGGAGCTAGAATTACAAAATTTATAATATATGTGTAGTTTTTCATACAATTTCTTATTCTGGATATATATTTAATTTTAATTTATTTATTTGAGAGAGTAAGAGAGAGAGAGAGCATGAGCCGCCGGGGAGGAGCAGAGGGAGAGGGAGAAGCAGACTCCCCACTGAGCAGGGAGCCCAATGTAGGGCTTGATCCCAGGACCCCGAGATCATGACCTGAGCCAAAGGTAGATGCTTAAGCAACTGAGCCACGCAGGTGCCCTCTGGATTTATATTTAAAAGATATTTCTTTTTTCCCCCTTTTTATTCTGATTGATCATATTACTTATTTGAAATCACAAAATTGGGGATATAACTGAAGTTTTAAGTAGTGCTAATACTCAAAAAGATCTATTTATTCATAAGACATGTAGGTCATTTTGCTTGGTTGGCACAGGGAATGTTGTGATGAATAAGGCAGGTACAATCCTCTCATCAGGGGGCCTGCAGTTTAGTTTTGAAAATAATTGCAATTCTGTTATATAACTGAAAGAAATTTAGAGTGTTCAGGAAGGCCTTATTAGGAACACCCACCTAATTAAGAAAATTTTTAGTGGTATTAGTCTTTAGGTAGTAAAATTAGCAGTGTCTAGGAAAGGATAAAAAATTTAAAAAGTAAACAAAACACAAACTATTAGACAAGGAATAAGAAGTCTTGAGTTCTCATTCTACTCAACAATTAATATTTGTGTTACTAAGATCATTTCATTTAATCTCTCTGAGCTTCTATTGTCCTATTTCTAGTATGTGAGTAGGAATAGATGTCTCTAATTTTCCAACATAATTTAAAATTCTCCAATATTACAATTTTAAGAATCAAAGTCTTGTGAAAGGGAAAGGGTAGAGTTTCGTAGATGTCTACTTTCATCATGTCATACAGGCGCTAACTTTTTTTGCATAAAAGCTTCATTCGGCATAAAACCTGCCTAACATGGTGGATCACAACTTTTTTCTAGTTCAACCTAAATAAAAGAAGGATTCTCATGAGTAATTTTGACCCACTTTTGTTGTGATTCTCCCATTTCACTTCCCTAATTTTTAAGAAAGTGTTTCAGAACCTGGTTTGAGAGGGCATTTATAAGTTGAAAAGACATCCTACACAACTCTTCTCTTCTTCCCCTCATTCTGACCTGAAAATTACCCTCCGGGAGTTGGATGTGCTCCTTTGGCCACCCCAAAACCACTCTTCTGTTTGTTCTGTACCCTGCAAGAGCGAACTGTGAGGACAGAATCAACCAGGCCCTCTACCCCATGTTTCCCATGGGTCTTTGCCTATGGTCATTGAGAGGGGGATCCAAGGACAGGGTAGGAAAGAGGTAGGGAACCTGTTATCCTCGCTCCATTCTTACTGGGCTCGTGTGTGCCAGTGTCTGGCTCTCTCCTCTCCCCGAGTCGTCTCTCAAGTAACCACTCCTGCAGCTACAACCCTCTCTGGGTCTTGTATGTGTGCAGAAGACAGGCAATGGGAAGACACGTGAAGACAGCCATTAGCACCTGAGGAAAGAGGCCTAGAACAGATCTCTCTTTCACAGCTCTCACATGGAATTAATCTGCTTACACGTTGATCTCAGACTTCGGGCTTTCAGCCATTGTGAGAAAATACATTTATTTTAAGCCATCCAGTCTGTGGTATTCAGTAAGCTAATACAGAGTCTCCTTTTCCTTGCCCCTTCAGATCTGGGGATAGTAACTGCCTTCTGTCATTGGTTTCCTTAATCCGGCATATGAATTTGTAAATATTCTCTTCTTCCTGCTTTCTTCAAGGAAATGGAAAAGGAAAGGAATCTTTACAATGTGCCATTTCATCCTGCTAGTACCTTGCCTGAAATATAAAAACTGATTCTGAAACATACTTTTCTACTTTTCTGTAGCACTTTTCTCCGTATTCCCATCTTTCAGTATCTCTTTTTATCTTTATCTTTCCCACTAAGGAAAAAAAAAGGCTTTTAGTAAATTATGTCAAGTGTATGACTCACAGTAGGTATTTTTATCAACATAATAAATATTAACCAGTGACACAAATAACAAACAGCAATGTCACAGAATTCCAGTTAATCAGTGGGGGAAGACGTTTTTGGATAATGGATCCTTCCTAGACCACTGATACTAAAACTCCAGTTCTCTCAGTTCTTTCTTGAGTCCAGAAGCATAACAAGTCAACTCAAAATCAAATGAAACAAAGACCACAGGACTATAGAAAACAGATATAAACAGGCTATCATCATGTATTAATGGTTAAGAGCAGAGAGTTCTATAAAAATATTAAATATTCTGTGAGATTCTAACACTAGCTTTGAGGAGACCAAAGACTTAAGTTTGTAATTTAATGGAACTGCCATTTATAAATCCTTGACATAGCTTGTCCTTGTTTTGAAATTGGGGAATGGATTCTGAAGCTGGATTATTAAGTTACTTGAAGACAACAAAATAGATGAAACAAATGGTTGAAATGCATTGAAGCAGTATGAGCAAATCTGTTAGAATCGTTCTTACCCTTTGATAAGACAAAAATAGCCCTTTAGCTCCCAAAATAATAAGATATGGAGTTCTCCAAGGTTTATTTTTGAGAGATTTTTATAGAAAAAGAAAGGAGGTAAAATTCCATAGTGCCTAAGGTCGTGTCTTTTTTTTTTTTAAACTATGTATTGTCAAAACTGAAGTTGAGCTAGGCTGATGAATATATCGTGGAAGAGAGTTGAACAACTACAGCACACAACATGTGCATGTTTGGGTGTGCTGGGAGAATGTATGATAACCTAAGATTGTTTGAAGATTAAGTAGAAGGGCTCAAAATACCTGAGTATATTCAAAATAAGAAAAAAGTACAAAACCTTGTTACTTTCCTAGAGAAAAGCTTTGTGATATGTATAACCTACAATTATCTCTTCCTTTTCCCCCCTAATTTTAACAAATCACATTTATTCAAAGCAAGAAGTCATAAATTGCTTATAATATTTCCTAGAAGAATTTCTCATTCTATTATTCTGCTGCAGTGAATGAATATAGGGTGTGACCTAGTTAAATGCTCAATTTGAGTGAGTAAATGACATTTCACAAAAACTGATTAAAAGTTGTGAATAAGAGGAAAAATTACCACATAGAAATTGCAATGTCAAACTTTCTACCTTATTTTTATTTTGGAAAATTAAGCACGTTTTCTGGATGATTTACTTATTTGAATTTTTTAAATTACAGTTGAAGTAAAAGCATGTAATCTGTATGTTATATTTGCTGCCTGACATTGCCCACAAAAGTAAAGATTTTGTGAATAGCTATAGTAAATAGGATTTTGAATATTAAAATACATTTAAATTTAAAACAAATATTTGTTAAAACATATCAAAACTTTGCACTGATATTTACTTAAAGACAGTATGAGGGACTTGATTTACTTAAGGTTTCTCTCATTAAAGTAATAAAACAAACTCTCAGGAAAATAAAAAATAATATTCTTTAAAATGTGTTGATAAGCTTACAAAAATAAGTTTAAAAACCGAAGGTGTTTATTACCTACCACTATAAAAGCAAAAGATGAAAATAACAGAGCAGTGAGCAGTAGGTGTTTTCACTTCCATTAGGTGACTGAGCCTTTGGACAGCAGCACTGTAAGGGAAGGCTGACTGTGAGACGTGCATAAGTCCAAAGAGACTTCAAGTGCTTTTACAGGAACCCAGTACACTTAGCTTTTGGAAAAAACAATTGCAAATTTTTTTGCATGAAAGAATCTTCCATTTAGATACTCAGCATTCACACAGATTAAGGTCAGCATAACATAAGGGCAAAGCATGTAGACTATAATGTAACCATGTATAAACTGTTAAAAAAGGAGAAATGAAAAAAAGATGCCAGAATCAAAAGGATATCAGATTTATCTGGAGATATTTTATAATGAAACAAATCAAACTCTAAGAAATACAAAATACAGAAGCATTGAACATGTTAATAAAGTTGTAGGGGCACCAGGGTGGTTCAGTTGGTTAGGCCTCTGCCTTCTGCTCAGGTCATGATCCCAGGGTCCTGCGGTCAAGTCCCACATCTGGGCTCTTTGCTCAGCAGGGATCCTGCTTGTCCCTCTGCCTGCCACTCCCCCAGCTTGTGCTCTCTCTCTCTCTCTGACAAATAAGTAAAATCTTAGGAAAAAAAAATTACAGATGAGGGGCGCCTGGGTGACTCAGTTGGTTAAATGTCTGCCTTCGGCTCAGGTCATGATCCCAGGGTCCTGGGATCAAGTCCTTTAGTGGGCTCCCTGCTCAGTGAGGAGCCTGCCTCTCCCTCTCCCTCTGTTGCTTACCACCCATCCCCCCCAGCTTGTACTCTCTCACTCTCTCTCAAATAAATAAATATAATCTTTAAAAAAAAATTACAGATGAATTACTAATCAACAATGAGTAAAACACAGGTCAAACACAGGTGGACCCCAGAGCAAGTAATCCATCAAGGAATATTTTTGATAATAATATAGCAAGGGACAGTTGTAGAAAAGAATAAAGTTTAGTAATGTTGTCATCCACATTTAAAGTGTACAAAAAGAATAGTATTATAATGAAATAACAAATAATGATAATAAGAACAGAAAAATAATGGTATAGGAAGTGAAAATCAAAAGAAGAAGGAGGAGGAAAAGATGAGGGAAGGAAGGCAGCCTACAAGGTGGGAAGGAACCACGATAAACTGGAAGAGGAAGAGAAAGACAAAGGGGAAGTGGTGGGATCCAGGAGAGAGACTGTATGTGGAGTGGAGGACAGGCCAAGAGATAGAATACAAAAGTATTACACAGGTAGTTGAAATGATTGTTTCTGTTCATAAATTGACAGGTATTACTAAGATTCATATCTTAATATTCTAATACATGTAATATTACTTGGTTCTTTCATTACACATTATATTAAAAGTAGGAGGGCTTCCAGTTCCTGTCACTAAAGACCAATGAATATTGGACTGATTGACCCATGGTAAACAGATACGAAGTAAAACAAAACATATGAAGAGAAATGTTTTAGCCATTGAGCAATTGGCCTCACAGGACTGTGATCAGTGAGAAGATTCCACACTCTGCATATGTTGCATACTCATCTTGTTTTTCTACCTAAAGGCACAGGGTGATGGAGTCCAGCAAACAGTGACTACACTGAGCTGAAGCAAAAAAAAAAGAGAGAGAGAACTACAGGAGAAAGAGCCCCGAAGTCTGCACAGGGGTCTCTTGAGTTTTGACCAACTGTTAGGCTGCATATGCGCACAGTCTTTTGTATATTTATGTACAGATACATATGTATGCATAAAAAGACTTTGAAAGTGTAAAAATATTTATTAAAATTGTACATTAATATAATATAATTAAAGACAAATACTGAGTTATTAGAAAGAAACATTCAATATTTAGAGATACAGTTCTCCACATTCATCTGTAAATCTAACTCAATCTCCATTAAGATCTTAGAGATATTTTTAAAATTTAAAAAATTTAAAAATTTGACAAAATGACTCTACATTTCATTCATAAGAAGAAATACATCTAAAAGTCAAGAACATTTTTGGATCAAAATAATGTTGGTGTCATTTGACAATGGAGCCAAGAATATTCAGTGGGAAAGGATAGTTCTTCAATATTTAGTGTTGGGAAAAGTGGATAACCACATCTAGAAAAATAAAATTGTTCACCCACAAAAATTAACTTTAAATGGATTAAAGACTTAAACTTAAGATCTAAAACAAAATTCCTAGAAGAAAAGGTAGGGGAAAACTTCCTTGACATTGGTCTTGGCAATGGTTTTTTTACATATGACACCAGAAACACAAGCAACAAAAACAAAAATCAAGAAGTGGGGCTACATCAAACTAGAAACCTTCTGCAGAGCAAAAGAAACAATCAACAAAAGAAAAAAGAAACAATCTATGAGAAAATATTTGCAAGCCATATATCAGATAAGGGGTTAATATACCAAAATATAAAAAGAACTCATACAACTCAATAATAAAGAAAACACAATTTAAAAATGGGAAGAGGAATTGAACATTTTTTTTTTCCAAAGAAGACATCCATGTGGCCCACTATCACTGCAATTATTTAATATTTTACTGTCAAATTTAGCCAATGTGGTTGGGTAAGACCAAGTAACTAGGCTTACAAAAAAATTAAAGAAGAGTTCAGATTTTCTATAGTTGCAAAGTAGATGATTGAATACCTATGAAAGCAAAGAGTGTGGTATATATGCCCATGTCCTAAGCTCTGGAATGTCCCAATACATGACCTTCCTGGCAAAGGGACTTTGCAGACATAATTAACTTAAGGATCTTGAGTTGGGGAGATAATCTTGGGTAATCTGGGGGGGTTAATGTAATCACAAGGGTCCTTATTGTAGCGACATAGGAAGTATCAGAATCAGATAGGTGATGTGACAGCGGGAGCAGAAGTAAGTGAAAAAGGGATTTGAAGATGCTATCCTGCTGGCTTGAAGATGGAGGAAGGGGGTTGTGAAACAAAGAATGCAGGCAGCCTTTGGAAGCTGAAAGAGGCAAGGAAACAGATTTTCCTCTAGAGCCTCCAGAAGAAACCAGTCCTATCAACACCTGGATTTTAGTCCAGTAAAACTGATTTCAGACTTTTGGCCTTCAGAATTGTAAAGAGGATGTATTTGTGTTAGTTTAAGCCACTAAGTTTATAGTAGTTTATTGCATCATCAATAGGAAACTAATATAATCTAAGTAACTACAAAATAATACTTTTTAAGTAACAGGATATAAAACTAACCTCCAAAATAGGTAGTTATCACATATGTAAACTATATTCAGATGGAAGGCATCTTTAAGAATAAAAGTGCTATTTGCCATAATAACACAAAAGAGATAGGAGTAATATTATAAAAGCTGTGCAAAACCCCCATGATAAAATCTTTGTAACACCCCTAGTGAGTCCCAAAATAGACCTGAATGAATAGAAAGATCAGAGGCATCCCTTTATGAGTCAAAGTTGAATGTATTGGATCTTTGAGACACATTCTGATGATTTTATTAATTTTCTGTACTTTCTGTCATGTCCATTCAACTAGTAAGGTAACTCATATACATCTGTTAGCGGCAGTAGGGAATGTTAACTTGGCAGTGTCTTTCTGCTCCAACATCTTTTTGCTGCTAAATTCTGCATGCTTTAGCAGCTCAAGACACCTGAATATGCACATCCATTGACTCAGGGATTTTAATGCCAGAAATGATCATTGTACCATGATTTAGAGTGTATGTACAGGGACGAGTGTTATTGTGTTAGTTCTGCTCAAATGATACATCTCAACAAGTCGTGTAGAGGAGGAGCTGTTCCCAAGGCTGATAAATCACTGGATCCAGAATACGTTACTTAATGCCTTTTGTCTTCAGTTGTGAACTCTAGTTACAAGCTCAAAGGAGAGAAATATCACATGTTGCCTTAAACCATTACAACAGACACACAGACACAAACACAGGTACACACGCCTTAATAACTACTTACATAATTTTATATGTGGAAACTGAAGCTTGGAGAAGATTGCATAAGTTTTCTAAGATAAAATATTTAATGAATGACAGGATTAGAATTTAGCTCAGGTCTATTGGGGGCAAAAGCTCATGTTGCAAACCCCAAACCACGATGCCTGAATTTACTATGTTCTTCTCAAATGATATCAAATTGAAATATTTTTAGTGTTTTAGTGTTTTATTTTTTTATTATTATATCCTGTTTCAAATTCATATTTTCTCTCACTTCCATTTCATTCTTTTTTTCATCTATTATTTTACTTTTGTTGGGCTCTTAGAACCTCCTGCTTAAAGACAGAGCTCAAGAGATCACGTATCAGAGAGAGAGAGAAAGAAAAAGATGGAGAGAGAAAGAGCCCTCTTAAAGGTTTCAAGATTGGGAAACTTTCATTTTCATGGTTTCAGGAGAGAAAATGGAAGAAAAAATGAATTTAACAAAAGAAATGTAGAAGGAAATGCAGTCTTAGAGAAAAGGTAGTATGAGATTACAGAGCCAAGAGAAGCAAGAGTTTCACCAGAGCAAGGTGCTCAATGATGTCAAAGGAGCATTAAAATCAAACATTGAAGGCAAAAATATCTTCGTAAGAACAATGTGAGGTATCTTTAGTTGGTAATATTATTTACATTATCTGTATTGATTTTAGAATACCTTCCAGGTCCACTTCTCCAACTACCTTTCGTATATTTAATGCACTTTAAAATCAGTAAGATTTTCTGCAAAATCATTTAAAGGCTTCTCTGGGATGACCTTATCTTTAATTGTGTTTGTGTTGGACACACTAAAAGGAACATGAAGGTGATTACAGTCTCATTATGGACTTAACTTATCACCACTGATTGAATTTTCTGATGCTTAATATTCCAAAATATTCATCTCATGGTTTATGCTCATAATATTTTGTTGTTTTGTTAGATACATCAAATCATAAAGGGTTAATCTTCATAACCTGGTGAAGAAACGGATATGATATCTTGAAAGTTTTACTTCTTAATATTATGTAGTATCCTCATGGGATTCCAACAGCGTTTTGAAGGAGGAGTGGAGAGTGACCATTCCACACTCTCTGGGGTCTCGTGAATGATGTCTGCTGACAAGTAAGGCTGTTGAGGTCTAAGTGATGAGACATTAAAATATGAGCCACTGAGTTGGTTGAGAGGACAAGATATAAATTCAGGTTCACTAAAACTTGTTAGAGCAGTGAAAATGCTGGCTTTAGTATGAAAAGCTCAATGGGATTTCTTTTAGATAAACTGAAAAGCTGCCCTTTTTGTGTTTGTAATAAGTTGGATCTTTATTTGAACCAGATGCCGCACTTTCTGCTGTGTACGTTCTAAGATTTTGCCTAAGTTGCTGACCAAAACAGAACAAATTCCTAAGGGATTTGAATTAGGAAAAAAAAAAAAAAAGCTCAGTAATGTTAAAATATGGAATGATTGCATTTTAGGAAAAAATGCATTTCTTTTTTTTTTTTTTTGAACATCTTTTGAGATATATTTCAGATGTCCTATAATTCACTCATTTAAATTGTACAATTCAGTCATTTTTAGTATACTCACAGAATTGTGCCACTATCACCAGTAAGTTCAGAATGTTTTAATTACCTCGAAAAGAAACTGTGTCCTTTAGTGATCAGACCCTATTACCCACCTTTCTTCCATTCACAGGTAGTCACTAATCTGCTTTCCTTGCTGTAGATTTGCTTATCCTTGACATTTCATGTGAATGGAATCATGCACTATGTGGTCTTTAGTGACTCACTTTTCTACTCAGCATGACGTTTTAAGGATTATATACGGTGTAGGTGCACATCAGCACTTCATTTGTTCCTTCCTTCCTTCATTAGTTTTTATAGAGCTGTAATTGACATACAGCACAGTAGCATCAGGTGTACAACATAATGATTTGGTGTTTGTATATATTGCAAAATGATCGCAGTAAGTCTAGTTACCACCCATCATTCCTTTTATTGCTGAATAATATTCCATTGTATGTGGTATGCCAGCCACATTTTTTATCCATCAGTGGATGGACATTTGGACCGCTGTCACATTTTGGACTATTATGAATAATGCTTCTGTGAACAGTTGTGTACAATTTTTTGTTGAACATGTGCTTTTATTTCTCTTGGATATATAACTAAGAGTGGAATTGCTGGGTCATATGGTTACTCTACGTTTAACATTCTGAGTAACTGCCAAACTGTTTTTCAATGTGGCTACATGAAAAGAAGGCACTTCTCATAGTTTAAAAATAATTCTGCAGTCTGCAAGATAAGTCAGCAGAGTTTAGCGGAAATTAAATGGAATGGGAAAACTGGATCTGGTCCCAGCTCTGCCACTAATTAGTTGTTTGACCTTAAGCAATTCATTTACATTCTCTAAAACCAAGTTTCTTCATTTGTAAAATAAGTGTGTTCCTTCAAAGAAGCACAGCTCTTGAATATAATTATAGCTACTTTACTTTTTGTTTTTTTTTTGTTGTTTCTTTAAATTTGCTCTGAGGCCTAATTTTTTCCTTGGCCCTGAATGAAAAATTTAAGCAGACCCCATGACATCTCTGACTATTATGAGGTATTGTAAAGACTTCTGGTCACTTTTAGTCACAAAACATGATCTCAAATCAGTAATCAAATTGTCCATTTTTATATAATAATCCAAACTCTGAATGTGCTATGAATTAAAGACTTCTTCTACTTTCCGTTTAAATGAGGAGTGCTGTTGTCGGTGGTCCCTCATGGGTTGGAGTGTCAAGGGGAGTACAAGGAAAGGGGACCAGTGAAGTCCTTCTTTGTTGTGATCTATAGTTAATGATCTGAGGACTCCTTGAACTTGGCAGATGTTTAAAACTAACATTTTCTTCTGGCGATTGGTGATAGAGTATTATCTTTGTGTTAATTTGCTAGCACTGTTGTAACGAAGTATCACAAACTGGGTAGCTTCACAACAGAAATCATTTTCTCACAGTTCTGGAGGCTAAAAGTCTGAGATAAGGTGGCAGCTAACTTAGTTCCTCTGAGGGCTGTGAGGGAGACTGTTCCTTGCCTCTCTCCTAGCTTCTGGTGACTTGCTGGCAATCTTTGGCATTCTCTGGCTTGTAGATGCTTCACCCTGATCTCTGCCTGAGAAAATCTTCATTTTCACATGGCATTCACCTTGTACCTATATCTCTATGTCCCCATTTTTTTTTTCTAAATAAGAACACCATTTGTATTGGATTAAGACATTGACTAATGACCTCGTTTTAACTTTGATTGCCACTGTGAAGACTCCCTCCCAATAAGAGAACATTCTAAGGTACTGGGGCTTAGGACTCCCACACATATTTTTTATGGGGACACATTTCAATTATTGTATAATAATTACAAAATAGATGTCCCTTCCTTGTGATAGGATGATTCTTCTGTGCCCTTTGCCATGTGACTTCATAGTACTTCCCAGCAGGCACTTCATCCCAGTGGCTTTGGGCTTGGCTGTATTGTTGGCTTTGATAGAGACAGCCAGAGAGAGAGGGAACACAAGCAGGGGGAGTGGGAGAGGAAGAAGCAGCTCCCAGCAGAGGAACCTGACGTGGGGCTCGATCCCATAACGCCGGGATCATGCCCTGAGCCGAAGGCAGATGCTTAACCACTGTCCCACCCAGGCGCCCCTCCTGTTTAGATTCTTGAATGAGGAGACAGGGATAGAAGAACTTCTGAGCTCTCACAGTCCATCCAAGCTGCACCCGTCATGTAACAAGACTGAGAAATATGTTTTGTTATTATAAGCTATTGAGATTTTAGGCCTATTACTTCCCACAGAAAAATGTGACTCTTAGCTTTTGTTTGTTTCTGGAGATAACCTCATCCCTGGGACATCTCACCTGTACCTCCTTAATTCAAGTGATGCATCTCTGGGTTGGTATTGATTCCTCTCTCGGCCCCTATTCATTGCTGGTATCACTGGTCTCTATCCCAGGTCTATGCTAGGCAGTCATCTTTAATTGACAGTATTTAAGATCAGCCTACACTGCCGTCATTCTCTTCCTGGCCCATCTTTGCTATGGAAAAAGCACACACATTCTTTGCCAGGACAAACTTTGGAAATGAAAGACATTCAAAACACTTGGTTTTCAGTCAGTAATGATGCTTGTATCAAGGCCCTACTTTCTCTGGTTGTTCCTACACAGTGACTAAACACAGTGAGGGTACGAGTGCATTACTGCCTGACAGCGAATTCCTGTAATTAGGGTTGCTGGATAAAAGAACACCCAATTAATGTTGAATTTCAGATCAACAATTAGTAATTTTTTACTCTGGGTTGCATGTAATATTTGGGGAATATATATACTAAAAAATATTTTTTGTTGACCTGAAATTTAAATTCAGCTGTGTGTTCTGTGTTTTTGTTTGCTAAGTCTACTTCAGGACAGTAGTTGCTTAAGCATACCCCACCATGCTGGCTGAAAATTACTTAGAAATGTATGAACTCTTCCTATTCACCCCTTCCTTGCCTCTCCCCTTTCATAAGTGTCAGACCTACATCAAAGTTTGAATCCCTTATCCTTGACAGGCATCCCCCATAAAAGCCATCCTGGCATCTCATATGACCTGAACTGATACACAGCATTTGATGAAACTTGTATCTTTATTTCTGCTGAAAATTCTATTTTAACTCTGCCCTGTGGATATTAGACTAGATGATTGCCAACGTTCTTTCAGCTACATCTTATGATTCTGAGTTTCTTCTTAGGTAGACAGATCATGCTGTAAAAAATAGTTCAATTTTACTGTATGAAAATAAAACTAAGACTTTCACTTTTTCAAGACTGATTTCTTACTCCTTTAGTCTTCCTCTGACATTCTATAGAAATTAGCTACAGTGAATGCTATAAATGGTAGTTAAATGAGGTGAGGAATTGGGTCACCCTTCTTCAACATCATAAAAGCTGCAAACTACAGACTGTGTTCTAGCTAGTGCTCTCCTGACTGTGAATGCTGAAGCGGTAAAACTAAGATACTGAGTTTCTGTTACGTTGAATAGCTGCAGTCTCCGGGCTTGAACTTCAGCTTGCTGATCAAGCTAGAGGCGAAACTGGCTCTTCTCCAATTGTACAACTCAAAAATCCCTGCTATGCAAGAGGCAGGTTCCTCTCTTGGAATCTACATGCAGTCCTACTGAATACTAGTGCACTGGGCAAATTGGAAGTGGACAATGGGGGACGGACACACTTTCTATTTTTTAAATTTCCATTGATATTCTCCTGAAAGATTTTCAGCAGGCTGAAAATGTGTTCTCTCTGGCCACTGTCTTTGTGTTATTGAAATGGGCACTATGACTGGACCATTTATCTTGGCATCCAATATGGGGATGCTAGAAACAAAGTCAAGCTGCCAGAAGTCAAAGTCTATCTCAGGAGTGGGAAAAGTTTACCTTAGTTGGTATGGTATTCTTGAGATGATATAATATTTCTATGGTTCTATATAGTTCAGTCAAATGGGAATTATGAGGAGGGGCACTAAACCCCATAAGCCATGTGACCTCCATCATCTTTACCTCCTGATAAAGGAAATAACCCCCATGTAGAACAAGTGAATCAACAGAACTACCAGGTAGGCTTGCCCTATCAAATAGTAATAACAGCAACCACAATAATAACAACAATCACTATTATTATTATTTTATGAAAC
Organism: Ursus maritimus; assembly: GCF_017311325.1. Classification (NCBI taxonomy): domain Eukaryota; kingdom Metazoa; phylum Chordata; class Mammalia; order Carnivora; family Ursidae; genus Ursus; species Ursus maritimus. The sequence goes on from NW_024424452.1 coordinate 60,620,055, forward strand.
AATCATGATGAAAATGCTGTTGTTCCCAACCCTACCTAAATGCACTAACCAATTGATACATAAGATATCAAGAATACTAGGGGAGTATATGACCAATCTGAAGGTGGGGATGAAGAGACTCCTGAAGTATGCCCCATACATATCAGATTAGGATGTTAAAGCAGTTGTATGATGGGGTGACCTCTGAGGAGTTGTCTCCTGGGACCCCATTATCAGGCAACTCTATTGTTGCCTCACTCGGATCTCTCTTACCAAGCAGTGCCTCCAGTCTTCTGCTGCTTGAGTGTTGGCTAGAGATAGTTCACAGCTCTATTCTTCTTCAGGGAATTGTCCTTGACTAAAGGGAATAAATTACTGAGAAATGCTGGAGCGGTAAAGATTTCTTTCAGAGGCAGCTCATGGCCAGTTACCAATAGATACTGGTTATGCAAGGTCACCTCCATTGCCTCAAGTTGGGACAACTCTGTGTTGTTCATAATGGTTATTCATGCTCCATAATGCCCCATTAGATCAGACTAAGGTTAGACTTCAATGAATTGTACCCCTTTGCCCAGAATCTTTCTTGATTAAATCTGATTACCCTTTCCTGTACTAGATTCAGCTGACAGCAGTCTCTCCATAAATCATTTGCGCAAGAATCCTTGCCTCAAGCTTTGCTTCTAGAGAACCTGACCTAAGACAGAGAGGCTTATGCTCTCAAGGCAGATAAATGATGATATAGTGAAACAAGGGAGGTCAGTTATTTCTTAATTCATACTGCTTTTGGATCCCAGCCCCTCTTACCTCCAGGATTGAGGTTGGTATTTCCCCAATCACAAACCTCAAACATCTCCATTAATTGAAGGGTTGGGATTCCTCTGTAGGTATCTGTAGGCTGACAGGCTCTGCCTCATTCCTCTGTGCTGCTTCAGAAAGTAACAGGTAATGGGTTAACACATACCTGATTTTGTTCCTGGATCTGTGATTTTCCCCTAATAAATACCGAACCAGTGAGTCCAATAAGAATCATAGCTTATGTACCCTTGTTTGATCAACAGGAAATCTCCCCTGTAGCCACCAAGAAAAGGATAAAAATTGGAAGGAAATTAACTGTGGAACTTCCAAACACTTTGCTTCTTTAAGAATGGATGGAAAGGTGTTGTAGATTAGATTATGCATATTCTCATCACTCTCAGCAGTTCATGTTTATTAATGCAAAATCTTTTTCTGTCATTTTTTGTCCCCTTCTGCATTACCAGTTTGTCACATGCTGCTTAGCAAAATATTCAAGGTGCTAATACTCTCAGTAAACAAGTAAGACAGTTGAATGGGAATGTAAATCATAATTTCATGATTTCCATAGAGTGGAAAACATGGTCCTGGTTTTAGAAGTATAAGTTTAGAGAGAATAATTGGGACCCATAATTTTAGGTTGAGCTTCACTAATTAGGAGCTGTGGACTTGTGTGTGGTGGAGATGCTTTGTCAAAGGACTACTTCTCATGTTTATTCCAGATAGCCCCCGATATTTCGTTATGGATGAGTGTGTAATCTCTTTGTATGATGTTATATGAGTCAATTAAAAGGAAGATGGCCTCTTACAATGTGAACCTCATGGCAAATGTATCTTTTCTCCTTAGATTACACCTTCTTGTTCAACCACTTACTAGTTTTAGGGAATTGACTACATTTCTGTGTGTCAGAAGTTTCCTCACTTATAATATGGGGATAATAGTTTTTACCTTGAAGTATTATCCAGATTGAATTACACAACAAAATAAACCTCCTGGCACATAGGAAGAGATTAATAAATTATACCCATTTTTATGTTTCCATTTGATTTTTATTGTTTTCACTTAACTGAATTTTTGGCTTGGTTAAACAAATCAAAACCCACATGGGTGCTTCAAAATATTTTGATAAAATAATGAGGAATGTTTAATGTTTAATACCACTTTTCTTCTTCCTTTTTTATCATGTTCTTTTCAAATATTAAAAAATTAGTTATTTTCAGCACTTTACTGTATCCTCGCCCATAATTTTAACTGCCTTTAGTGCAAGAAAAGAGAACTAACATTCTTTGAACAGTTATTTTGAACAACTTTGAACAACTATTAAGGACTGATCTCAAAGTGAGATGACTTTATCTCATAGCTTTCCAATTAAAAAGATAACATATCTGTGGAAAACTTCGGCAAATACAAGCACATTTGAAGGAAAAATGTAAGTTTCCCATATCCCACTGGTCAATGAGGCCATTTTTAGGCTGTATTATATATTTACTTTTAATTTTAAAAGTAATATCATCTAACTGTAAGAGTAATTCATGTTTTATTTGTTTACTGGTCTTTTATGCTGTTTAAATTTATTTTATAACTACTGATTCCTTTTTTCCATGGCCTATCACTATAACTACCTCATGTCCTAGATGCCCTGCTATAAACAGAATATAGCTGGGTTTGTTTTGTTAACATAATGTTCTAACTGAAGAATTCCATCTGTTTGTACTCTTTGTAATTACTGACATATTTGGACCTATTTTTGCTAAGCCTGTGTTGCACTGTCCTTTTGACTTTCCATCTCTTCCCTTCTCCTACCTTTTCCCTTTTCTTTCTTATTCTTTTCCCTCTGTTCTCTGATTTTGCATTGATTGGGTTTCTCTTTCATGTCATTTTTTTTTTAACTACTGGTGTGAAAATGCACACTTGGTTTCTGGTACTTTAAATGTTATTCAAGTGATTTAAATATGTATATTTTATATAACACAAATTTAATTGGTAATTTTACTCCTTTATATATAATTTTATTTACTAACTCTCCTTTATCATATATGATATAATTTATCAGAATTTTTAAAATTTAACTTGGTTTTATCCTCCAAATTAGACATTATTTTTACTCTGTGATTCAGCCAGTATTTTAAACATTCATATTTATGATTTCCTTTCTTGGCTATTCATTCTTTCATGATAGACCTTCCACTTGGAATCATTTTCTTTCTCTATATATTCCTATTAAAAAAATTCCTTTAGGATGGCTCTAAGGTACTGAGTTCTTTCATGTTATTCTTTTGGCAATGTTCTTATGTAAATGTTATTTTGAAAGAATTTTTCTCAGTGTAGAATTTGAGGTTGATAGTATATTTTCTTAGCTCATTGAAAATATTACTTTTTTTTCTTTAGAGAGTGGTGAGTGTGTCATTTGTTGTTTTTTTTTCCCTATATTACATTTAAATTCTTATTTATTTGTTTATAGTCTTTGGCCATGTCACTGTTTAGTGTCTACATGTGGAATTTTTAGGATTCATGGACTTCCTGAATATGGGAATGGCATTTTTAATCACTTTCAGGAAAAAATTCAGCTACTATATCTTCTATTATTGCCTCTTTTCCATAACCTTTGCTATCTCCTCTGGAATTCTGATTAGCTTTTAGTATTAGGCCTTTCTTTCTAGCCTTGGAGAGTATTCTCTCAAAGATAAGTGGATAGTCCCTATCTTACAGTGCCCTATCTTTCTTTGCTGAATTTATTTCCCAGCCCACCAACACTCTCCTTGGCTCTGCCTGTCTTCTGAATAAAAAATTATTTGAATCTATATTTTAATGACAATTTTTTTCATTTATATAGTTATTTTTTTAAAGTCAGCCTGATTAATTTAAAATAGAAGTTTTTTCTTTGTAACTTTTTCAGTTTATTGTATTGCTTTTAAATCTAATAAGTGTATTATACTTATTTTCTATCCTATATCTGGTAATTCTAGCATCTGTCGTCCACAGTTTTGATTTTATAGAGCACCCTCCTTTTGCTCTCGTCCTTGTAGAATCTTGCACATGACAGCTCCATTCGACTACTTGAAATCAATGTGAGATTGATTCATGCTTCTTGGACTTTAATTTTGGGAAATTCTTTTAGTTCTGAGTTTAAAGTGAGTTCATTCAGCGAGAATATGGGTTTGGTTTTGTTAGGCTCCTAGAGGCCAACACTGACCAAAGACCAATCTACAGAATATTTTCCTCAAGATTTCACATGAGTAGGATGAACTCTAGCTATAACCTCTTGAATGGGGGTTTCTTTATAGAATTTCTCAGGGAGAACTTTACTTCTATTTTTCACTCTCCGTAGAGCCCAGGCTGAGAAAAGAGAGGGTATTTCTGTACTCTCCCTTCACAGAAGATAGGTAGATGAATAAATAGGAAGGTAGGTAGGTAGATGGATGGATAGATGGTTAGATAGATACATAGATAGTTTTATGTTTTTTTTTAGGTTTTATTTATTTATTTATTTGACAGAGAGAGAGGAGGCAGTGAGAGAGGGAACACAAGCAGGGAGTGTGGGAGAGGAAGAAGCAGGCTCCCAGCAGAGTAGGGAGCCCGATGTGGCGCTCGATCCCAGGACCCTGGGATCAGGCCCTGAGCTGAAGGCAGATGCTTAACGACTGAGCCACCCAGGCAACCCTGTTTATTTTTTGTATCTTTATTTATTTTCCTCTGGGTTTTGGTCATTGTTTGAGAGAGCTTTCAGATTACTTTGGTTTTACACAGAAGTTTCTCTTTGAATCTCCCAATATATATGGTACTAAGTTTTTAACTCTTTTACCTCCAAACCCTTTTATGGTTTTATAATACCAAGGATCTAGGACTGCTATAAATCTACTGAATTTTCTACTATTGAGGTCTATTGAAAAGGATAGATGGTGCCCATTTACCTCCATTTGCTTGCCCACATTCATTTCTTGCTCTTCATTACCCTTTGCTCTTCTTCAGGCAGCAGACCATGTAGGTACTACATCATCCAAGCTTCCTGTACATTATCACATTCTTGGGTTCAGACAATGGGCACATTGTCAGTGGTTCAGAATATTGGACAGCAGGATTCTTTCTTTTTGCTTATTTCTTACAGATCTGGCAACAGTGTTGTATTCTACATTTAAAACTCCTGAGTGGCCCTTCTTCCATGACCCTGAACTTTTAGTCTTCTCTAACACCATTACGTTTTTTGCCTCTTCAAGCCCAAGGATGGAAATTGTGTGTCACTGTTGTCAGTTTCTAGATTCTTCATTGCCCTTTTTGTACCCTAAGCAAGAATCACTCTCCTAGACCAACAATCTACTTCATAGCCAATTTTGATTCCCTAAACCCAACCAACTTTGATAACTAGTGTCCCCATTAAATCCTGTACCATCAAGAGTTTCATCTGTTTCCTGATGGGATCCCTCCTACTACAATATAAATATTCAATTTTGTAGGTGAGGGAAATGAGGCTTAGAAAAACTAAGTGGCTTTAGAAGAGAGCGGTGTGGTGGTTTGCATGATTTCACCCTGGGTGAGCTGGGATCTGTGTTTCCCAGAGAACCCTTCCCAGAATATTTTTATATTACAGTTGGCCAAATCAAAACTTGCATGTGACTTGGAAAGAAGAAGTGAAGCAGTGTCCATTAATTAGATGTAATGTGGGACAAATATAGGGGTGCCTGGCAAGGACACATCGCATCTTTCCTCTCTACTGGGTCGTGCGGTACTTTTTTCTGACTTCTGACTCCTTTGACAAATAGTGGTTTCAGACCAACTGTGAGATGCTTTACTCCAAACTCAGAGTAGTTGCTACACAGAAGCAAAAACTTGCATTTTCACTCTGAAGATGCCTGGAATAAAAGACTGTAAGAAAAGAGAGGCCCAGCTATTACAGCCATTCCAATACCAGATGAGGGCACAGATTCATGAGTGAGGCCATTATGTACCCATCAACCCCCATCAAAGCATCCAGACAACTGGTGTCTGAAGCCACAGCAGTGATTCAGGAAAGACAACAGAAGAAACATGTAATCAAACCTCAAGAAAAATGCAGTATTGTTATTTTAAATCACAAAGTTTTGGGATTTTTTTTAATGTAAGCTGTAGAAATTGGTGTATGAAAGTGGCATGTTACTATAATAATATTTTTTTTAATTTTAATGTTTTCTTATTATGTTAGTCACCATACAGTACATCCCTGGTTTCTGGACTATGAGAAACAAACTGAGGGCTTCAGAGGGGATGTGGGTGGAGGAATGGGATAGGCTGGTGATGGGTAGTAAGGAGGGCATGTATTGCATGGTGCACTGGGTGTTATACGCAACTATAATAATAATTTTTTTAAAACCTAAAATATGTGACATTGACTTTGGGGCTTGGTTAAAAGAAGAATTTAGAAGCGTAGCAAACAAGCTGCTACTGGAGACTAGAAAGGTCCTGAGACAACCATCATAGGCTGGAGAAAACGCAGTCTTTATTATTTAGTGGTAGAAAAGTTGGCCAAAATGTTGCCTGGTAATTTGGAAGATTGAAACTAGTATGAACTGTTGGATCTGCCTGAGGAAGCTTCCGGGGAGAATGTTGAAATGCCAGCTGGCTTCTTTTAGTATCGTATGATCAGATATAGGAAGAAAGAGATGATATAAAAATAGAACTATACATTCCAAACAGAGTTGGTGAAATAAGGACCAATACTTTTTGTGCTGGAAAATAAAATCTTCTCATTTCTAGTATCCCAGCCAGTAAAACATCATCAAAGTAAAATGAAACCTAGGGCTACAAATGAAATAAAGGTGTGTTTATAAGACCTTCTGTTAATACTTCGGAAAGATGTAAGGTGGTGTAAAGTAAACAGTGTCAGCTAGAACAGTAGCATCCAAAAAATCTTAAGAGTTTTATCAAAATAGCTTCTCATGTGCCCCAAATAGAATGAGGTTATCTTGGATCCTTGAGCCCCAGTTAAACTGTTAGACATAATCCCGGGTGACAGGAATACATCTCCAGTGACACAGGTAGAAGAGCTACCCAGATTTCCAGCACCGCCCAATGGGCAGTGTGGTTTGTTATGTGGTAATTAATAACTAATACAAGCTGCTACTCATCATTCATAACTGATGTGTGATTTAATCACAATTCAATAATCTTTTAAATTTATTTATAGCATGCTAAATAACAGCAATTTACACTATTAGCCCAATGTGGAAAAATAAATGTAACACCAAAGTAAATTTGTATTTTTGTTTTGAGATTGGCGGATGAAATATACCTGGGGTGAGTTTGAAATTACATGAGATATGGAGTAAAGGAGTAAAATAAAGGAGAGCTAGACTGGATTTAGCTGAAAACTCTCTATTGCTTGGCAGTATTATTGTTTATCTTCATTTTACCACTTTATCCTTTCTTTTTAAAGGCCCTCCCCCAAAAGATGTGTGTGTTCAATAGTGTTTTGGAATAATAAAGTTAATCTGACCTCCAAACCACATCTTAGAATCAGAAAATCATCTTTCTCGGGGGTGCCTGGGTGGTGCAGTCATTAAGCGTCTGCCTTCGGCTCAGGGCGTGATCCTGGTGTTCTCGGATCGAGCCCCACATCAGGCTCCTCCACTATGAGCCTGCTTCTTCCTCTCCCACTCCCCCTGCTTGTGTTCCCTCTCTCGCTGGCTGTCTCTATCTCTGTCAAATAAATAAATAAAATCTTAAAAAAAAAAAAAAGAAAATCATCTTCCTCTTATTCTTAGGGTTAGTCTTTCTGGGACAATCTTACTCTTTAAAGGGCTTACAATGTTGGTAGCAATTATTTTTCCTTAACATTGTTGCATGAACCCCTCTTCAGAGAGGGAGATTCATGATCACTGACAGATGCCAGAAACCTGGGATAGGTGCTTATACTGCATATGCTACTTCAAATCTGGAAGAGGCATATTTTGACCCAAATAATATACTCAGATTTTCTCCCTGTAGTTACTAACACCATCACCATCCCTCATGTGAGAGTACCAAACAGCTGACCCCTGTCTCACTTCTGGGTGTCTGAGTTAGGCAAGTCCTAAACCTTTATTCCCACCTGAATTAAGGTCTCCTTGCCCTCTATGGGCTACCATGTAGTGCTGGCCATGCTCAAACTTGGAGTCACACATGACTGGCAGGTCGCCATCTTGAAAACATTCCCTGCTCAGTGCTGCCAGTCTCCATGTTATATCTGCCAGTTCTCTTAAACTGAGGATTTCTGTTGAAAACAGTCAGCCAGTTTCTTGTCAACCCGGCCCCCAGCTGTGGTGATAACATTCCTGGTTTAGCAGTGATTTCTCATGGTGCAGAAGAGAAAAAACAGTGGTCTCCTCTCTAGTGTTACTGAAGAATTGTTGCCTTCTACCAAGCCATGCTATTTAGACTCTAAATATCAGAGTTATTTGTTTACCTTCACAAACACAAGTGTTATTTATGAAGCAGATCTGGAGTAATAGGTTGTTTAAGCCTAGGAAGATGTCCAGCCTCTGTAGGAGTCTGTGTCCTGAACCTCCTTTCTCTAATGGCCAGATTTCTTTTACCACATGATAAGTCTTGGAGGCCCTTAGTATCTAATTCTGCTGCTAAACATAGGCTGTGACATTTCAGCTTGGCATATATAATCAAATACTACTGAAACTTAAAAGGGAAGAAATTAGAGTCTCTCTCTCTTTTTTTTCTCATATGGCATTTGGTCTATATGAAAATTTGCTCTTCTTAAGCAACACTTGTGTTCCACAAATAAAGATAACAGAAGTAATGTGGTCATTATGAAGGAGATAAAAAATGGCAAAAGAAATTATTCCTAGTAGATAGGTTGTCAAGTATCAAAATTGATTCATTTTCTCATAATACCCGGAGAATTAGAGCCTACTTTAAGTGTTTTATGCTGTTTATGGGCTTATGATTTTTCTATCTCTATCTAAAATACAAGAGAAAGAGATTCTTCAAGAATCTTTTGAAGGTGGAAAAGATGATGTAAGGATTTCCTGTCATAAAACCTAGAGAGGACTGCTCTGTTTCTGAACTGTCAATCTAACTTTTATTAAAACATTTTGGCAGCCATTTCCCTCAGCGCTGTCAAATGTGTCATTGATAATAGTTTTGCATCATAAAGGGGAAAGGGGATATTAAGAACTTAATTCTCAACACTTGTCATTTAGTGGTGTCATTGACAATTTGAAACAAGAGGTAGTCTGATTCCTCTGAACATGTGACCCAAAGTCTCACAGAGCGATTGAGTATGTGATGGGGACAGGGGAGTGGATATTTATTAAGGGTCTATTATGTTTGGTGCTTCTATATTTCAAATTCTCCACAATGCTGTGGGGACCAAATTAATTATCTTCCAGTTCCATAAGAAGGAACTGAGGGCCAAATAGGTCAAGTAAATTTCTGAAAGTCTCATATCTACCAGTATCTCTTGGGACAGGTGCTCAGGTCAAGTCTACTCTAGAAGCAGTCTCTTCTCACTGAATCATGTTGCTTAGTACATGTTTGGGGAATGTGTAAAATGAGGGGGCTTGAGTGTGCCATTTCTCTTCATAAAACCGTTAAGTAAATAACAAGTATGGTAATTAAGATTATCAGAAAATGGAGTGGTGGCTGAAATCCCTTAATGATAATATTATCATGTTATAAACTATTGAATACTATAATGGTTTGGACTATCGTGGGTAGGACTGCTGCTGCCAGGAAGACTATCATTTTATCCCCAACAGAAAATTATTTTTAAAAATGTGATGTGTTTATTGTAAAGCCCCTGGGCATATGTACAAGAACACAAACAGCATTTACATATCTATTATCTATTAACTGACACTGCATTTGCCAGGCATTTGACACAATTAAGCAAATGCTTGACTGAACAGATGGGTCTTATAAGGATCCCTAAGGGCATGTCTGCATTAACTATGCCAAGGGGGGTTAATGCACCCATTTGGCATCTGCGTGCATTTTCCCATCAGCATATACACCACTGCTTTGCTTGGTTGCAAATGGGTCCATTTTTGTCCCAGAGGACTAAGTGTAAATGAATTGAGCTGTTTCCAGTTTGTTCCATTTTTGTCTTCTGTTTGAAGTGTATCCCCAACAATAGATTACACTCTGTGATTGTTTCCTGTATTCATTTACTTGAAAATGGCCTAATGTTTTTATTTGGTTTACTCATGGTGTCAAGGAAATTGAACACTCTTCTAAGGCAAAGTACATAGCCTTTGAATTTTATACCTTGGTTTGTATAGTCTCTAATGCCAGGTTATAATAGCAAGAGGAAGAAAAAACACAACTCAGATCTTAACAGTAATAATAAAGAATTGAACATCACTGTACCTGACAAAAGAAGTATTTGTCTTTCACTAAACTATTTCATGACCCCTGAAATGGAAACACAACCACAGACATTATACACTTAAATCAGTACTGTAGTCTCCCTTTGTTGTCTATTGGGTGTATATATGTCTCTCTAGGAAATGACCCTAACACATCAATTAAACTTTTTTTGTAAGCCTTGGCCAGGTCTTCAGGGCCTATTTCAAAGACTCTCTTAAAAGGAACACAGTTCAGAACCTGCTCTGTCGGCAGTGGATGCTTTAGCATTTTGTAAATCACAGAGACAAAGCTGTGCCATGAACCAAAACACAGATAGAATAAGTATTAGGGTTAATTATCTATGAGGAAGCATAGACTGTATTCTTTGAATTTTGCATTGGTCTATAGCTGTATCAAAAATGTTTGACACAATGGATTTTGTGTCATCCTTTATAGCTAATGGAGCTCAGCGCTAAAAGCAAAGCAGCCCTGAAAGTATGTGGCCTGCTGCAGATCATTATGTGGGAGCATAAAATTAAACAACAACCAAAAATGATGGAAACTTCAACATCATTTTAGCACCGTAAGGCAAGCAAATATTTCAGTAAATGAAATTAGCTAATAGACGTCAGATCAGGCATTGGGAATGGAAATTAGGTTATTTTTATTGTTTTTCTCTTTAAAACGATTCCTTCAACAGTGTTTTCTCAAAATATATATTTGATTTATTAAATGGGAGATAGTCTCACACTAGGCACATTCCTTGGAACATTTCTTTCCACAGCCTATTGCTTTTGTTTTCCTTATTTACTAAAAAGAAAAGAAAGAAAAGAAAAAAATCATTTTCATGCACTTATGTGTAAATATGATTTGCTTGACCACGCTGCCTAAGTTCTTAGTTCTAGGTATAGTGAAGTAGCCATAAAATTTATTTAATTTAAAAAGTATGTTCTATTATATGTAAATGATAAATCGCTAAATTCTGCTCCTGAAACTAATATTACACTATGTATTAACTAATTGGAATTTAAATAAAAACTTGAAAAAAAAGTACATTCAAAAAATTAGAGTGTGCATATTTTATTTACTTACTTAAGGCTTTTTTTCTCTATTTTTAATTGAAGTTGCCATACGATATTATGTTATTTTTAGGTGTACAACATAGTGATTTGACAATTATATATATTATGAAATGTTCACCACCATAGGTATAATTACCATCTGTCCCCATACAAAGTTATTACAGTATCATTGACTATATTCCCTATGCTGTAACTTTCATCCCTGTGGCTTATTTATAACTTGAAGTTTGTATCTTTTTTTATTCAAGTATAATTAACATGCAGTGTTATATTAGTTTCAGGTGTACAATATAATGATTCAAAAATTCTATACATTTCTCTGTGATCATCTACATAAGTGTACTCTTCATCCCCATTACCTATTTCATCCATCCCCTCACCTACCTCCCATCTGGCAACCACCAATTTGTTTCTGTACTTATAAGTCTGTTTTTTGTTTGATTCTTCTTTTTTTTTTTTTGTTCTGTTTGTTTCTTAAATTCCACATGTGAGTGAAATCATATGGTATTTGTCTTTGACTGTCTCATTTCACTTAGTATTATACCCTCTAGGTCCATCCATGTTGTTGCAAATGGCAAGATATTCATTCTTTTAAATTTGTGTGTTACCAGCTGAAAGAGGAACAATATTTATCTGGAATTATTTTCATTGTTTGTACTTATTGTCCACACTGCAAGATATTTCCTACTGTTTGAATATGTTAGGTTAAATATTTGGAATTGCTGAGTCTAGAGTGAAAAGAGACCTCCTAGTTTTTCTACTGTAGCACGATTATATGAGTAATCTGAGGCTTCTATACTTTGTGGGTCACTCAAATAACTAGTTAGTGGTAATCTTAGAGTTAAAATGGACAGTATCAAAATGCAGCACTTTTTTTTTTTGCCTAGAACAATGCTACCCTAAGTCCTAGATGAATTTGATATATGTAAAAAAAAATAAAGATCATATATTGATAAGAGCACCTAACAACTAAAACTTGAGCAATACATTTAAATATGCCTTTATGCTTATTTCCATCATATTAACTAAAATGTAGTACAAATTAAAGAATATATTATCAACTGTTAATGTCATATATATCCATCTAAGCCTCTGTTAGTGTGTACGAGTATTTAACTTTACAAAGGCAATATCATACAGTAGATGCTATTTTGCACTTTGCTTTTTCACTTAATGATATAGATATAAGATCTTGCCTGTGTATGTATTTATTTTAAAATACATGCCTATTTTTATCTAGATTTCTTTGTCCACTTATGCTAAGTACTTTTATAGGATGAATTCCTAAATGGGACCTAATGCTGGTATTACTACATTAGACACTGCATCACAGAGTTAGTTGGCCTGCAACAGATGTATGAATATTTCTTAAAGTTTAAATAAAATTCACGGTGGTTTGGTTTACTCTGAAATAGTAAAAGTATGACTCTAGTTCTGCCAATACTTTCGTTTCAATTCTTGGTGTAGGCTTTATATTAAAATTTAAAACCCATTTAACAAAATACTGAAAATCAAACTAACATGTCTTAAAAAATACCCCACTTGATCTCTGGATGCTAAGGCCAGAACTCCATGAAAATTAATCCATGGAGCCTTAACAGCAAGTCTAGGGAAAGCTGTCAATGCAAATGCCTAGCACAGCCTGGCACTGTGGCTCTAAAGACTGCCCAGGGAGCAGAGGTTTTCAGTTATCTGACCTACCTTCTGCCCTGAAAATACATCAGTGTCAGTCATGGCCCTGGAAAAGACAGAGCATTCCAGAACTCAGTCTAGCATCAGTAGAATGCTGATTTGCCTTGCAGGGATTAGATTGAAGATTTGCATTTCCTCTTTTCTGCTGTATTCCCTTTTCTCTATTTTCTACTTTACACAATTACATATTTCTTATTTAATGAGCTCTTGGCAAAGAAGTTACACTACATAAAAACATGCATTTTTCTCTTAGTGGTTTTATTATAAGTTAATAATATAACATAGTATCTGAACCAGAACTATTTTTATTGTCTTGTTTTCTTGTTCCATGGGTAGCATGGACCAAAGAGTGACCCACAACACCAAATTAGCTACACTATAGTTTATGCCCTGTATTTGAACGATCACAAAGAAACTAAGTGTTTTTTTTTTTTTTTTTTTTTTTTGGTCAAGGCAAAGTATTTACTGAGTCCTCAGGGTATACTGCATAGTAAGGCATTATCTGTTATGAATGGACAGACATTGGTTATATGAATATTTGGGGAGTATTTCTGGCAGGATTAGACCAGCTTCTCAAAGAAATCCAGACCCAATCCTGTAAAGTTGAGCTATGAGTAGTTTCTTGGGTAATCAGCCACATAACTTCTTCCCCTCCCTCCCAATCTATCATCTTTTACATGCATACATACACACTCGGCACATAAACACACACACAGAAGGTCCTAGTTATTTAAGAGTTCATGGAAATATTCTTGATTAACTTTTAGGATAGGAATACCCTGAATCCCACTTTAAAACAAAGAATTAAAACAAAACAAAAAAAACGTTCTTTGTTTTATCCTAATTCCAATAAAGCTTTTACTTTTCCTAAGACTAAATTTGGGGGCAATCACTGTGTTATGGAAACTACAAACATTGTTTTGTTTATGCTCAAATTTGCAATAGAAATAAATGTCCAATTGAAGGGAATTTGCAGTTTTAGTTTCAAGTTTTATTTTAGAGACATTTTATGGTTCCGTACTGATTACATTTTGGTTTTATAAGAATTGTATAGAATGGCTCAGAATTGATGTGGCACAGAGCACAACCATCACATGCCCAGATTTCTCTCCTGTAAGAATTCTGAAGGATTTGTGTACTGAGACAAAATAAGAATGTGGTCTCTGAGCTCTCTGCATCTTGATCAAAGATATGCCTTCCCCTTTTATCACAAAGTGAGAAATTGTATTTTGAGAATACCATAAAATACCATACCCATCTTATTTAAAATTTGTCAGCTAGTCCTTAGTTTTCAGAGTAACAATTTGACCTTAATATTTTACAAACCCATAGCACATTACAAAAAATGAAATAAGAAAATCAAATTGTTTCATTTAACTTTTCTTAGATCAGCAGAATGAAATAGGATTATAGAGACCTAAATAAAATCTACTTATTCCTAAGACTAAATCCTGTCTTTCAGAAAGAATCTGCCACTGCACTGACACAGATTCTCTCCATAGAAATTCTTTCTGCATCCCCCTAAAAGTTTAAGCTAAAACTACTCAGTAAAAAATTTTGTCCACATATCAGGTGGAAGAGTTGGGGCATAGTTAAAGGTAACATAAAGAGATGTAATTTGTTCTATTATCAAAATATAAACATTTCTAATCTGTAATTTATTTTTAGCCTTTCAAAATACTGTCTGTACTTGAGCTTTTTGGAAAAACATATATGTGCTTTTGAAATGCTTTTAAAATGATGTTTTTACCTCAATATGTGATATTTAAGAGACCATTAAATTTAATGTGTTTTAATGTCACCCCCCTAAAAAAGATGTGTGCTATTTTCTCCTATGCCAATATGAGAATTCTGGAACAGAACATGTTACTGTTTACTTAGAGCAAATAATAATTGTGCCAACTTCTCTTTGTCCAAATTCTTATCCCTAGGGTGGTACAATGAGAACCAGATGTGATCCTACACATAGTGAGGTCTACTGCATGTGAGGAGCCCCCAAAATGAACTCAGGCAATTAGAAAGAAAAGAGAAGCAGCTGTCCCCCCTCCACTTCTGAGTCTCCTTGGTGACATAATGGGGAACTGGTTCTTCTCTCTGGGGAATGTAAATAAATTTCTCCTGGAGGGAGATTAGACTATTGTCTTGCAACTTCACAATGCACAGAATGTCTTCATGGTTCCAGGTCTTATTTCCCTTGAAACATAAACCTATACCTCATGGGAGGTAAATCCGGAGTTCTCACTATCTCTCAGTCATAACATCCAGACTTGTTTTTTTCTCCCAGATCCCAAGTTCCAGTAAAATTTTCTTAGAAAGTTCTAATTATGTAGAAATATGAAAAAAAAATTTTTCTACAGCACCTCATTTTTTGGGGTGTAACTTTCTATGTCTGCTTGGACAGCAAATTTGTGGAGCAGCTTTTGAAGTCTTTTTTTTTTTTCTTATATGGTTAGGGCAGATGAGATACCATTGTGGACATGGCTATCAATTGTGTGGAATAATTGGATAGTTGTCTAAAATCAAGCAGGTTGAAGAACAGTGTCCATAGGGCACTGGTTGATGGCAAGGACCATCAGGTTTTAGCACTTGGTCCCATCAAGTTTCAGGGCTTGGTGTCAGAATTTTTATCATCCAAGTAAGCAAATGGTTGCAGTCAACACAGCCATCTTGAGAATGATTGAAGAGAGGTAGAAGGAGGTCAGGCTCATTTTAGAGCACAGTCCTAGCATGAGAGACCATTTTGGATAATAGAGATAGATGTCTTTAAGAGTTATCTACTGTAATTGTACATCATGGCTAAATGGGTAAGATGAAAATAGACATTAAATGCTGTGGGAACATTTATCCTATTGACATACGGTCCACGATGAGAGGTCAACTATTGAAGAGAAGGTAAGTTCCATGAGGTTAAGCACTTCGGTGTTTTTTTTTTTTTTAATTGATACATTCTTATCACTCACAGAAAGGTTTTCTTCATGGTAGGCTCCTAATAAATGTATGTTGCATGAATAAGTGAACAATAGGAGGAATTAGGAAAAGTGAGAAGAATTCTAGAGTCATCTGAAAGATGCTAATGTTTTGATACCACCTGATTTTGATTACACTTTCGTCTTTTCTTTCTTTATTAAAATTTTATTCTTCCTTTGTTTCTTCTGATATATTTTAAAATATTCTATCTCTATAGACAGCTTCTTGCTTTAATGAATTACAAATACTTAGCTCAGTTCTTAAAGTAGAAGGCACCCAGGGGCTTAGTCACCACTGGGTGGCTCAGTCAATTAAGCATCTGCATCTGCCTTTGGCTCAGGTCATGATCTCCCGGTCCTGGGATCAATCCCTGAGTCAGGCTCCATGCTCTGAGGGGCACCTGCTTCTCCCTCTTCTCCCTGCTTGTGCTCTCTGTTGCTATCTCTGCCTCTCTCTTTCAAATAAATAATTAAATAAAATCTTTAAAAAAAATGAGTTACCCAAGGGCTCTGTTTTGGCACTATTTTCTCTTTACCTCTTCCTTGGACTATTCATCCCAATCCTTGGCCTTAATTACTCACTACATATACATACTTCCTGAACTCTAGCTTTAACACTCATATCTCTACTAAGTTGTTCCTTGATTCTTTGTATTCAGAGTGAATAAAGCTGAATTTATCATCTTTCCTGCCAGTATGCTTCTTGTCTTCTTCCTTTTGTGACTAGAACCAATATCTACCTCGGTACAGAAGCCCAAAACTAATTCCCTTCCTTTCACTCTCCTCTGTTAGAGTCTATTATTCAAAATCACTCATTCTCTACCTTCCGTTGCCACAGACACTTTCTTCTTTTGTCCATATTAACAAGTGCCCCCTTGTTTCTAGTTTTCCTTGCTTGCTTCCCTTCTATCCTGTATACTTCTGCCAAAAGGATCATTCTATAAGATAAATATCACATATTTTATTAAATTTTTAATTAATAAATTTAATTAGTAACATTAGCTTTCAAGATACTTCTGTAATATTCATAGTCTGAACTCTGTCTTTCTCGAAGGCAGATTTTAGACTCTATCTCCTTACACATTTTTTGCCTCTATCAGTAATTCCTTTATCCTTTTACTCAATAGTCAAATGTTCATTTTTTCCCCCTCATTTAGCAATCATTAAATAAGGACCTATTATGACTCAGGGGATTTTCCTGGGAGCTGGAGATATAGCAGAGAACAAAACAGTCATAGTCTGTTTCTTCAAGGAATTTGCAATACAGTAAAAAAGATTATAGATAAACAAGACAAATAATTACAAATGTAATAAAAGAAGAATTACACACTGCTTATAATAAGAAAGCTTGATGTAGTCTGTAAAGTAAGGAATGATATCCCTGTGGAAATGAAAGTACTCTAAGCCAGAAATAATGAGGGAGAGTAAAGAAGGTGTTCGGGGCGGGGGGAGGGGGCATCATTCCAGAAAGGATAAAAGAGAGTGAGAAGACCCCGAAGCAGGGAGAAATGTATTTACCTGGAATGATTTAAAAGACTAAGTCTGTAGAGAAGAGAACAAAGGGAATGTGGCAGCAGTCCACCCATGCCATGCTGTTCCGTGTCTCCCTTTCCCTCCTTTGTTGGACATTTAATATTTCAAAACAGTTAAAATGTCACCCCCTCCTCTATGAGCACTCAGATTTTTATCTTTTTTTTTTTTAGTGCTCTTAAGTCACCCTGTGAAGACTTCCATCATAAGCTTATTTTATCTTTCTCCCCCACTATGATTTTGAGCTCCTTGTTAGAAAGCACCATCTGCATCCTTGAGGCTCTGCACAGCACTTGGCACGTAGTGAAAAGTCAATGACTCTTTGTTTCATGAAAGAATGAATGAATGAAAACTGAACAGAAGACTATAATGTAATGAGAATGGGCACTGTGGACATTTGACTGTGAAGTATTATACCTACTATTAAAAAAATACTTCTCACAGTTCCTCCTACATCTTGAAGTGAGTGACAAGTTATGCTGCAGAAATTAATTGGTATTAGAATCATACTTGTCCATAGTTTAAACAATGCATCAGTCTGTCAATCTCCCTGTCATATTTATAAACATTTAAGCTCCCCAAATGTTCAGAATCTCTCTGAGAATCAAATGGAACAGAAGCACAATTCTCTTTCCTTCAAGGAACTGTATAACAACTGGAGAAACTCTTTCATATGGATCTGCAGGGATTTTGTTATTTCAAATATAGTTTTACTTAGAACCTTGGAGAGCAACTGTTGAGCAAGAATTCCCTGTAAAGAAACCTGTCTTCTACTCAAGCTGCCCCAGCTTAAATTATCAACTTTGCAGTTAGGTCTTATGTATATCAAAACAAATGAACTTCATTTATCCAGAAATTATGTTCTGTATCTCACGCTGACTTTTCCTATTTTTTGAACTCATTAAATTTATAATTTCCTTAGTATCCATAGTGGCTTATTTCATAGAGGTTAATAAAATCCTATTGGTAGTCTGCAAGCATTCTTTACATGAATTTTTTATACATTAATAGGACTTTGATTTATATTTAGGACTCACTGACCATTTGCTCTTTTTAAGCAAGGGTATGGTAATCAATCATGGACCACTCTAAAAACATTTTATAAAAGCGCTACAAAGTCCCAGCATAGCAGAAACTCAGGAAAAAACACCATCCCACAACAAACGTTCAATTTATACTCTCTAGCCTTTACAAATGAAATTTTAAGATGTTATTTAAAGATGTGTATTTCCATTGTAAGTGCATTTATCTCCTTTATACTATGTGTGTGGTTTTTCAATATAAACAATCATGTGCCAGTGAATTCTCTTAGACTTGAGAGTTGTGTTGAATAGTTTGCATTTCTAAGGAAAACGCCAATTATTGACAAGGTCTGCACAGCTGCAACCAATTCATACTACAAATAAAAGTTTTGAGCACAATTTTGGATTATCTATTTAAGTAGGATGCAAGTGACTGGCAGGGTGGTGTGAATTCCCAGTTGGGAAGGGTGGGATTTTTAATAAATTGTTGAGGCAGTACTTTTACATCACGTGCACTGATTTTGATTTATTTCAAGTACTTAGCAGAGTTACTTTTATTTTTTTAAATATTTAAATTTCTTAAATCTATACATGTGTGTATATATATATATGCACAGATATACATATAAATATATCTTTTACAATTAACTAAAATTAGTCATTTTTCTAGACTAGGGAGGAATGCACACAGTCCTACATATCCCCTTATGTAAAACTTATTTCCATTTCTAATTTTATTTTTACTCCTGTTAATGGTAGGTACTATTTATTGAACATCTGGTCTACTCAGTTACACTCTATATTTATTATCAAAATTAATTCTTATGACAAGTCTTTGAGGTAGATAATTCTATGCTCATTTATAAATGTATAAATTGGGATTTGGGAAGCATTTGGCAAATGGCCAAAAGTTATATAGTTATGTAGCAGGAAGTAGGCCTAGGTTTTACACAGTTTTTCATCAGCCACGAAACCAGAAATCTTGCTACTGAAGTCTTCATAATAGTTATTTACTCTATAGTAGGCACTTTTCACGTGTTCTGAAATATTATCTTTGGCATTTAAGATGAATATTGTTATTTATTTGCTTGTTAATAGATGAGAAAATTGAGGTTAGGTCAAGCAAATTTCTCACACAGGGTCTAAGTGACATTGTTGGGATTCAGACTAGGTCTATCCAGTTATAAAGACTGGGCTCTTCCAGATGTACCACATTCACGGGATGGTTATCAAGTGTTTCCTGTATTTTCAGAAACCATACTGATTACTAGGAAAATACAATACACTAGCTCTACACATTTCTGTTTTATTGAGAGTAATCCAGTGATAGAGTAATATGGATTACTTTCAATAAATCTATTGATATTAAATAAACCTATTGATACTAAATACATATATTGATAGTCATGGCCTAAATCTTACCGAATTTGAATCTCAGGATGTCAATACAGAATAAAGGAAAGGGGGTTTGAGTTTGTTGATAAGACATGAGAAGGCTTCTCTTATGAAGTTGAAATTAATATGCATTCTGATGGATGTGTTTTAATTAGCCTTGCAGAAAGGAGGAAAGGAAAAGCTTTCAGTGTTCTACACTGAGGAAAAATTGTCCATTTTGGGATTTTAAAGATGTATAAAATAGCTAGTTCATGTAGAAAGGGAAGTGTGGCATGAATTAACCACAGAGGAAAAATGGAGACCAATCATGCAGGGTGTTTGTAGGCTATTCTAACAATTTGAATTTTAATTTAAGAGCAGTAGAAATGAATAAATATTCACGTTTGCACTTTAAAACTATCAGTTTGTCTATAATTTGAAGAAAAGATTAGAGAAGGATAAAGTTGGTGATTGGAATTACAATGAAGCTAATGATTCATTCCAGAATTCCAGAAGAAAGAAAGTGGTTTCTTGAACTAGTATGGTAGCAGTGGGTATGACTATAAATGGTTCGATTAAATTCCTTTCTTAATTCAATAAACATTTGTAGAGAGCCAGCTATATGCCAGGCATTATTCTGGTTGCTTGAAATACAGCAATGAATAGAAAGAGGCAACAGCCTTGTTTTTATGACTTTTATGCTGGATGATTTTGTGCAGAGGGATGATACATGAAATATATTTATTTGAGTTTTATTAGAGTTTTGTGCAAAGGGGTGATATGTGACATATCTTTACATTTTACTTCCAAGGTTCTGGCTTGAGCAGATAGGTATATATTGGCACCATTTCCTAAATAAAATACAGAACATTATTAAAGACACACTTCAGGTAGGAAAGCAGTGAATTTTCTTTCATTTGAAGTCCCGGCATGATGTCCAAGAATATATTTACAGGAATAGTTTATTTCATGGGTGGGAACTTTTCAGAAGAGAACTTTGGGCTAGCAGTATCATTTTAGGGGTATGGTAACATTGGGCTATAATTAAAACCACTGAATAACTGTCAAGGGAATGTATCACACAGTGAAATGAAGATAAAGCTAAGACTGATCCCTAAGAAATGCCTATGTTTGAGGGTCAGGTATGAGGTAGAGCCAGCAAAAGTACATTCATTCTTGGTACTGTGCATCCTATATAATATATATTATAAATATGTAATATATACATAATTATATGTAATTATATATATAAAATATATAATGACATGTGTCTATCACTATGGCATCATCGTACAGGAGTATTTTTACAGTTACAAAAATCATCTACGCTCTGCCTATTCATCCATCTCCCTGGGCAGCAACCACTAATTTTTTTTGTTCTCTCCATAGTTGGTTTTTTTTCCCCTCTTTTCCAGAACATCATATAGTTGGAATCGTACAATATGCAGCCTTTTCAGATAGGCTTCTTTCACTTACTAATATGCACTTAAGTTTCTTCTATATCTTCTTCTGGCCTGATAGCTTGTTTCTTTTTAGCACCGAATAATGTTGAATTGTCTGTATGTACCGCTGTCTTATCCGTTCACCTACTGAAGGGCGTCTTGGTTGCTTCTGAATTTTGGCAGTCATGAATAAAGCTGCTGTAAACATTGTAAGCAGCCTGTTGGGTGGACATACATTTTCAACTCCTTTGGTTAAATACCAAGGTGTGTGATTGCTAGTTTATACAGTAACAGTATGTTTAGTTTTTAGGAAACTGCCAAACTCTTTCAAAGTGGCTGCACCATTTTATACGCCTGCCAGGAATGAATGAGAGTTTCTGTTGCTGTACACCTTTGTCAGCATTTGGTGTTGTCAGTGTTCTGGATTTTCGCCCTTCCAATAGGTGTATAATGGTGTCTTGTTGTTTTAAGTAGCATTTCCTTGATGACATATATTATAGAATGTCTTTTCATAGGCTTATTTGCCATATATATATATTTTCTTTGATGAGGTGTTTCTTGAGGTCTTTGGCTCATTACAAATCAGGATGTTTGTTGTCTTATTGTTGAGTTATAAGAGTTCCTTGCATGTTTTGGATAGTAGTCCTTTATCAGATATGTCTTTTGCAAATATTTTCTCCCATCCTGTGGCTTGTCTTCTAATTTTTTTTGACATTATCTTTCACAGAGCAGAAGTTTTAATTGTAATGAAATCCAGCTTATGAATTATTTCTTTCACAGATCATGCATTTGGTATTGTATCTAAAAAATCATTGCCATACCTAAGGACATCTAGGTTTTTTTCCTATGTTCTAGAAGTTTTGTAGTTTTAGTTTTGCATATTACACTTAAGTCTGTCATACATTTTGAGTTAATTTTTGTGAAGGGTTCAATGTCTGTGTCTATATTCTTCTTCTTCTTCTTTTTTTTTGCATGTGTTGTCCAGTGTTCCAGTATCATTTGATGAAAAGACCATCTTTTCTCCATTGTATTGCCTTTACTACTTTTTCTAAGATCAGTTGACTATACTTATATGGGACTATTTCTGAGTTCTTTATTCTGTTCCATTGATCTATTTTCTGTTCCTTTGCCAATACCACACTGTGTTGAAGACAATAGCTTTATACTAAGTCTTGGAGTCAGGTAGTATTAATCCTCCAACTTTGTTCTTCTTTTTTCAATATTGTGTTAGTATTCTGGATCTTTTGCCTCTCTGTGTAAATTTTAGAATTAGTTTTTCCATATCCACAAAATAACTTGCTGAGATAGGAGGATTGTTTTTCAAATAGGTTGAATAATGTTTTATTAAATAATAAGAAGGACAAATAATAATAAATGGTTTAGAAATATCTAGGTGATTAATTATATTAACAAGGATAATTACAGTGGAGCATTGGAGATGTAAGGCAGATTAAATTTGTTAGGGAAATATAAAGGGGGTGAGAAAGTGAGAAAGGAGAGCAGAGATGTCAGACAACTCTGACATTTTGAAGAGTAAGTATTCAGAGAGACATGACATAGTTGCTAGAATATGCTGTAGGATCCGGGATCCAGACTGAGGTCTGTCATAACTGCAGTGTACTTATGGCAACTCTAAATAGAGTACACAACAGAAAATAATCGAGTTTTCCTCATAAAATCTAGGAACTGACAGTCTTAAGTGAAAACATCTTAGAAAAAAGGAACAAAGGTTTAGTCATTAGATATATCTGTGTTTGAATCCTTGGTCTACCACGTTAAATTATGTGATCTTAGGAAGTTACCTAAGTTCTCTTTGAGCTTCGTTTTCCTTATTTGTAAAATGGGGAAAATAATATTACTTTATAGGATTGTTGAATGGATAAATGTGGTAGTATATCCAGTGTGCTTAGCAAAATACCTGGCACTTGGCAAATACATAGTAAGTGATAGCTTTCATTATGACTATGGAATAACATCATAAGGGACTATCACACGTGTGTGATGCTGCCTTACTGGTGACCTTACTGTTATTGCTAACCAGGACCCATCTCCCATCACAGTTGTGGCTACTCCATATCTGTTTACCTTTGGTTTGTACACTTATCCTTGATCAGTTGCCCTAGATAGGGGGTAGATAGGCTTTGTTTAACCTAGGATACAGAAAGTATGGAACTAAAGTAGCTGAGATCATTTTTTTTAAACAGCTTTATTGAGATACACAGTTTCTATCGATTTGTGTCTTCTAGACATTTCATAGAAAATGAATCATATAATATGTAATCCTTGTGACTTGTTTCTTTCACCTAGAACAGTGTTTTCAAGGATCATCCATGTTGTAGTATGTATCATACTTCATTCCTTTTTATTGCTGGATAATATTTCATGGGATGAATACATTTTTAAAACCTATTCATCAGTCAATGGGCATTTGTATAGTTTCCATTTTTTTTTTGCTATTAGGAATAATGCTACCATAACATTTGTGGAAAAGCTTTTTCACAAACATATTTTTTTTAAAAATTTTAGTTAGTTAACATTAGTGCGATATTAGTTCCTAGAGTTGAATTCAGTGATTCATCATTTACATACAACACCCAGTGCTCATCACAAGTGCCGTCTTTAATACTCATCACCCATTTAGCGCATCCCCCACCCACCTCCTCCATCAACCTTCAATACAAACATATGTTTTTATCTACCTTGGATGTATACCTAGGAGTGGAACTGCTGGATCAGTGATAATTCTGTGTTTAACTTTCTCTGTGATCCTCACTAACACTTGTACTGTCTTTTTTATAACCATCTTAGTGAGTATGAATTAGGATATCATTGTGGTTTTGATTTTCATTTACTTGATGGCTAATGATGTTGAGCTTTTCATATGGTCACTAGCCATTTGTATACCTTCTCTGGAGAAATGTCTCTTCAGATTCTTTGCCCATTTTTTTTAATTGAGATTTTTGTCTTTGTATTATTGAACTGTATGAGTTCTTCAGGTATTGTATTTGTATATTCCAGACGAAAATCCGTTGTTAGCTGTGTGATACGTAAAATTTATCTCCCATTTTGTGCATTGTCTTTTCACTCTCTTGATGGTGTCTTTTCCTCTGATCATTTTTAAAAAGAATCTATGAGTAGGGAAGGCAAATGAAAGTTTGTGGACTACTCTTAAGCTGGTCCAGGGTAACTCCAAAGTATTAACTTTTTTTCATGATGTAGGAATGAAATGGTGTGCATACAAATGAAGTTGCATTTATGAAATACACAGATTTAGTCAGGACTGGAATTATTGCCGTGCCTTTGTCCTTTCCTCTGATTTTTCACAGTGGCTTTGTGGAGGTCCCACATGGGTATTTTATGTGAGCCCAGGAGTAAGTCCCTTTATGTCCTTTATCCTTGGTCTCCTTGTAATTATACACTATCCAAAATTCAATGGAGTGAGGACAGAATTTATCATTGTCATTGCTGCCAATGTCCTCTAGGAAAAAGAGTTTCCCTACCTATAGTGCTGTCTCCTAATTTCCTGTTTTTTATTTGATACAAAAATGAGGAGAGGACCCTTAATATCTTGATTACTGTCTCAAGCTCAGTCTCAAGAAGACCCACAACAGTACACTAAGTAAATGATTCAAGGTGATTGAAAAAATAGCAATATAGCGAGGCATTCCATTCTAAATAAGAATATCACAAGAAATATCAAGAGCTTTCATCTGGAGGAACTTTGAAGACTACACCTCTCACTCCATTGATCACAGTCTGAGAAGTAAGATCTTGAAAGTCACCGCTAGTGTGAATGTGCTTGGGAGAAAGCCTCAGCTCTGAACTCAAGAGATATCAGTTTGGTTTGGCTTGTCACTGACTTGCTTTAGGAATTTATGGACCCGTGTAGCAGGTGGCTTATGTGTGTCTCAGTTTATTCTTCTCTAAAGTGGTAAGAATGCTTTTTCTAGTGGAGAGTGTTGATCTCTGGCACAATTAACTGGAAAGTCAGAGGTTTGGACAATGAAATGACTTGTTTTTTTAGGCAACCATCACCTTCTTAATACAGATTAATTTCTTCGGCGTCCTTACCTCAGTATCTGAAAAGGAATATGCCCTTTATGCTTAATAGTGTTATTGATATTACTATTACTAAGGTCTTGAATTAATGGAATGTGCTTTTTTTTTAAGTCATGATTTTTTTCATTTGAAATTTTGGATTAATCAAATTTGTTCACAATGTATCTCTGAAAGAATTAATATGAGTCAATTCTAAATCTTTAAAATACTACCAAACATCAAGTTAGTGAAAATATAAACATACTATAACCACCAACAATCAAACATCTATTACTTCTTTCCCTACCTTTTGCCTTGTTCCGCTCTAATTCATTCTCTATACTTCCTCTGAATATGCTCTTCCTGAAATAGAAATCTGATCATATCAGATTATAATAGCACCCAACAATATATATGTATAGCTAGTTTAGTAGTCAATATGTGTGTGTGTGTGTGTGTGTGTGTGTGTGTGTGT
>NW_024424452.1:60645776-60757351 GCF_017311325.1 Ursus maritimus
GCCAAAGTTTATTCATATAATCTTAGGCTTAAATTAAGCTCATCAAAGAAAGTGCCTATTTTGTTTAAATGTCCTAGTCAGCTTTGCAATGGTATTGTTTTGAAAATGTCATAGAAGTTTTGGATGATGAAATGAAAATTTGTTGACAATTGAATTAGTATTTTCTCTGCAAAGTTTAGGCTGCTTCTTCCAAGCAAAACTCTAGAGAGTTTTAAATATCAAAGAGTACTTTAGTTATACGGTGTTTAGCTCAGAGTTAAATATTTTAAAATTAAATTCAAAGTAATTGACAAATTGTTGACACTTTTGAAGCAAGACAACTGAAATATAAATGCAATTTTCAAGGTCAACAATGAATAGGCTAACTTGATGGTCATAATTCTGCATACAAATGCCACACTCTGATATTTTGTGAAGGGTTCATTTTACTTGAGTTTGCACATTAAGTAGCAAGTGTTATGCTAAGCAGTTCTAGACCTAATTGTATTCTTTTTTTTTTTAAGATTTTATTTATTTATTCGACAGAGAGAGAGACAGCCAGCGAGAGAGGGAACACAAGCAGGGAGAGTGGGAGAGGAAGAAGCAGGCTCATAGCAGAGGAGCCTGATGTGGGGCTTGATCCCATAACGCCGGGATCACGCCCTGAGCCGAAGGCAGACGCTCAACCGCTGTGCCACCCAGGCACCCCGGTATTCTTGACTCTTAGAGGAGACACAGTCACAAATCAGATCCCTGTAGTGTGTATCACTTGCTCTAGCACAGGGTTGATTTGTTACAGCAGAGTGGAGCCAAAGAGCGGTAGGGGTCTGGGAGTCTTGAACATGCAGAAAGTTTCTAGGAAGTTTGAGAAAATCCAGGCAAAGCATACTGGTGAAAACGTAGGCTCAGCACTTCTCTGCCTTCTTACAAATTTGCCCAGTGAAGCTCATTAACCCTTTTTCACTTGTAAGTCCAGACATTTCTCTCTCCTGCCCACTTTCCAGAGCGTGTACTTTCCAATCCCAAGGTAAATAATTTATAAAGGAAATGGCGAGTTATGTATGCACTCTTAGCACACTACTGTGAGGTTAAAGGGAACCCCAGTTTTTACTTCAATAGAAATTTTACGTTGTTTTAAAATTAGTTTTGAAATTTACAGTTTTAGTTATGACTGTAGATTAATTGCTTCTGAAAGTATACTTACATGAGGACTCAGAGGTAACTGTCAGTTATTTGTTATGAAAGGGATAACAAAAAAGGATCAACTCTGGATTTTTTTTTCTTTAAATCACTAAATCAGATTGTTCAAAATAAAAACTTTGCTGTCAGAGGGAATTAAATTTAAATGTCCAATATTCTGGTAAATCGATTGTTAAGAACTAGAGCTTGTGTTTTGCCCCATCTCCGTGTAGATAATACTACAAGATAAGCTATACTTGTGTTTTATTGATAACATGTCAATATTACATAGAATTCTTGTGTGGAGAATAAGTTTCACTGAATTATCTGGGAAAAGGTGCACTTGTATTTATGCCATAGGACTATTGTTAGAATTAGATCAGGTAGGATATAGAAAACACCCAAAAGTGTTTTTGCTTCCGTGAGTATTCTCAAGGAAATACTGATTCTTTAGTAGGAAAGTACTCTTACCCAGAAATCTTCCTCCCCTGTCTTCTTTACAAGAGGAACTACATTTCTGAATCTGAGTCATAGTTTTCTTATTTACTATGTTATCTTTGGCGTGATAACCTACACAAAGACCTGTATTGAGAATTTAGTTAGAAGATATAAATAAGTACTTCCCACATTGTTCCGCCCAGGAAATGATAAATATATGGGACTTATTTTAATAATTATAATTATTACTTATCTGCATATTTAAATTCATTACACCAAATCATCAGGCTTATGGAAAAATGTGAACTTAGGAAACATTATTGGAAAAACCCTAGTTCAATACACAGATGATTGAACATTAAATGGTAAATTTTCTTTTTACCTCTGTCCTAGTAATAAGGTTCAGAGATTGTCCGCAATTTATCCCTTCTTTCTGGTATCTGATTACTTGCCCTACATTCTTGTCTTTACAGCTTTTTTTCCCTTGTTGCTCAATGACAGTCATCTTACCACAGAGTCTTAAATCCCATTTCAGGAGCCCTGCTATTCACCTGCCACCCTGCATCACTGCATAATTCTGGCTGCTAGGTTTTCCGTTGTCTGGTTTAAACTGTTTGTATGAACAGGCTTGTTATTCTGATTTTATCTCTTTGATTTGGACTACTTTTTTCTCTGCCAGATGCACCATCCTTGCCCGACTGAGTTGATTTCTCTTCATTATTTTCAGGGGCAAGTGTAACTCCAGTCAGTCTGCCTTTAGGCATGAGCACATGCGTGCATGTGTGTGGGTGTGCAAACACACACACACACACACACACACACACACACACACACACAAATCTGCCTGCTTTCCCAGCCTAGCCTGACCACCAAAAGTCCTGAAATTTTTGTACAATAGCAGATGGCAGCACTTAATTTACTAAATTGAGATTCTTGCTGTGCAGTGTAAGTTTTTTAAATGCAAAAATATTTGTTGAAGATCTTTTATACTTATTTATGGAAATTCTTCGTTCAGTTTGAGATAAATATATGCTGCTTAAGAATCTGGACTCTGGGTCAAAGCTTCTCATATTCCCATCCCAGTTCTGCCACTTACTAATTGTGATAACTTGGCAAAATTATATGATATTTTAATGCCTCAATTTTTTCATCCCTTAATTGAGGATGTCATATTGCTGTCATGATTAAAATAGTTAATAATGTATATAAAGCTTATCAGAACACTGTCTGGCACACAGTAAGTGTTCAACAAATAAAACCTTTTTATTTTATCATATTATTATATTATATTCATGGCAATAGTCTTGTTCAAAATAAATATTAGCCTCTAAAAGAGACCCAGATTGTTATAATTCAATCTATATAATCATATAATTTAATTAGTCTTATTTAATAAATCCTTTGTAATTGAATCAGTATTTAATCTTTTGACTTGACATATTCACACAGGACAATATAGATTTGGAATTATTAACATGAGGCACTTTGAATCCAATGGAAACATTCCAGGAATTTATGAGATTAAGAAGAAAATGATGATTAAAAAAAAAAGAAAATGATGATTACATTTATTTCTGGTACTTAGAAAATATATGAAAAAATATGTGCAAATACATTTTTATTTAAATTCAATTGATTAACATATAATATATTATTTGTTTTAGAGGTACAGGTCTGTGATTCATCAGTCTTGTATAATACCCAGTGCTCATTACAACACATACCGTCCCCAATGCCCATCACCCAGTTACCCCATCCCTCCACCCTCTCCCCTCCAGCAACCCACAGTTTGTTTTCTATGATTAAGAGTCTCTTACAGTTTTTCTCCCTCTCTGGTTTCATCTTGTTTCATTTTTTAATCTCTTCCCCTATGATCCTCTACCTTGTTTCTTAAATTCCACATATCAGTGAGATCATATGATAATTGTCCATCTCTGATTGACTTATTTCATTTAGTATAATACCCTGTAGTTCCATCCATGTTGTTGCAAATGGTAAGATTTCAGTTTTTTTGATGGCTGAGTAATATTCCATTGTGTGTGTGTGTGTGTGTGTGTGTGTGTGTGTGTGTATATCACATCTTCTTTATCCATTTATCTGTTGATGGACATCTAGGCTCTTTCAATAGTTTGGCTATTGTGGACATTGCTGCTATAGACATTGGGGTGCAGGTGCCCCTTCAGATCACTACATTTGTATCTTTAGGGTAAATACCCAGTAGGTTACAGACATCTTGTCCTGAGTTGCTTACTGGATTTTCTCTGTCTCTGAGATTTGTAAGTTTCACTATTACATGTCAGGCTGTAAGTCTAACTATGACATGTCACTATTATATTTTTATTGATTTTGAGGGGGGTTCTCTGTGACTCCTGAATTTTGACACCTGTTTCCTTCCCCAGATATGGAAGTTCTTCACTATAATTTGCTCTAGTATACCTTCTGCTCCTCTCTTTCCTCTTCTTCTGGAATGTCAGTTATTCCAATATTGTTCTGCTTTATAGTATCACTTATCTCTTGAATTCTCCCTTTGTGATCCAGTGTTTATCTCTCTTTTTCTCAGTTTCTTTATTCTCCATCATTTGGTCTTCTATATCACTAATTCTCTCTTCTGCCTCATTTATCATAGCAGTTAGAGTCTCCATTTTTTATTGCATCTCATTAATAGCCTTTTTAATTTCGACTTGGTTAGATTTTAGTTCTTTTATTTCTCCAGAAAGGGATTATCTAGTGTCTTCTATGCTTTTTTCAAACCCAGCTAGTATCTTTATAATCGTTATTCTGAACTCTAGTTCTAACATCTTACTTATGTCAAAACTGAGGCAGGGCCTCTGTAGAATGAAACAAACTTTAATATCACAGATATCCATTTTTATTATTATGAAGCAGGTTATGGAATAAATAGCAGTTGTGTTATTTGCTTTCAAACTCCAGCTGGGCAGAAAGAGTGACATCTGTTATCAGTTTCTGGTTTATAACAATTAGGTGACTGTTGATGTGTCAAAGAATTTTTTAAATCTGTTGGGATCTTAAAAGGCTGTTGATATTTTCAAAATAGTGGCAAGATACTTTGCTAAAGAAGTGTCAGTATGAAAAAGTCATGTACTTTGTGATATGATACATACTTTTCAGTGCCTGGAAATATTTACTCCATCTGTATTTCTATCTCTACCTATTCTCACTATCTTTTTGTATCTATATGTCTACATCTCTCTATTTCTTTATCTTTCTCTATTTATCTCTCTATATTTAGTGGGAGGATCATTCCTAGAACTATCATTGTTGAGAAATTCCTGTTACTCTATATCTTCACTGATACTTGGTATTATCTTTTATTTTTTTCTCCCCTGAAGTTGTTGGTATAAAATATCCTAGTGTTTTAGTTAATGTATATTTTTCCTTATCAATGAATTCCTTATTTATGTTATTTCTCTACTGATATATTTCTCTACTGGTTATTTGCATTTTTCCTATTGATTTATAATCCTTTTAGTATTCAAGATAGCAATCCAATATTAATTATATGTATTACAAATATCTTACTTCAGTTTGCAGATTCTGTTTTTGTTTTTGTTGGAGAAAGTCATGTAATCAACATAAGTTCTTGATTTTAGTATAGTGAAGTTTATCAAACTTTATTTTGTGTTTTAAGAAATCCTTTTTTTTCATTTTATGAGATCTCTATCTTGATTTAATATGCTCCCATGTTTTATCCTAAAAGTAAAGGTTTTCCTTTTACCCCAACCTGAGATTGATTTTTATAAAAATGAGAGATTGGAATCTAATGCGATTTTTTTCTATATGGATAACCAGTAGTTTAAGATCATTTATGAAAAAATCCATAAGTCACAATAATGCAAGCTGGGTTACAAACCAAGTTTCCATCAACATATGGATTTGATTATGGCCTTTTTATTCTCTTCTAGTACTTTTTGCTTTTATATCCCTGCATCAACATTATGCTATCTTTACCCCAGCTTTTTGTAAATCTTGTTATCTGATAAGGAGTATTACCTCTTAGACTTTCTTCCTTTGATATTCTTTGTTACCTCATACAATTTTAGTTTTATATAGTTTGTCATATTCTACCAAATAAACACATAACTTTTATATATTAATTGCCATTGCATGGACTCTATACATCGGATTGGGAAGAGTTGGTATGTTTAAAATATTGATAGTTATTATTTACAAATACATCTATTTCTTATTGTATGGTGCTGGTAAAAACAGAAGTGCAATTGAATTTGTAAAAAATAAGCTAAATGTATAAATTCTAATAATTTATTTGTAAATTACTTTTCCTTTTCTATATACACAATATGATTATGTTATAATAATGAGAGTTTGAGTCATTCTTTCTAATCCTTTTAGTTATTTTTTCTTACTTAAGAATATTTAGAACAAAGTTCAATAAGGTTTCTTGTTCAAAGGAGCATCTCTAATATTCTACCATTAAATTCTATATATTTATGTATAAGTATGTGTGTGTATATATATATATATATGTATAGTATTTGTATATATACCTTCATACATGTATGTACATACATACATTTATATATATATATGCATATATACATACATGCAGTTACTGAATTTCCTGTTCATTTTTAGTTTTTCTTTTAGTTTTTTTTTTAATTGTAATTATTACCAGTTATGGGTGCTGTGTGATCTTTGTGCTTTAATTTTTAATCTGCTAATTTAAGTTTAAGCACTAAATACTTATCTAATGGTAAATTTAGATAAACTTAATGGTGAATTGACCATTATAAATATTGGTGAATTTAGTCTGTACTTTATTTTGCATTTTTTCATGTACAGTGTGAAAAACTGATAGTTTTAATTTCTTAATCTACTCTTGACTAGTTTAGTCTCAAAGTTATATTGGCTCCATAAAATGAATTCTGGGAATGTTTCCTCCTTTTCTATTCCCTCAAAGAACTTTTATAAGTTTGGAATTATTTCTTCCTTGAATGCTTTGTAGAAATTCACCAGAGAAAATATTATGGCCTGAGATTTTAATTGTGAGAACAATTTTGACAAATGATTCAGTTTCTTTAAATGTAATAGGAATATCCAGGCTTTCTGATTTTTCATTACCTCATTTGGGGGGTTATAATTAGTAAATCTTTTCTCCTTTGTTTACAAATTTATTTTCCATAATACCCTCTTATTATTTCTGCTATACCCTCTTATTTTTTAAATCTCTTCAACCTCTGTATTCATGTCTCTCATTCTGAATATTATTTAATATTGTTTTTTTAAAAAATTTCTGGAGCAACTTGTGCAACTATCTGTGTGATCTCCTTTGTATGGGTATTTTATTTTCCTCCTCCACTCTTTACCACTTTCTTCCTTCACCTTATTTTTGAGGGGAGGTAAAAGGGCCCAATTAACAGGGTTTTGTGGGGTTTTTTTTTTTGTCAAGTTCTAAACTTGGATGTTTAGTTTATTAATTTTAATCACTGTTTTAGTTCATCATTCCCTCTTAAGTCTCAAACCTTCTATCTGAAATCACATTTATCTTATTTGAAGTGTACCCTCTACATTTAATGAAATGTGTTTGTGGAAAATTGTGACATATTTTTGCTGGCTCTAACTGCTAGTGGTATTAAAGTTACTATTCTGTTTTTTTTTTTTTGCCTTCCTTTTTTGTCAAGTGTCCAGTTAATTTATTTTTCTGACTGCTTTTATGAAATTCTATTTGCTTTTTTGTTTTGTATCTTCTTCATAATATCTGTGGAGTTTTTTTTTCTCCCCCTAGAAATTTTACTTGGTACTTTTAAAATCTGGTTATTTGTTAGTGTCTGTTCCTGACTCATATTTTGAATTTTTAATTTAACTTCTTAATGCATATTATAGTATCGTTCATTCTCTGTGTCTGAAATGCCATTATCTAAAGTATTTGCACACCTGATTCTGCCAATGTTTTAAAATTTTATCAATTTTTAAATTGAAGTATTACATACATAGGGAAAAATGCAACTATTATAAGACAGAAGAATGATTTTTTTTACAAACTGAATTAGCACATGTAACAGAACCTAGATCAAGAAATAGGACATCATTGGCACCACAGAAACTCCCTTGGTACTCTCTTGGCATGATCCAGCCTCTCTCCCAGGGTGCTACTTTTCTCATTGCTATACCATAGATCAGTTTTGCCGATTTTTATTCAATAATGACTTTTGTGTCTGTATTCTTTTATCTTTTCATTCTTTTGTGAGATTCCTCCATGTTGTTTGCTGCGGTTGTGGTCCCATCGTTTCTATGGTTGAAGAGTATTTCACTATGTGTATAGAATCTACTACAGTGCTGATGAACACTTGAATACTTTCTAATTTGTGGCTATTAGAAATAGTGCTGTCATTTGTATATGTCTTTAGGTAAATGTATATATGCATTTTTGTTGGGTTTACACAAGGAGGAAGACTAATGAAACATAGATCATATATATGTTCAGCTTAGTAGATACTTCCATTTTCCCAGAGTGGCTAAACCAATTGGCAAAAGCAATCCACACTCCCATTAGTATCATATAAGAATTCCAGGTGCTCTGCAATCTTAATACTTACTCTTTTCTATCTTTTTAATTTTATTATTCTTTTTTTTTTCAAATAAACCTTTGTTTGTTTTAGAATAGTTTCAGATTTAAAGAAATTTGGGAACAGGTTCTGGTTCAAGATGGTGATGTAGGAAGGCTCTGAACTCACTTCCACCAAAGAACACACCAGATTCCCCCTATTAATAGAAGAGTTCCTCCTGAAGAAGAACTGAAGGCTGACTGAACAGTTACTGAACAACCAAAGACAGAGAGATCGGCAAGAGAACAGCAAGAGAGATGGAGACACACTATGGTTTAAGAGGGTAACTAGCATATATAGCCACAGCTCCCGCAAGCCAGCAAAAGTCACCAATCACAATCACACACAGTCTGTATAGTGGTCACCATGCACAAGACCACTTCTTCAACTTTAGAAGTAGTTGTTTCACCTAATCCATAGGCACAAACACAAAGTCAAGCAAAATGGGGAGATAGAGGAATATGTTTTGAAAGCAAGGACAAGAAAAAACCTCAGTAAAAGGGATAAGCAATATGCCTAATAAAGAATTTAAAGTAATAATTGTAGAGATACTCACTGGACTTGAGAAAAGAATGGAAGAACTCAGTAAGACCTCCAATAATGAGATAGAAAATAATGAAAAGAACGAATCAGAGCTGAAGAATACAATAATTGAAATAAAAGAACATACCAGAGAGAGTCAAAAGTAGATTAGAAGCTGCAGAAGAACAAAGTAGTAATATGAAAGACAGGGTAATGGAAAACACATAAGCAAAACAGCAAAAAGAGAAAAGAATTTTTAAAAACGAGGATAAATTAAGAGATCTCTTATAGAATATCAAGCAAACAAACATTTGCGTTATTGGGGTCCCTGAAGAAGAGACAGAGAGATGTAAAAAACTTATTTGAAGGGGTAAAAACTGAAAATGTCTCTAACCTAAGGAGTAAAATAGACATCCAAGTCCAAGAAGCACAGAAAGTTCTAAACAAGATGAACCCAAGAAGATCCACACCATGACATGTTATAATTAAAATGTCAAAGGTTAAAGATAAAGAGAGAATCCTAAAAGCAGCAAGAAAGAAAAAATTACCTATAAGGGAAAAGCTGTAAAGTTATCAGCTGATTTTTCAGCAGAAACTTTACAAGCCAGAAGAGTGGCATGATATAGTCAAAGTGCTGAAAGAGAAGCAACAACAACAAAACCCCTACAACCAAGGATAATCTACCCAGCAAGGTTATCATACAGATATGAAGGAGAGATAGAGTTTCCCAAACAAAAGATAAAGGAGTTTGTGATCACTAAACCAGCCTTACAAGAAATGCTGAAGGGGGGCAGCTGGGTGGTACAGTTGGTTAAGCATCCGACTCTTGGTTTCAGCTCAGGTCATGATCTCAGTGTTATGAGATTGAGCCCTGCATCAGGCCCTGTGCTTAGCATGGAGTCTGCTGGATATTCTCTCTCCCTCTCCTTCTGCCCCTCCCACTCATGTGCTTACTCTTTAAAATAAATAAATAAATCCTAAAAATAAGGAAGTGTTAAAGGGACTTCTTTAAGTGGAAAAGAGATGGTTATAATTAGACATAAGAGAAATACAAATAAAAAGATGTAAAATATGACAACATATACATAAAATCTGGAGGATGGAGTAAAAAGGGAAGAGCAGGTTTTTTTCTAGTTTTTTTTTTTAAACATGTTTGAACTTAAATGACCACCAAATTATTATAGACTGCTATTTACTTAGGATGACCTTCCCAGTAACTACAAACCCCAAACCTATGATAGATACATAAAAAAGAGAAGGAAAGCCAAATAAAACAATGAACACTTATGCACTGTTGGTGGGAATGTAAATTGGTATAGCCACTGTAGAAAACAGTATGGAGGTTCCTCAAAAAATTAAGAATAGAAATAGCATATGATCCAGTAATTGCACTACTGAGTATTTACCCAGGGAAAATGAAAACACAAATTCAAAAAGATATATGCACCTCTATGTTTATTGCAGCATTATTTACAATAGCCAAGACATGGAAGCAATCTATCAATAAACAAATGGATAAGAAAAATGTCATATATGTACACAATTGAATATTACACAGCCGTAATAAAGGATGAGATCATGCCATTTGAGACAACTGGATGGATCAAGAGGGTATGCTAAATGAAATAAGTCAAACTGAGAAAGACAAATAGCATAGGATTCCACTTATCAATGCAATATAAAAAATAAATAAACAATAAGAATCAGGACTATAAATTCAGAGAACAAACTGATGGTTGCCAGAGGGGAGGTGGGTGGAGGGTTGGGCAAAATGGTTGTAGGGGAGGGGGTGATACAGACCTCCAGTTATGGAATGAGTCAATCCTGAGAATGAAAAGCAGAGCATAAGAAATACAGTCAATGATAATGTCATTGGGACAGATGGTAGCTATACTTATGGTGAACATACCATAATGTATAAACTTGTCAAATCACAAAGTTCTACACCTGAAACTCATGTAGCATTGTGTGTCAACTATACTCAAATTAAAAAAAAAAAAAGGAAAGAAAAATCAGGAAGATAGTACAGAGTTTGTATATACTCTGCTCCTAGGCTACTGACTTGTTTTTATGTGGGTTTTGCTCTTGAGGATTGTGTGCGTGTGTGGTTTCTGGCATTGTTTTTTTCTTATCCTTCAGATTTCTTAGAGTTGTTCTCATTAGAAAGGTCAGACAGGAAATTTAGTCCTCTGTGCTGCTAGACATGAAAGTTTAAATTCATTCTTCAACTCACTTCAATATGGTCTCAAACCTACCAGGGTCTTATAGTCCAACCCAATGAAATATTTCTTTTTCATATTTTAGCTTTTACCTAACAGCAGCTTTTGCCAGTCATTTACTCCTTCTTTCTTAAAGCACTCCTATCCTTTATCTTTTATGGTTTTCTTTCTTTTTTTTTTTTTCCCCACTGGCCACTCCTTGGCAGACTCTTTTTGCTGCTTCCTTTCTTCACAATCAGATCACTAAATTTTGGAATGGATCATTCCTCATATGTTCTGTATACCATCGTGCTCCAAGTTTTTAAATAGTCTGTATGATGATCACTTTCAGATGTATCAAGCACAGATCGCTTTGCTGAACTCCAATTTTTTAATCCAATTGCTCATAACATCTTTCACTTGGATATTCAGAAACTTCTCAAACTTACTACATTCAAAAGGGAATTCTTGATTTTCTCTGGTTTCTCAGTTTAGGATTTTATACATACTTTCCCTCTTTCTGGAGCACTCTGACTCTTTGACTCTCTGTTATCCTCAGGTCTTATCTAAGAGATTGCCTGCACAGGTTGGCTTTTCTCTCCCTAAATAACTTCCAAATCTGTGCTCTCTATTCTATGACTATGATCATTTTCTTCATGGCCGTTCTCACAGCCTGCTGTTACTGTACCCATTTCTTTATTTCATTATATTCTGTTTGGCATATTCCTAAGGAAGCACCATGGGGCCACATTCATACATGTCTTCATCATTGCGATATCCCAGCACTTGCCACAATCACAATTAATAGCACCTGGTAAATACTTAGTGAACATTTGTTGAGTAAACGCTGCTCTTACTTCTTTACTCTTTTATATGATGCAGTAAAGAGTGTCAACGTCTTAGCTACTTTGGCAGGAAAACAAAAGAAGGAAAATTGCAGATTTCACTAAATATGATTTTGCTTGGAGAATCTTAATATTTTAAAATGCATTTCTTATTCTGTCCTGGCTTACTCCAGAGTCCTAGGTTTTGCCTGTGATGACACATTATTTAGAATACACGGGAAGAAGTGGTGTGACTTGAATTCAACTCAAGGAATATTGGAAAATCTCCATATTGCTTTGCACAAGCCTATGCTAGATAAACAAGAGCTGTGGTGGGGGCATGGATTCTATTTATTAATAAACACTCTTGTGAGAAAGCATTTTCATTATGCATTTCCATCAGAAGAGAATTTCAGAATTGACTGAGTGTCAAAGATAATGTGTGCATTTCCAGGTCAAGGAAAAATTCAAAATATCTCTTTTTTTTATTTTAATGTTTTTTTATTATATTATGTTAACACCATACAGTACATCCCTGGTTTCTGATGTAAAGTTCGATGATTCATTAGTTGCGTATAACACCCAGTGCACCATGCAATACGTGCCCTCCTTACTACCCATCACCAGTCTATCCCATTCCACCATCACCCCTCCCCTCTGAAGCCCTCAGTTTGTTTCTCAGAATCCATAGTCTCTCATGATTCAGTCCCCCTTCTGATTACCCCCCCTTTCTTTATCCCTATATCTCTTTCTTATTCCATTCACGGGGAGTCTTTCATTGAAATTTAGTGTTTAAGCAGAATTGAACTTTACTCTTTAAATTTACTAACACATTTTCAATTTACTTCAATTTTTAGAAGGTGGTTGTTTTTCTGTGTGACCAAAAGAGATAACTAATCTCTATAAAGATTGGGTTAAATTTTAGCTCGTGTAGAAAATATACTTCCAATGCAATGAAGTTATTTTATTTCGGTTTGCATTTTACTGAAGGGAAGTAGGGAAAAGAGAAGGGGAGGAAGGAAGATGAGGTGGGATTGGGAATACTATAATTTTTTCTAATGAGGCTACCAAAGGTATCTCTCAATCAAAAGAGAAGGGATATCACTGATATTAAACCAGTTTTAGTGCATCTGGTCCTGATTTTTATTATGTTTCAGCGCATTTTTGCAGGCAGAAAATTATCTAACCATTAAACGTGTTTTGCTTCTCTGTGCCTTGGTCTGTGGAAAAAGGCATAATAGCTATTCTCTCATCTGCTCTCAAAAGCACTATTGTTAATTAAAGAAAGGTGAAACACCATGCCATCCTCAAGAATCAGTATTCATATGTTAAATGCAAATTAAGCTTATTTATATTTGTTTTATAAGTTATTTCAGTTACGAAATAATCAGCAAATTCAACCTTATTTATAATTTCTTACATAAAAAGATTATTTTATAAAATGTCATTGTTTATTAAAATTCTCAGATGAGTTCAAGTAACCTTGTTTAATGCATCATAATGCTTTGTTTAAATTGGTCACTTCTTTGTAAGATGTTGGCAAGCTACTTTGTCAGCAACTTACTTAAGCAGGCATTCTGAGCATGAAGATAATAAAATTCTGGTTTAAGTATAATTAAGAAACCATAGGGGCTGTCCAGTTTAATCATAATTGTCTAGCTGAGAGGGCATACGGATATGGAGTGTGCATATTTGTATTAAAATATTTCCTATTACTTACTAAGTTATCTGCAATGATTTTACTGGCCCCAGCAATTTTTGAGCTCAAATGAGAATCTAAAAACTAGGTTACAGAAAGAAAGTATGATGTAAAAATAAAGCATTATAAGAATTTAAATAATTAAATCACTGCTATATTGTTGCCAGTTCCTTCTACATTATTGTGTTAATCATGAACTAATCTACAATGATTAACATTTTATTCCATTTTAGTATGGCAACAAAACATGCAGAATTGTCTTTGTAATTCAACAGTGATTATATGGGTTATTATTTTCAAAACTCCCAACACAAATTTCAAGGAAAATTATAGCAAAATTGTCATTTTTTTCATTCCACAAAGGGGCATTTATTTCAGTAATTTACTAAAATAACAATAAAAACTTTCCATTTTTATGCATGCCTTACAAATATGACTCATGTTGTTGCCTAACTTTCTTTTTTAATAATAACATGAATTGTGAAAGTTTGGTGAATGAATGGACTGATCATTTTTATCAAATGATTAATGATATGACTAGATTCTCCCAGAGCTCTGCCTTCATTTCTGAGAACTGCACCCAAATAATTTATGGAATCCTATTGACATGCTTCATACATGATCATGCTTTTGCACACAAACACATGCACACACACACACGCTGAGATTTTTTTGTTTTTTTTCAGACATAGGAAAGTGAAACAAATCTATTTTGCTGCATGTATATATCATGATCTTTCTAAACAAATATGATTTAGAATAATAACAGAAATCAGATTATTTTTAGCAACTCATAGTATGCTATGGACAAAAAGGACATAGGACAAAAAGAAAAGGACAAAGATCTTTGTAGGAAAATGTGCATAATATAACATAATGAAAATAAGCTCTGGATTTTAGAGCAGAAAGAATTTAGAAATATTCTAGATTTGTCTTTTCATTTTAAAAATGAAGATAATGTGGCTTGTAGAAATTAATTGCTTTATGCAAGAAGAGATAGCCATCTGAAAGGTTATTTGAATTTCAAGTTTCATATTATTTTTTCCTATTGTTCTCTCTTGAGTGACTCAATTATGTTAGCACTAAATATAGCACTCAATATGGTCTCATTTATTCATTTACTCATTGTCTCTACTAGAATATAAGTCCCTTGAGGGCAGAATTTTGCTCTTGATCACTGTATCCTCAATGCTTAAATGGAATCCAGCAAAAAATATGGATGCTGAATGAATTAACTAATTATGAATATAACTTGTCATTCACTCCTTAAATTATTGTGACCACCCTAAAGATAGTTCTGTGGCAGAGTTCACTGTAGAAATTTAGTTCAAAATGCAAATATCACTTTTTAGTTTTTTTTTCCAACATAGTATTTGCATTATGTATTACGGGAACAACAATTTTCATAAAATAAAAGGCATGAGTTTTTAATTATCTCTGAGTAACTCGTGTGACCCCGTGTGAAAGTACCACATTATCCAGGAGATAGTGTATTCACATCACCCTGTAAGTTTTCCATATACTTATTTCAATCAGTCATCCTCTCCCCACAGGTAAGCATTGCTGTGATTTTGACTATACAGGTTAATTCTGTCTGTTTCTGAACTTTACTTAAATGGGATTATGGAGTATGTACACTTTTGTATCGGAATTATTTGGATCAAGTTAATATTTTTGATATGCATCTGTGGTATGACCTGCTTCCGTTATTTTTGCATTTTTATTGGAATGTAATATATCATTGCATGAATATACCAAAATTTATTATTTATTCTGTTGATTTATTCTGTTTATTATTTATTCTGAAACTTTTGAGTTTTGCCCTATGGTAATTAAAGCTGCTATATACATTCTCAGACAAATCTTTTTATATATATACATTTTTTTTTTCTTTGAGGGGATAAATGTCTCAATAA
This sequence comes from Ursus maritimus, assembly GCF_017311325.1. Taxonomy (NCBI): domain Eukaryota; kingdom Metazoa; phylum Chordata; class Mammalia; order Carnivora; family Ursidae; genus Ursus; species Ursus maritimus. The sequence continues at coordinate 60,661,116 of NW_024424452.1, forward strand.
GGAATTCCTGGGGTATAAAGTGGTTTTCTATTCAAATTTAAAAGATATTGTCAGGAAAAAAAAAGATATTATTAGAGTTTTTCAAAAGGATGTATCATTTTATATCCTCATAAGCACTAACGAGGAACTATCAATTATTTCATCTTTTCTTCAATAATCTTTTTCATCTTAGTCTCTTAATTGGATGTTTAGGAGCATCTCTCTGTTTAATTTTTACCACTCATAGATTTTTATCACTCATATGACAAATGATGATGAGCAACTTTTTTAATGCTTATTGGCCTTTCATACATCTTCATTTTTAAGTGTCTGTTGTTCAGGTTGTCTAACCATGTGTAATGGGTGTGTGATGTGTTCTCTGTATTATTGATTTGTAGGAGTGCATATGAATACATATATATTTCATATGTTTATATATGTTCTTCACTGACTTTATTTTGCTTTTTAAAATTGAATTTTAATGAACCCAATTTTGTCACTTTTATTTCTTCCAGCTTTTAGCTTAGAATTTTTTTTTTTATCTATTAAAAAAACATCTATCCCAAGGCTTTGTGAAGATATTCTAAGTTGTCTCCTAGATGCTCTATATTTTTAGCTTTTGCATTTAGGTCTATAAATCTATTTTAAATAGATTTCTGGGGATGATGTGAGGTAGGGGCTAAATTAAATCTTTCCCTATATGGATTTATAATTTTTCTAGCATGATTTGTTGGAAACACTATTATTTCTCCACTGAGTTATATTGATACCTTTGTCAAAAGTCAATTGACCATATATGTGTGGTTTGATTTTCATGCTTTCCATTCTGATTCATTGATTTCAATGTTTATCCTTAAGTGACTATCACAGTCATGATAGCTGTAGTTTTATGGTAGCCTTTAAAATCAGCCTGTAAGCCTTTCAATTTTATTTTTCCTTTTTAGAATTATTTTACTCTTTTAAGTCCTTTGCATTTTCATATAAAATAGAGAATTAACTTGTCAATATCTATAAAAGAAGTCTGTTGATTAAGATTGCATTGAATCTATGTAACATTTTAGAGAGCATTTATATTTTAACAATGAGTCTTATTCATATATATAGATACATTAGGGTATTAGAAACATTTTGTTTAATTTATAAATATTTGGAGGTTTTGGAGATGTCTAATAGTTATGCATTTTTATATTACATTTATTTTCCAAGGAACATGATCTGTGTGATTACATTCTTTGACATTTTTTGATAATGTTCTATGGCATTGCATATGGTCTGTTTTATATTCTTTATGTATTTAGAGTGAACCGAATGTGAATCCTGCAACAGTTTGAGTCTAAGAATGAGGTTGAAGTCAAATTGTTGATAGTGTTGTTGAAGTTTTCTAAAACCAAACTTTCTTAAACATTTTGTTTTCTACTTACTAAGAGTGGGTATAAAAATAAATCTCTAAATATGATTGGAATATGATTATGAATTTTTGTATTTATCCCTTTAGTGCTGACAATTTTTGCTTCATGCATTCAGAAATTCAAAGCTCTATTAATAATTAGGTGTTAAGGTGTGAATAATTTCTTTTGACCTGTCTACAAGTTTAGTGATCCATTCCTCTGCAGTTTCCAATCTATTATTAATTACATGAAATTAATTTTTGGTTGCACATATTACGTTTTTCATTCCTGGTACTTTTGCATTTGGTTATTTTTAGAATTTTTGTGTACCTCCTGAAATTTCCCATTTCTTTTATAGTTAAACCTATGTTTCTTCAAATTTTTTAACATTATGCTAATATGGTATTATCATTAATGGTTATTTTTTAAAAATTTTTAAGATTTTATTTATTTATTTATATATTTGAGAGAGAGGAAGAGAGCAAGCATGGGCAGGGGGAGGGGCAGAGGGAGAGAGGGAGAAGCAGATTCCTCCCTCCCCGCTGAGCAGGAAGCCTGATGTGGGGCCTCATCCCAGGACCCCGAGATCATGACCTGAGCTGAAGGTAGATGCTTAACCAACTGAACCACCAAGGCACCCCCTTAGTTAATGGTTATTTTAAAGTCCTTCAATTGAGGTCATTTGTGGTGGCTAATTTCTATTTCATGATTATTTTTACTATGGGTCATAATTGTCTTTTTGCAAGTATAATAACATTTAAATCTATACTCATTATTTTAAGCTGGAGAATCCAAAAATCCAACATCTTTCTCTCAAGAGTGCTGGGCTTTATTTTAGCAGGAACTTATATTAGTGATGGTCTACTTTATTTCATGGAGGCTTGGTTGTAGCTTTATTGGGACAGATTTCTTTTAGTATTGCCTTTGTTCTTAGAATATTCCTTCTAGGGTTTCAATGGAAAATTCAAAATGATTACCAAGCCCATCCAAATTGGCAGGACTTGAACTCCAAATGTAGTTTTCTAACCATTGGGCAACTGCTGAAATCTCTCATCAGCTTTTTAAGGTTATTTACTCTTGCTTTATCCTGACTGTTGGGAGCCTTCCCTTCACATGCATCGTTCAGAAATCTGGAATTCCTCTCTTTCTTGTATTTCTCCCTTAGATTTTTTATCTGTTCTGGAAGTCCGAAACTTCATCTGTGATACCTCAGCCCAATTGAATGGCCATTTTCTACCAGATCTCTATTCTTTGGGTACCATGTGGGCTAAGCAGTACCCTCCCAATAAAAACCTGGCAAATGGGATCTTATCATTGCTTTTCCTTTCTTTCAGTGTTTTTGTCTGTTTCACTTTCAGCCTGCTTTTGATTGCTCTCCAGTGCCTTTGGGCTGTATATGTATTTATATTCCGTAGTCTAGAATTTGTACCAACACGAGGGTTAGAGTGATACAAACTATGTTGCCATTATTTGAACCTGGGTCAGTATATAGAATGTGTTTGGAAACTATTATGTGTTTTGGTTTCTGCAACCTAGAGTTTGTTGGTTCTCCTTTGGATCTTCCTTGAAATCCTTAGCAGGTCGCTTTCATCCATAATTCCTCTAAATATTGCTGTTCCTTAGGCATCTGTCTTTGGCGTATACTCTTCATGTTCTTCCATGGCTTTTATGTCATGCAAAAGTGTTTATTACACCTAATATTTTCTTCTGTTTTATTCCTTAACTTTATATCAGTTGTCACAACCATTTACTGCACCTTTTTATTAGATTTGTCCCTCAAATTCTTTATTGACTTGGCCCAAATTCAGTATGGGATGACCAGTAGCCACTATTATTTTCTTTGTTTTGGAACCCTTGATTATTGGCTACTGCCACAATGCACCTCAAAGTCTCTGAACTCAAAGAGACAGTTATGGGCTTGGGAGGTGTGTGTGTGGGATTTTTCCCGTCATGGTGGCATTTTAGTCTATGTCTCACTTTCTTGATTCCATTTTAATTTTTTCCCTGGGAGCATGAGATTCCAGAATCTTGAAGCGAGAGCAGGTCACAAATTTAAGGAAAATAAGCTTTACTCAATTTTATGACCTGTAATTCCCTCAACAATACATAATTACTATATCTGCAGATATCCTAGAGTCTTATTTCTGTAATACTCCTAATAAGACACCTGTCATATTTTATTCACACCTGTTATGTTTCATTCATATCTGTAATAATTTCCTATGTGAAGTACTCAGGTATTTGTTGAATAAGGTAATTCATTTAACAAATATTTATTGAACATCTACTTTGTATAGGTGTCTGGAATAGAGCAATGAGGGGGAAGAAGAAAAAATCTCTGGTCTGTGGTATAAATTACATTATACATGTGCCTACCTCTATAACTAAGCTATAGCTTATTATACTGCTCCTATTTTCTTGATCATACTGACCTGAATGATTCTGTCTCTGATCATTGCTTCCTCTGAATCACTCATCTTCCAAATCTCATGACCATTACAAGCACTTTACGCCTAAACATTGCTTCAAGATTCAGGTTGTTTTTACCAAAACATTCCACAATTATCATTGAGTATATTAAGCCAAATGCATTTGATATTGCCAAATACTGCATAATTGACATATCTTTACAATTGCATTTCCTGTAATTATAATTCAGAACATGATTTTTATGATCTATAGAATGTGATTTGAACATCAAAGAAATATAAAGCATTTTAAAATATTTCAATTCTCTTTGAACATGGATAATAGCCTTTGAAAACATCTATTTCTTGAAGTGGTGTCATTTGGTATGAGATTTTATTTTGTGCTAATACAAGTGAGAACAACTATCTGAGTTTTCATATATCTCGAAATAGATTCTATATAGTTGACAAAGAACTGAAAGGTTAATTGAAAGGACCTGTATCAATGATTGTGGTTACTCTTTCATAGTAAGATGGCTTTATACTTTCATAAGTTTAGCAGAACCATTTTTTTGCTTACCCCAAGAACCTTTACTACACTGACTTGCCATATTTTTAAATGGAAAATTATCAGTAGTATTTTTTTAAGGTAAAGGAAGAAAGATGCAATAATAAGTAACACTAATCAAACACCTCTAGTACATTGAAAATGTTTCATGTTTTTCTCAATTTGCTGGTGGTTTAGAGAATGGGCTTTTGAGGAAAAAATATCTCAGATTCAGATCTTGGCTTTGCTGCTTCCTAGCTGTGTGACTTTGGGCAAGTTACTTAATCTCACTAGTTCTAAGGCCTTTTATTGGTAAAGTATGGCTAAAAATGACTTCAAAGGATTGTTATGCTAATTATATAGCATGCCTACAAGGCACAGTGCTATACACAGAGATGGTACCCAATAATTTCTAGCTATTTTTATTACAAATAACATTGAAGGTAGGGTATTGTTTATCCTCATTATAGATGAAAAGATTGAAAGTTAGATAAACTAAGTTACTTAAACAATTGTATCTAACTACTAAGTGACAGAGCTGAAATTCTAAATCTAAACATTTACACTTTCTTATAGCTGATAGCTGCCTTCTGTTACAAGAGTGTAGAGTCTGATAGGTGGAAATATTTGTATAGGAATGGGGAACCATTTTAGATTAAACTGCTCAGATTTGACATGGTAAATGCTTGGTGACCAATGAGTTGAAACCTATTCTGACACTAAATCACTCACAGAGTCTCAAAAATAAGTTTACCATATTTGCCATTGATGAATTGTGATATAGGAATTGTGTGTATAACACATGTACATACACACACCACCCATGCACACACATTTTTAACTTTGGGCTGCCGAATGCATTATACTTATAAGTAAAATGTTGGCCCACATCAGTTTTTTTAAGACTTCATTTTTTTTAGAGGAGTTTTACAATCACAGCAAAATTGAAAGGGAGGCACAGGTGTCCCCTGCCCCATACATGTGTAATATTAACGCTAACGTTAGCAACATCTCCCACCAGCACGTTACATTTGTTAAAACTGATTAACCTATATTGATACATCATAGTCATCCAAAGTCCTACTTTACCTTAGGGTTCATTCTTGGTGTTATACATTCTAGGAGTTTGGGAAAATGCATATTGACATTTATCTATTATCATGATATCATATTGAGTATTTTCACTGCTCTAAAAATCCTCTGTACTCCCTCACATCATATTGAAATTGGAATGTGAAAGTTACATAGTTACCAATCTATATTAATTACTAATTAGTAATAACACCATAGACTGATGACTTCAGAAATGATGTTGTTTCATCCCATTAAATCTTTTAATTTTAAAGTAAAATTGATTCATTTTCAGAATACATTGTATGTCTTATTTCTGATATACTGAATATAAATGATATTTTTCTTCAGAGGCTTCACTGGTAATGTAGAGTTCTTTTTTGGTTTTAATCTATGTCAAAAGAAAGATGTACAGTATGCTATTATTCACAACCAATTTTTCTTCTTTTTTTTTTTTAGCAGAAAGAATAGGTAAGAATCCTCATCAATCTTTCTGTCTCAACAGTTCATTATAATGGTTTTTTATTTGGTTCACTAGTAGAGGTTTTACCAGACCCCATGTATACATTCTTAAATTGCAATTTGAATCCTTCATACTAAATCATTTTGATAGCATATTTTTTCCCTTTGGAGATTAAAAAACACAACTTTTGACTCAGTTTGAAAGCAAATAATCCTTTTAATGAGAAGATGAACTCAGCCACAGCATTTCTTTGATTTTTTTTTTTTTGAGTACAAGTGTGTTAATTAGAAATGAGTCAATGGTAGCAGGAAGAGTTGATACCCAATTTAATTACATTTCCTTGAAATAATAGAATTGGGTAGCTGGCACACTGGATTCTTCCTGTAATGTATTAAGAACAGTTTTGTATCATTAGTAAGAATTTACAACAGTTCAAGTAATAATTTATTTTGCATTAGATACATCTTTTCAGATTTAATTGAAGCTTAAGTGTAACATTTCAGAATTTGTATGCTATGCTGAAACTTTTTCAGAAAATGCAAAATTTTTGTTAACATTACAAAGAATTTAAGACAAAAAACTTGGATTAATAAATAGAGCAGCATCTTATTAGTTAAAAAATAATCTTGAAACATTTTAAAGTGCCAAGGTGAGTGATTTAAGAGCTCTATATTAATGGCTGAATTAGATGTCAATAAAATATGTCCTCACAGGTCCAGACATTGTATATAATCTGAATTGCCTTTAGATTGCATTTGAGGAAGTAAATTTAAGGTTTAATGTCATCTATGAAGCTTTTCAATATTTAAAATCTATTGGGATGTCTAGTTTGTGTTCATAATTTGATTTTGTTAATTTTCGTAAGCACTGTTTTATTTGTTTACAATTTAGGAGAAAAATTATAAGAAAACATGTTTATTCATTCTTCAAAATAGCTGTTTCTACTATAAATTTTAATTAAAATTCAATTTGCTCTACATTTCAATTAAAATTCAATTCAATAAAAAAATTTCTCTCTTAAGACTTTTTTATCCCAAAGTATTACAGTGCTTTTCTCCTATCAGAAATATTTCTCCTACATTTAGGAGAGCTGGAGGAGGATTAAATCTCCTCTTCAACATTAGCTAACATTCCTAGTAGGATTTGGTTAAACATTAGTGATGAAAGATACGTTGTAAAGGGTGAATGGATATACAGTGCATAATTTCAAATCTAAATGACTTGAAGAATGAAGAATATATTAATGTGTGTTATGACACTCAAGATACAATAGATACTAGAGATTAGCAGAAAAAATATACCTACTTATTTAGTCAAGAATATATTTTCTTGTCCAGTGTAATGTGAAAAAAATTAAAAATACTTTTGGCTATAAAATAAGTGAGTGTGTAATGTGTTGCCATGAGCATTATGTTGAAGATTCTTTCCTTGGATAATGTTTTCTCATCTGATACCTGAACTCAGATATTTCTGAAAGTTGATATCTTCTGTTCTTGTGTGCTGGCCACAGTGATAACTTTTTTTGCTTTATTTTGAAATCTCTCTCATGTAATGTATATTTGAACGATACAGGTTTGAAGCAATGATCTGACTGTGGAAGGATAAAAATTCAAAAAGAATTTATTTCTACCTCAGGGATTAGAGAAATATGATGTTTTTAGGGCACTCTTTTCAAAACTACCACAAAAGTAGGACACAAACAGTTCATCAATACACACTTGACTAACATTGTTTCATGTTAAACACCGTTGACCTACAATGAGATTTTTCAGGTTTAAAAGAAAATGTTAGGAAATGATTTATTTTCCTTTATTCTTTAATCATTTGTTCCTTTAATTTCTTTATTTTAAGGCCATTTATCATGAATAATTAAATGATAGCCTTTAATTGAAACTCAGGTTTTAAAGGCAAAGAGAAAAAAGTTTCAGCTAATTGTATTTCTCGGTTTATTCAGTTAGAGAAATACTAAATTTAAGTCCACAAGATTTTGAAAAAAAATATATATAGCCCATTATCTATTATTATGTAAGTTATATAGAACTATTCATATATATACACACACATATATAAGAACTGTACATATATATACAGACAAATTTGACTATTTTAAAACTCATTTTCTTTAAAAATTTTCCATGTTCTCACAAATAGCAGTTTGCCCAATAGTCAAAGAAATAATGAAATAGGGATTTAAACATGAAAGTAAATTTTGGCCTAAGACTTGGAAAGGCCATGTTCCAGTCCTGATCGTGGGAAACCTCTGTAAATGTCCTCATGGAGGTCATTTCACTCCCTGATTTATGGTTTACTTATTCGTGAAAAGAGAGAGGTTAGATTAGACTTCTCTACAAGCATTTTAATGACATGGAGTGAAAATTAGAATTAAATATTTTAAAAGGAAGTTCCAAAATTCTAGGTGTCCAGGGAATATATGGCTTCTACTGTGAGTACCTACCATAACAAAATTATAATTTTGTTTATTTTGTTTATACTTTATACATTATACTTTGCTACTTTGTTTCAATATATCATGTAAAACATAAATGATAACATGAACACATTATAAATAGGAATGCCAGTTGGAAATTATAGCAAGAGAGATTAATGTCCTCTGTTTCTACCCTTTTCACTAAGAATATCTTAAAATTACAAACATTCTGCTCTTAGCCATCCAGCTTAAGCATTATGTATCACTTAGTCAGACTAATTCATATTCTGCTGAGACCACAGTGCTACCCTTTCCTTATATTCCCTTGAAGAAGAATTTTTATTCATCAAAGATAAGGAGTCAATAAAACTAAGATCACGGGGGTGCCTTGGTGGCTCGGTTGGTTAAGCATCTGACTCTTGATTTTGCCTCAGGTCATAGTCTCAGGGTCCTGCAATTTAGCCCCGTGTCAGGCTTCATGGTCAGTGGGGAGTCTGCTTGAGGATTCTCTCTCCCCCTCTGCCCCTTCCCCCCACTCATGCACACTCTCTTTCTCTCTCTCTAAGATAAATAAACCTAAAAAAGAAAAAAACCAAAACAAAACTAAGACCACAAATAAACAACTAATATTTGAGGAAAAAAAATCTGACACCATAATAATCAAGACACCGAACTCAACAATTGAGACTTAGGGGGTAAAAAAAAAAAAAAGGATGACATGCACATCAGTCATTACCAAACAACCCTAAATTTTCAGTGGCTTTGAACAACAATGTCTACAAATATGCAGTGTGCAGTTTTATCTCTGGGTTTCTGATCTTTCTCATTCTTATTCTGGAACCCAAACTGATGGAATAGCCAATATCTAGAACACTTCTAGTAACAATTTCTAAGGAAAAGAGGGAGAGTGGAATCATTCTAGGATATTACCTGTGCCACTCAGCTCACATTTTATTGGCAAATTAAGTCTCATGTTCACGTTTAACTTCAAAGAGAGTAAGTGCAATCCTACTACATACTTGGATGAAGAGGGGGCAGGGGGGAAGAATACTTATGGACAGCTCTAATGAGTTGCATAGGAAGTATAGTAAAATATCCCAGGGAGAATTGTAAGTAAATCATATCCATAAAACAAGAACATAATACCGTGAAAAAAATTGAGTTCTACAAAATTAAAAATATAAACATTAAATTAATAATAATGAACCAATGATAATTTAATGGATACTTGATCATCAGAAAGGAAACAGGTATAAATTGGGTTCCTGAGGCTGTAGTTTCAACCACATTATCTTGTCTTTCTAATTCTCCCTCATTTTATCTCTTAGACCTTTCTTATTCATCCATGTGGTATTGTTAAATAGCTTTAGCTTTTTCTCTAGAAGGTTAGAACCTGAAAACCCCACATATCTCACAAAGACTCAACTAACACAGGCTTACCAAGGCATTTTCGCAGCAATAGTATTACTTCTGCTAAAAAGAAGTCCCATCATTTAAGACCAGCTGTTAAAAGAATAAGTCTCCTTCAGTGGACAGGGAGAGAGGGGAACCCACGTTGAAAGTTATCTTTAATTCTGTCAACATAGAGGTTCTACAGATTCTCTATAGAGGTCAAGGTGGAGTTGGAGGGATTTTGGTGTATGAACAAAGATTTATCCAAAACCAAATATTTATAAACCAAATGTAATATAAACCAAATACTTATATTACTCTATTTAGACCAACTATAAGACTGTCAGTGAGAATGTTTCTGCTGACAAATGACTAACCTCATGTGATATTTATATCAAGCCTCTTACTAATTGAAATAAAATTAATTTCTTTTATATTAAATCTCTTTTATATCTTTTTCTGTATTTATTTTGTGAAGAAATCTTCTTGTTCTTCCATAACATGGATAAGAAAAATATTACTTCTGTTAAGCTTTCATAATGATGGCAGCAATGGCTTATTTTATTGTTGTAATAGGACTTTCTAGATAAATTGTCATTGAAGTTGCTCATACATTTCTGTTTCTCTTTAGTCTTGTCTTAGAAAGTGATGTGACTACGAAGTAGAAAACTACCTTTTTAACAAAAATGTATCATGTTTTTGAAACGGTAAAAATTTTGGAAATGTTAAAGTGGTTCTATTGTTTTACCTTTTGCTTAGAGGACCCATAACATCTTTACCTTCAGAGGCATCCATGTGTCTCTAAGAAATTGCTGGATGGTTATTGAATCATTTGAGAGTGCAAAGATTAGTGTTCAGGAACTTGAAATTTTCAAAGATAAACTCTTGAAATTATATGCAAAATTATATGCAATTATTTTGTTAAAAAAGTAAAGCGATTCTAAGGGACATTGAATTTTATTATAACCCAGAAAAAAAGATTTATGATGGATGAGGAATCCAAGAAGTGATGGTTCATGTCATTCTTCCCCTTGCCTTTCTGAACTCGCGTCTGTTGTAGCAGGTATGTTAGATAAGTTGAGGGGAAAACTAAATGCAGAAGAGTTTTATCACACTTCCTTTTTTGAACCCTGGGAGGAGATGACCCTACAGGGTAATTCAGCACATGGTGTGCGGAGGTACAAAACACACCTGTAATGGAGGGAGATGATTATCCAGATTAACTTCAGTCACTTCCAAATGTGTTGCCAAGGAGGGTACACAATAGCTTTGTAATCAGTAGTTCAGGACAGGCAGTCTAGACTAGAAAGCCATGGCCAGACCTCAGCATATTGTTGTAGGCCAGGGACAATCTATGTAGTCCTGAGTCAGGAAATGCTGAGAATGAAGCGGATTAACAAAAACAGACTGTTAGTTCCCCAGCTACATACTTTGGGAGCAGAAACCAATAGGATTCCCAGGGATGGGAGCACACTAACCACACATCAGTAAACACCAGCTGGCACTCTGCCTAAGAAGAGAACAGCTGTGCCTCAGTAGAGTCCAATGCAAGACCCAACGTGAGACTCATATTGTAGGAAAGAGTAAAGGGAGGAAGGAATCTGATCTCATCCCTCTACTTTATTTTTTTTATAGCTTTAAATGAGAATATATTTTAAAAGTTGGGAAAAGTTGGGGCGCCTGGGTGGCTCAGTCGTTGAGCGTCTGCCTTCGGCTCAGGGCATGATCCTGGCGTTCTGGGATCGAGCCCCACGTCAGGCTCCTCTGCTGGGAGCCTGCTTCTTCCTCTCCCACTCCCCCTGCTTGTGTTCCCTCTCTCGCTGGCTGTCTCTCTCTCTGTCAAATGAATAAATAAAATCTTAAAAAAAAAAAGTTGGGAAAAGCTGAGATAGCGTTAAATGTTAAATGTACTTGATGGGATGATTAGGTCATTTATAGAAATAAAGAAACTGCCACATATCTATGTAGGACCATGAGAACATTTCCAATGCTACTGCAAAAATGATAAAAATATGTCATTTTAAATAAATGTATCTTTACATTGAGAATTTTTTAAAGTGGATTGTAAATTCAACCTTGTGAATAAGCACATTAAAATACTTAGATTTCAAGTAAATTCGATAATTATAAAATAGAGCAAAATACATAGTAAAATTTTTATGAACAAAAGTGCTAATTGTAATAAATATCTAATATATAACATTAAATTAATTTTAAAGAAAATCCGTGATTATGGTTTGAGATATATTTAAATTCATAGCAGGACTGCTATTTCAAACATAAATATAAAAATCTTATAAAATTACATTGTTTCAACTAATAGTTTAGAGATGTGGTTTGATCTATAATTTTGCTAATTCAAGGTACTTAAAATGGGAAAATATATAGACTCTAGAGCTAGATCAACTGACTGCTTCTAACTAGTTGTATTAATTGGTTATTAATTAACTTTTTGTTCTTCAGTGTCCTCATATGTGAAATGGTAATAACTGCAGTACTTCACTGGGTTGTTTTGCAGACTAAAATTAGAAATTATTCTAAGCTGTATAGTGATTAGAACAGTGCTTAGCACATTGAAAACACAGTACAATCTTGACTTGTATAACTGTCTTCAACCAGCAGCCATCAGAAAGACTCCATGGCAAATAATGGATTATGCAAATTTCTGAAATACTAATTTCAAAATCAGATAGAGTTAAGAATTCTTTTTCTTATTTTTGGTCTTCGAAATATTTAAAATTCCAATTCCAAATGTAGAATCAACAGGCCAGTGCATCATTGATTCAGTTTAAATTTTGTTTCTAAGTGATTTTAGCTCTGATTTTTGAAAGAGCTTAAACAAAAATAGATGAAAAAAGAATTACACACACTTTTGGTAAGCTGTGATACATGCTTTGCAGACTTATTTTTGAATAGATTACTTAGAATTATTCCAGAAGTTTGTGAAATATTTTCATACATCTAATGCTAATTAAAAGTTAATATGAAAGCATCTTCAGCTCAGGGATTTTACAAAGTTCACTAGCAATGGGCAGAATCTGGATGCTAATAGCTATACAGACTTATCTAGGCATATGCAAACCTAGAGCTCTCTGATAATTAAAATCAACACATTTATAGCAGGGACTCTACTTAATTATGGAGGTGTAGAATTACTTTCTTTACCCTCAACAGGCCTGTTATATTTGGTTAAGATATATTCTTTAATGTGGTATTAACAATTGTCCTCCACTTTGAATGCCTCTGCCTCTGCTTAGGATCGGAAAGTATAAGAGAACATCATTCTCAATGTAGCAACCGGGAAAGTAAGATAACTTACAAAATCACAGTTTCTTAAAATCCTTTCCAGAACTGAGGACATAAAGAAACATAAAGGAACAAAATCCAGTAAGTGTGATGCACTTCTAGGAGAGAAGAAACCCAAAGGTAGAGCAGAGACGGGAGGAGAAAACATCCATTCACTCGGGCAAGAAAAAACAGGAATTAAAAAAAAAATTATGGCTTAATGAGGGCTAGCATGATGATGTAGAATCACTAAGGGCACATTGGCTCCAAAAAGAGCTTGCTCCCAACCATTCTTTCCCATAGGACTTCATCAGGGTGCAGTTGGAATATTTGGACAGAGCAAGAGATGAGAGAAACTCTTCCTGCCCAAGTGCTCCAGCCTTCAAAGCAGTAGCTGCCTATAACCGACATAAGAGCAGGAGAACTCAGAGGCACTTTCCTTGAGGCTGAAACAGTATTCTTGCCAGCTGAGGGTAGGGCAGCAGTGAGAGAAAACTTTTGGATTCTGTGTGTCATGGAATACATGACAGAAACTAGAGCTGGGATAGAGGCAAGGGTGCGGAGACATATCTCCTGAGTTGGAGGTGCAGGTGTTTCTGCTAAACTTTGAAGGCAGAGAGAAGAAATAAGAAAATCCTCTAGGTCCTCCAGGTCTCCACTGAGTAATGAGTGTGATTGCTGGTGACTGGGCAAGGTGCAGGGGTGCTGAAAGGTGCAAAGTGAGGTGTAGGTATGAAGGATTGCTTATGGCTGACGATGGGACAGTAGAATTAAGGTAAGTCCCCCAGGCACCCATACAAGTTCATGCTTGAAGAAGAGTTGAGAACTTATTCTACACTTTGAGCCTTTCTTCCTTAAAGTCATAAATTACATTTGAATTTTCACATAGTGACATGTAAACTCTGTAATCCTAGGGACCTGACTCCTTCACACCAATTCCTTCAACAGCAAGGTCATATTGTTTGTCTTTCTGTTTCAAAAGTCCATCCTTCTTGTTGACTACCCAATTAACTTCTGTTTTCTGGTCTGAATAAAATCTGCAGTTATTTAATCTTGTGCTAAGCTGTCATAAATATAAATAATTACATTTATATGCTCATGTAATGACCATAAAAATGATCATAATGAATAATTAACTCATTTCCAGTTCAAGTTACTATCTCTGCCTTCTCACATTATCTTTTATACTTCACAAAAGATACCTCACTTTTTCCAGAGCAGTGGTACTCCAACATTCTATATTTGCTATCTTTCTTTTTTTTTTTTAAGATTTTATTTATGCATTTGACAGAGAGATAGACAGCCAGTGAGAGAGGGAACACAAGCAGGAGGAGTGGGAGAGAAAGAAGCAGGCTCCCAGCGGAAGAGCCTGACGTGGGGCTCGATCCCAGAACTCCAGGATCACGCCCTGAGCGGAAGGCAGACACTTAAGGACTGAGCCACCCAGGTGCCCCTATATTTGCTATCTTTCTATAAATAAAACACAGAAGACTATAGGTTCTTCAGTATAAGGGAAGGATCACTCCATTATAGTTTTGTGGTAGTTGTATCAGATCAAAGAGTTGTGTGTACCTACTTTCATTGGGGATAGTCTCCTGTGTTTCTTAAAGTGCAATTTTTACTCCCCATGGGATGTATATTTCAAGACAGCATCTTTTAAGGAAAAAAAACCACCGATTTTAACTCTCAATTTGGTCATATTTTGTGTAAGCTTCAGCAAGTATTTTACATTTGTATGATTATAGTAATAATCTTGTTGATGAGATTTTGGTGGGATAAGGAATGTAAATGAATGGAACTTGTATTCTTTAAGTACCATGTCTATTACTACTCAGAAAATTCTTCATACAGATCCTGCACTTTACATCTTTTTGTTTTATTTTATACATTTGCTTAGAATCTCCAGAACGCTAGGGGACAATACTAGTTAAGTATATTCCCTTTTCAACAAAGCATGTATTTAAAGACTATTATCATACCCATTGAAGTACCTTTTTTTTCTCTTGCAGCTGATGAATTCCCATATCCCCCATCGTTCTCTGCATTGCTCATTATTTTAGGTTCTCTGCTTGGACTAAAGAAAAAATCTTATAAAGATTGAATAATCTTTATTGATTGCCCCTTAGGTGAATCCCTCACCTGTTGAGTTTTTATTAACAATAAAAAATCAAAATAAAGGTCACTTTTTTTAAAAAGACTTTTTTTTTTTTAGAGCAGTCTTAAGATCAAAACAAAATTGAGAGGAAGGTTTCAGAGATTTTTCATATACCCCTTTCCCCATACATGCATAGCCTCCCTTGTTATCAACATACCCACCAGAGTGGTACATTTGTTACAACTGACCAACCTACATTGATGTATCATTGTCACCCAAAGTCCATAGTTTACATGAGTTCACTCTTGGTATTGTGTATTATACGGGTTTGCACAAATGTATAATGACATGTACCCATCATTATAGTGTCATACAGAGTCTTTTCATTGCTCTAAAAATCCTCTGTGCTTTACCTGTGTGTCCCTCCCTTTCCTCTAACTTCTGGCAGCCACTGACTGCCTCCACAGTTTTGCCTTACCAGAATGTCATATAGTTGGATTGTACACTATGCAAAATTTTCACATTGGTTTCTTTCAGTTAGTAATATGAATTTAGGTTTCTTCCATGACTTTTTATGCCTTAATAGCTCAGCTCCTTTCTATCAAACATTTCAGGAAGCAATTGTATCAATTCCCTATTGATACAGAGGGAAGGCATGCTAATTCACCATTTGAAGCCAGATCACACTTACACCAGACAAAAAAATTAGAAGTGCAATTTCTGGATCTTATGATAAGAATCTGTTTAGTTTTGTAAGAAAGCACCAAACTTGCCTTTTGAAGTGGCTATACCATTTCGCATTCCCACTAGCAATGAATGAAAGTTCCTATTATTCCATATTATTGCCAGCATTTGGCATTGTTGGTATTCTGGATTGGGACCATTCTAAGAAGTTTATGGAAGAAAATCATTGTTTTAGTTGATATTTCCCTGATGACGTATGTTATGGAGCATCTTTTTACATGCTTACTTGCCATTTGTAGATCTTCTTTGGAGAAGTGTTGCTTAAGACCTTTGGCCCATTTTTGATTGATTGATTGATTGATTGATTGATTGAGAGGGAGAGCAAGCACAGGAGGGGCAGAGGGAGACAGAGAATCTTAAGAAGGCTTTGCACTCAGCCCAGAACCTGATGCAGGGCTCAGTCTCAAGACCCTGAGATCATGACCTATGCTAAAGTCATGAGTTGGATGCTTACCTAACTGAGCCACTCAGGCACCCCGATATTTGGCCCATTTTAAAATCAGGGTGTTTGTTTTCTTACAGTTGAGTTATAAGAGGTCTTTGTGTATTTTGGATAACAGTCCTTTACCAGATATATATTTTTTGTAAATATTTTCTCTCATTCTGTGGCATGTCTTCTAAATCTGTTGATACTGTTTTTCACAGAGCAGAAGTTTTTAATTGTAATGAAGTCCAGTTTATCAATTATTTATTTCATGGATCATGCTTTTGGTGTTCTATCTAAAGAGTCAGTTGCCATACTCAGGTCATCTAGGTTTTTCCTATATTCTAAAACTTTTATGGTTTTGCATTTTATGTTTAGATCTATGATCCAGTTTTGTGAAGTGTGTAGTGTCTTATTTCTAGACTCATTTCTTTTGCATGTGAATGTCCAGTTGTTCCAGTATCATTTTATGAGAAGACTATCTTTTCTTCATTGTACTGCCTTTATTACTTTAAGATCAGCTGACTATATGTATATGGGTCTATTTCTGGTTTCTCTGTTTTATTCCACTGATCTATTTTCTGTTCTTTCATCAATACCACACTGCCTTGAAGACTAGCTTTATAGTTAAGTCTTGAAGTTGGGTAGTGTCTGTCATGCAACTTTGTTATTCAATATTGTGTTGGCTATTCTGCATCTTCTGCCTCTTCATATAAACTTTAGAATCATTTTTTCAATATTCACAAAATAACTTGCTGAGATTTTGTTTGGGATTGCACTGAATCTATAGATCAAATTGGGAAAACAGATATCTTGACAATATGTGGCCTTCCTATCCATGAACATAGACTATCTTCCCACTTGCCTAACTATTTTTTATTTCTTTCATCAGAGTTTTGTAGTTTTCTTCATATAGATCCTGTACATATTTTGTTAGATTTGTACCTCGGTATTTCATTTTGGAGTGCAAATGTAAATGGTATTGTGTTTTCAGTTTCGAATTCCATTTGTTCTTTGTTATTATATAGGAAAGTGATTGACTTTTGTGTATTAACCTTTTATCCTTCAGAGTTGCTTTAATCAATTATTAGTTTCAAGAGTTTTTTGGTTGATTCTTTTGGATTTTCTAAATAGACAGTGTCATCTCTGTGTGAAGACAGTTTTAGTTCTTAATTCCCAATCTATATTTCTTTTATTTCCTTTTCTTGTCTTAGTAGCATTAGCAAGGACTTCCATTTAGAATGTTGAAAAGGAGTGGTGAGAGGTAATTTGTTGGATTTTGTAAAATACTTTTTCTGTCTCTATTTATATGATCATACGACTTATCTTTTTTAGCCTGCTCACATAAGGGATTGTGTTAACTAATTTGTTTGTTTGTTTGTTTGTTTTGAAAGATTTTATTTATTTATTTATTTATTTATTTATTTGACAGAGAGAGACAGCCAGCGAGAGAGGAAACACAAGCAGGGGGAGTGGGAGAGGAAGAAGCAGGCTCCTAGTGGAGAAGCCTGATGTGGAGCTCGATCCCACAACGCTGGGATCACACCCTGAGCCGAAGGCAGATGCTTAACGACTGCGCCACCCAGGCGCCCCTGTGTTAACTAATTGTTAAATGTTGGACCAGCCTTGCACATCTGTAATAAATCCTTGTGGTTGTGCTGTAAATTCTTTTTATAAATTGTTGAATTCAATTCTCTAATATTTTTGTTAAGGATTTTTTATATGTGTATTCATTAGAGTTATTGATCTGTAGTTTTTTCTTCTTGTAATTTTTTTGTCTGGTGTAAGTGTGATCTGGCTTCAAATGGTGAATTAGCATGCATTCCCTCCGTATCAATAGGGAATTGATACAATTGCTTCCTGAAATGTTTGATAGAAACACCAATGAGCCCATGCGTACCTAGGGCTTTCTGTATTGGAAGGTTATTAATTATTTATTTAATTTCTCTAATAGATATAGGCCTAATTAGATTGTCTAGCTCCTCTTGGGTGAGTTTTGGAAGATTGTGTCTTTCAAGGAATTGGTTCATTTCATCTAGGTCATCAAATTTGTGGACATAGAGTTGTTCATAGAATTTCTTGATTATCTGTTTGATTCCCATTGGATCTGGTGTTAATAATTTTTATTCTCTCTTTTTTAAGTTAGCCTGTCTGGAGGCTTGTTGATTTTACTGATCTTTTCAATGAGCCGGCTTTTAGTTTCATTATTTTCTCTGTTGATTTCCTGTTTTCAATTTCTAATTGTTACTATTGCTTTTCTTCTGCTTACTTTGTATTTAATTTTTTCTTCTTTTTCTATTTTCCTAAGGTCAGTGCTTAGATGATTGATTTTAGAGATTTCTTCTTTTCTAGTGTATGCATTCAGTACTCTAAAGTTCCCTCTAAGCACTGTCTTATGCATCACACAAATTTTGATAGGTTGTGTTTTTATTTTAATTTAGTTCAAGTTGTCTAGGTATCTTAGTTGGTAAAGCATGAGACACTTAGTTTGAATATTTAAAAATTTCTCTTAAGATTTTCTCTTTGACCCATGTATTATTTTGACATATGTTGTTAAATCTCCCAGTATTTAGGGGATTTTCCAGTTATCTTTATGTTACTGATTTCCAGTATAACTTTATTTTGGTCTAAGGGCAAAAATTGCATGGTTTCTTTTCTTTTAAATTTGTTAAGGTGTGTCTTATGGCTCAGTATTTGGTCTGTCTTGGTGAATCATTCTTGTAAGCTTGAAAATAATGTGTATTCTGCTGTTGTTTGATGAAATAGTCCATAAATGTCAATTATATCCACTTGATTGATTCTTTTGATGAGTTCAACTGTGTCATTAATGATTTTCTGCCTGCTAGGTCTGTCCATTTCTGAGGGAGGGGTCTCCCTGGGGTTGAAGTCTACAGCTATGATATTGGATTCATCTACTTCTTGCAGTTACATCAGTTTTTGCTCCACACATTTTTATGCTCTGTTTTAAGGCACACACAAATTAATGATTGTGATGTCTTCTTAGAGAATTGATCCTTTTATCATGTGATGCCTTTCTTTATCATTTATGTAATGCCAGTAACTTTCCTTGCTTTCAAAGTCTTCTCTGTCTGAATTAGCTACTTCAGTTCTCTTTTGATTAGTATTAGTATATCTTTCTCTATCCTTTTAATTCTAATCTAGATGTGCCTTTGTACTTAAAGTGGGCTTCTTGTAGACAATGTATGACTAGGTCTTAATTTTTGATCCACTCTAATAATCTCTTTTAATTGGTACATTTAGACCACTGACATTTAAAATGATTGATATAGTTGGATGAACATCTAACATATTCATTACTGCTTTCTATTTGTTGCTTAGTCTCTGTATTTTTTTAAATTTTAATTCCAGTATAGTTAATATATGCTGTTTTATTAGTCTCAGGTACACAATACAGTGATTCAACAATTCCATACATCTCCCAGTGTTTATCACAAGTGTAGTCCTTAATCCCTATCACCTATTTCATTCATCCTTTCTATCCCAACACTCTGGTAACCATTAGTTTGTTCCCTATAGTTAAGAGTCTGTTTCTTGGTTTGTGTCTCTCTCTCTTTTTCCCCTTTGCTCATTTGTTTCTTAAATTCCACATATGAATGAAATTATGTGGTATTGATCTTTCTCTGATTGACTTATTTTGTTTAGCATTATGTTCTCTAACTCCATCCACATCATTGCAAATGGCAAGATTTCATTTTTTATGGCTGAATAATATTCCCAGTGTGTGTGTGTGTGTGTGTGTGTGTGTGTGTCCACATCTTCTTTATTAATTCATCTATTGATGGACACTTGTATTGTTTTCATAATTTGGTTATTGTAAAAAATGCTGCTATAAACATAGGGGGTCATGTATCCCTTTGAATTAGTGTTTTTGGGGGCACCGGGGTGGCTCATTCATTTAAGCCTCTGCCTTCGGCTCAGGTCGTGATCCCAGGGTCCTGGGATGGAGCCCTGCGTTGGGCTCCCTACTCAGCAGGGAGCCTACTTCTCCCTCTCCTCCCCACTTGTGCTCTCTCTCTCTCAAATAAATAAATAAAATCTTAAAAGAAAAAAAGAATTAGTGTTTTTGTGTTTTGGGGGTGAATACCCAGTAGTGCAATTCTAGAACTGTAGGGTAGTTCTATTTTTATAGTAGCAGTATTTTTGCCTTTCCCTCTTTTTCTTACTTTTGTGATTTTAATTGAGAGTTGTATATAACTTCATTTTCTCTTTTTTAAGTATATTAGTTATACTTTTTTAAAAAACTTTTTAGTGTTTGCCCTAGAGTTGCATTATGTAATTTCAACTAATCCAAGTCCATTTTCAATAACACTATACTGATTCATGGATAGTGTGCATATCTTTTAATAATACATAACCCTAATTCTTCCTTCTTGTCCGTTTTATCATTGCTGTCATTCATTTCACTTATATATGTGTATATATATGCATAAAATATATATAAACATACATAATCAAATATATTGCTATTATTGCATAATAAACTTTTACCTATTAGATCAATTAAGAATAAGAAAAAAAATGTTTTTTTTTTACCTTCACTTATTCCTTCCCAATGTTCTTTCTTTTTTTTGTAGATCCTAGTTTCTAGCCTATGTTATCTTCCTTCTCTCTAAAGAACTTCTTTTAACATTTCTTGCAATGCAAGTCTACTGGTCACAAATTTCCTCAATTTTGTTTGAGAAAATCTTTATTTCTTCTTCACTTTAAAGGAGAATTTTGGGGGCGCCTGGGTGGCACAGCGGTTAAGCGTCTGCCTTCAGCTCAGGGCGTGATCTCAGCGTTATGGGATCGAGCCCCACATCAGGCTCCTCCGCTATGAGCCTGCTTCTTCTTCTCCCACTCCCCCTGCTTGTGTTCCCTCTCTCGCTGGCTGTCTCTATCTCTGTTGAATGAATAAATAAAATCTTTAAAAAAAAAAAAATAAATAAATAAAGGAGAATTTTGTGGGGTGCAAAATTGCAGGTTGGTGGTTTTTTTCTCTCCCAACACTTTAATATTTCTGTCTACTCTGTTCTTCCTTGCATGATTTTTGAGAAGTTGTATGTAATGCTTGTCTTTGCTCCTCAATAAGTATAGTATTTTTTTCCTCTTGCTTCTTTCAGGACTTTTTATCTTTTTTTTTTTTTTTATTGCTGGAAAATGATATGACTTGGTGTAGTGTTTTGGCATATATTCTACTGTAGTGTTCTCTTGGATCTGTGGTTTGGTGTTTGAGGTTGATGGGGGACATTTTCAGTCATTATTGTTTCACACATTTCTTCTGTCCCTTTCTCTTCTCTTGGTATTCCTATTACATATGTCATACCTTTTGTTAATTGTCCCATAGTCTCTAGATGTTTTGTTTTTTTTCCAGTCTGTGTTCTTTTTGCTTTTCAGTTTTTGAGGATTCTACTAATATTTACTCTAGTTCAGAGATTCTTAGCTCAGCCGCATCCAGTCTCTAATGAGCCCATGAAAAGCATTCTTCATTTCTGTTACAGTGTTTTCTACCTTTAGATTTGTTGTTGTTTTTAGGATTTCCACCTTTCTGCTTACATTGCCCAATGATTCTTGCATGTTGTCTACTTTATCCATTAGAGCCCCTAACATATTAATCATAGTTGTTTTAAATTCTCAGTCCGATAATGCCAACATCCGTGCCATGTCTGGTTCTGATGTTTGCTCTGCCTCTTCAAACTATGATTTCTGCCTTTTGGTGTACCTTGTAATATTTTTCTTGATAGCCAGACATGATGCACTGGGTAAAAGGAACTGCTGTAAATAGTCCTTTCACAATGCGGTGGTGAGGAGAAAGGGGCAATGTTCTATAGTCTTATGATTAGTTCTCAGTCTTCTAGTGAGCCTATGCCTCTGGACTGTGGACTGCACATGTGTTCTCATTCTCCCTTCCTTATATGGGACAGGAGGACTAGCATGGGCTGGAGTTGGGTGTTTCCTTTCTCCCATGTGGAAGACTAGAACTGGCTGGACTTGGGTATTTCCCTCCCGCCAAGTCAGTTAGGCTTTGATAACGTCCCAACAGGTTAAGACTCTGGTTAAATAGTTTCACTTGTGGGCAGACCTTGTTAAGAAGAGCAGAGTACTCACATGCATTTGAAAATGGTTCCTTTTCCTCTCCCATTGCTGGAAGCTTGAGAGGATTTATTTTTTCCTCCAATATTTACTATGAGAACCTGGTCAAGCTCCTGGAAGTAAAACAACAATAGGGGGAGGAGCACCCATGACTGGTTGCTCTTGGAGTTTTTAATTCTTCCATTTGTCCACACTGAGCCTTCAGCAATTTGTCAATTATAGTTCACATTTCCCTCTTTTGGGATTTGTTCTGGCAGAGGCATCACCTCATTAGTTTCTCCTCCTATAAGTTGAGTCTCTGTATTTGCCTATCTCTCCAATTTTGGGTGCAGTTATTTGCTCTCTGACCTTACTTAGGAATCTAAGAAAGGTGATTGATTTTCAGTTTTTTAACATTTAACTTCTTAGGACATAGTGGCCACTTCCAAGCTCCTTAATGCAGAACTGAAATTTGTGGAACAATTTTGTCACAAGTGAGACAGTCTGTGTTGCATGAATGGAGGTCTGGGTCCTTGGATTCCCGTGAGATTTATGTGGGGATCCTGGCTCAGAATAAAGACCTCCTGAAGGAAGGTAGCAAGCACAAAACAGTTTATTAAAGTGAAAGTACACTCTCAAGGTGGGAAAGTGGGCAGCTTCCTCCCATGGAACTGGCCCCCTATGTTGCTGTGGGATTTAGATATTATAGGGTCTCTCTGTGTTGGGAGGAGCTGTGAGATGGGGTGGTCTCTAATGGAGGTTGTTTCCTATCGTTTGGGAACCTCCTCGCACAGGTCGGGAGGGGGAGTTTTCAACCTTACAAGGTTTGTACTAGACCATCATGGCAACCTTTCTCAAGGGCAGGCTGTACCTGCAGTGTGAATGCATTATATGAGTCTGGGGGTTACTCTGGGGCAGAGGTGGAAGAGGAGAGTATATGTCCTGCACCTGTGGCTCTTGGTCTGTCAGCCCCAAGATCTTGGAAGCCCCAAGGTCAGGATGTTGAACCCCTAGGCTTTTAATATGTAGCTAACTTATCACCATCCTTGCCTCCAGCTCATGTCTCTATCATTCCCCTTCAAGGATTTGGGACTCGGCTTCAGGGTGTTCCTATCTAGCTTCTACCCAACAATTTTAATGGAGATGATAGATAGATAGATAGATAGATAGATAGATAGATAGATAGATAGATATAGATATAGATATATAGATATATAGATATATAGATATATGGCATTCAATGGATTAATTTTTATTTTCTCTCTGTAGGGGATATTCAGTATTTTGAAAAGTGAACATTATCATGTGGTTTAGCCTTTTTATAAAGAAATGAACTTTATCCATTAGAAAGAAAACTTTTGTGCTTTCATATAAACTTTCCAGGCTATAAGAATTATATGACTTCTTTAAAATACTTAAAATGATAATTTGATTTTACCAGACTTTTCACATTTTATTCACTTCATTAAATGTTTTTCATGGGCCTATTCTGAACTGTTATTAGTGCTGTTGATTCCATAACTTGAAGATACAATTGCCTGTCTTCATGGAACTTCCAGTGGGTTTTTTATTTAAATAATGTGTTTTTTATTTAAAATTTCTTTTTTGACCTTCTCAAAATTTCTATTTCTCTATTTAAAATGTCTACCTTTTTGGGGGCACCTGGCTGACTCAGTAGATAGGGCATGTGACTTTTGATCTCGGGGTTGTAAATTTGAACCCCATGTTGGGTGTAGAGATTACTTTAAAATAAAATCTTAAAACAAAACAAAAAACTCCTTTTTTAAAATTTCAAATATGCATTTATTCATCCATGTGAATGATTATAATTGATGCATTAAATCTTTATTTGATAATTTTGACATCTGAGTCATCCCAGAATCAACATCTCTTGGTTGCCTTTTCCAACCTGAGAATAGTTTGTATTTTCCTCAGTTTTAATACATTGTTGTTATGTTGTTGTTGTTGTTGTTTTAATTTTATTTGAGTGGGAGTGAAAGAGTGAGCACACGAAGGGGTGAAGGGCAGAGGGAGAGGGAGAAGCAGACTCCCCACTGTGCAAGAGAGGACATCGCAGTGGGGCTCTATCCTAGGACCCTGGGATCATGACCTGAGCTGAGGGCAGATACTTAACCCTAATGTCTAACCCTAACCGACTGAGCCACCCATGCATCCCCATTTGTTTGTTTGTTTGTTTGTTTTTATTGCATCCTGGACATTGTGAATGTTATGTAGTCTGGGCTTTGTTATAATCCTCTGGCTTGTTTCTTTAGGCAACCTACATTCTCAGGGTCAGACTACCGGTTTGTTTCACATTTTGTGATTCAAATCTCAGCTCTCTTCTCAAAGCTTTGGGCATGCTGATTTGGGCCTCATTTAAACCTGTGAGGTTCAGGGGTTGGGATGGGATTTTACAGGTGAGCCGAGTTCTCAAAGTCTTTGCTATACTAATCTGGGTTTGTGCAAAGCCTGTCTGGTTCTCCTATCAGGCTGGGAGTTTTATAGGTTTCTACACAGAAATGCCAGTTTCTCTTTTCAGTCTCTCCCTCCTCTAGGGTTTCCTCCATGTACTCTGACCTAATTGGCTTTGTTGAATTGTTTCCTGGCCAGAAGTATCCAGATGTTCTGTCAGAGTTTTAGTTACACATGTGGTTGCACTGTGCAACTGGTGTCTACATTTGGTACAAAGCAGTGAGAAGAAACAAGAATAAAACCGGGAAGCTCATCTGTGACTGGATTGCTTCTCCAAGTGTTGACTCATCTACATCACCTGTCTGATTTGTTTACTTTTCAGGTTCTCAAGTAGTTGTTTTGTTTTCTTCTGTCATGTGTCCAAATGCTATAGTTGTCATCACTGAGAGTGATAATCAGTGTTAGGGGCCTAGATAATCCTAGGCATAATGGATATTCCCATAAGGCGTACATTTTTAGTAAGTTCATATTTTCCTTCTACAGTGAGTAATTGAAGGAGTCGTCACCCACATTGAGAAAAGTAATACGTTCATAGCATTTCTTAAGGTGTGTCTGATGAGTCAGTGGATGGCATAGAGTTCTGAACCAGTATTGGATTCAGTACTAAATTGAACACACATGGCAATTAATTGGCACCAATTAGGTTAGCGTACCTTATGGCTGCCCAGATGCTTGGCAGAAAGTAAGGTTGGGAAATCAACTTTCGTGTTTACTATTTAAAATTACCCATATCTATTATTTTTGAATTTGAGCAGCTGCTATCTTTTCTGAAAATTGAACAAACACATCTGTCTTAGCAAGCTGCTAGATTTAAATGACAAAAAGGTTTCTGTTGAAGTAAACATTTAAAAACAGTTTAGACCTATTGCTGCTACAGCCCTAGCAGGTATCCATATGCAACTTAACTTTTTAACCAGAAAATATTTTCCCTCAAATTATATTCATTTTTATGTTGAATAATTTATTACCAAAAGGGAGCTAAAGATAATAGAATTATCTATTAGTTGAATGTCTAATCTTTAAGTGTTAATGGCCATACTCAAATTCAAATTAATGATTAGATTTCCAAAGAGATTTTTTTTTAATTTGCTTGCTTATAGCTTTAGGTCTGGCATGTTATATATAGATCCTGTTGTTAAACATTTTGAGCCAGTACAATATTTTAAAACACGTGGCAGTAATACTTAGTATTGATTGAATTATTCATGTACATTCCCAGGATGAAGATGGGGTGAGAATCATAGCATCAATAAACACAGGGTATGATTCTATTTTAGTAAATCTCTGAAGATCATCCTGCAAATCTGTAACAATTTTCTCATTAGTTATCCCTTTATTTATATCTTAAATCCCTTGTGATCTGTAAGTGGGTGTGTAATTGATTTTAGCTTGGTGTTATAACATACACATTGACCTCTCTATTTTTCTAGTTCTGAAAACTATTTTTTTAAAGATTTTATTTATTTATTTGACAGAGTGAGAGAGACAGCCAGTGAGAGAGGGAACACAAGCAGGGGGAGTGGGAGAGGAAGAAGCAGGCTCCCAGCAGAGGAGCCTGATGTGGGGCTCGATCCCAGAACACCAGGATCACGCCCTGAGCTGAAGGCAGACGCCTAACAACTGAGCCACCCAGGCACCCCTAGTTCTGAAAACTTTTATCTTCGTTTTTTGTTACAGTTTTTTGAAGCTCATACTCCAAGTTGAATATATTATGTATAAAAATTTTATAATTATTAGAATCAAAATGGCATTTGCCATTTTAGGTGTTTTAGAATATGATGATGAAATAAAGGAATTATCTTTTTTCTATGAAAGTGACATTTTCATAAAAGAAACTTCAAAAATAAAAACAATTTAATAGTTACCAAAAAAAGCAAATTTAGAATAAATGAGATGTGTCTAACTTCTGACAATTTTTTCTTCTGAAAATATAACTTCATTATTTTATAAAGAAAATAAACAGTACTAACAGCAAAGTATCTTTATCTGGAAAAATAACTAGGTCTCTAGGCCCCTCTGTTAGCTTGCTAGGGCTGCCGTGACAGATTACCACAACTAAGTGTCTTAAACAACAGAAGTGTGTTGTCTTGCAGTTCAGAACACTAGAAATCAGCGATCAAAGGGACCAAGTTTGGTTCCTTCTGAAATCTGTGAAGGAGGCTTCCTTGCTTCTCTCAAGAATCTGGTGGTTTGCTTGGCAATAGCTGTCATTCCTTGGCTTATAGATGTATTTGACTAAGAAAATCATCTTCACACAGCATTCTCACTGTGTCTCTGTGCCTAAATTTTCTCTTTTTATAAGGACAATGGTCATATTAGATTAAAAGACTCCCTAATGACCTCATTTTAACTTGATTATTTCTATAGACTCTATCCCCAAAAGGTTATATTTGAGGTACTGGGGGTTAAGATTCCAACACATGTTTTCTGAAGACACAGAGTTCAATCCATTACAGCACACACATTTTAAATCTTGGAATATATGAGTTAGAGATTTATTTGTTAATTATTCCCTTTTGTATATTTAGGTAATTTCAAAGAATATAAAAACCCATTTCTGTTTGTTTCTAGTCAATTCTTACTCGTTTTAGGGAAAAGAAAACACTGCTAAAAATTTAATAATGCCAATTATTTACTTCTGTAAGGGCTTATTTCAGTAAAAGAATAGCTTATTCATTTATTTTGTCTTTCAGTCAAATATTTTTAAGTACTCAGGGAAAGCAGATGTTTATTTAATTAAGAATTCAAAGGGCTCTGCCTTCTGGTGGGTTCGGTGTCTCTGGACTTCACTTTGGCAAAATAAGAAGTTGCAGTCTAAGTGAAAAAAAATTTTTTTTAAATATTTAAATCTTGAATTTTTTGATGGTTGCACTTCTCCAAGAAAATATTCTCATTAATGCTTCGGAAACCTTACACGCCAGAGCCAGAAATCCTGATTTTTTAAATTGTGACCTGAGTCAGCAATTGCCGTTACTCTTATTGTTAAAAATGGTAATGTAATAAAATAACGAAAGTCGTGAAGCCCTTGAGTTCAGGGATTTTTCCCTGTGCCACAAGTCTTGTTGAGAACCTTCTGTCTAGAATGCCCTAACTCATGAAAGAGAATCTTAACCCAGATTCAGTTTTGGTAATGTTGAGCATCTAACAAAGGTTGTGGGAACCATGCATGTATGCAACAGACACAAACTAGCATAGCAAGTACATTAGAACAAAACTAGGATTATAAGCCACCACACAACAGGGGAAGCAGAACTTACAGTGTGAACCAGCTTTGAATAGGTCCTGCTGAAATATAAATAGGATTCTGTACAGTATAAAATTCACATTATCCAGGATATAATGCAAAATTATTTGGCATACAAACAACTAGTATTATATAACCAGTTCTCAGGGAGAAAGACAATGAATATATACCCATACACAGTTGTCCCAAAGTTGGATCTATCAAAGACTTTAAATCAGGTATTATAACTGTGTACCATGAGGCAAAGGAAAACATATCAAAATAAATGAACACATCTAAAATAAGCTTATCAAGAATTACTTACATTTTATCGTTGTAAATGCTCTAAGTACTGAATACTAAATACTTTGCTTATTGCAGAGATCCTCCAACTGACTAAGAGAACATGACCTCACTATTTTGATTACAAAAGAGACCAGAATATCTATTTTAATGACTGATAAAATAATCTTTAAGATAAAGATAAAAGTCAGGATGCCTGGGTGGCTCAGTCAGTTATGTGTCTGCCTTCGGCTCAGGTCATGATCCCAGGGTCCTGGGATCAAGCCCCACGTCGGGCTCCCTGCTCGCTGGGAGCCTGCTTCTCCCTCTGCCTGCCGCTCCCCCTGCTTGTGCTCCATTGCTCAACCTCTCTCTAATAAATAAATAAAATCTTAAAAAAAAGATAAAGATAAAAGGGACATTGCACAAGTAAAAAAGAAACAGTTAAGATACAAGAATAAATATGTATGACCCTCAAAACATGTAGTAGAATATTTTAACATAAACATAAAAATATAAAAGATAAGTGAAATCTAGAATATCTGAAAAAGATTGGCAAACACTTGATGTAGTTGACATTTTTAGAACTTTATATTCATTAACTGGAGAATACACATTCTTTTGAAGTTCTCATTATATATTCACCAAGATAGACCATGCCTGGTTGTAAAATATATACCCATAAATTTAAAAGAATTGAAGACATGCAGTATTTTCTGACCACAACAAAATTAAATTAAAAATCCACAACAATAAGAGGAAAATCCAAATATCCAGATACTAGAAAACACAGTTTTTAAAGAATTATTTATTTATTAGAGAGAGATCATGAGTGGAGGGAGGCACAGAGGAAGAGGGAGAAGCAGATTCCCCCCCGAGCAGGGAGCCCAGTTCAGGGGCTTGATCCCAGGGCCCTGGGATCACGACTGGAGCCAAAGGCAGTCACTTAAGTGATTGAGCCACCAAGGTGTCCCTAGAAAACACATTTTTAAACAATTCAGGGGGCAAAGGTAAAATCAAAAGTGATAGGAGACAGTGTTTCAAAGGGAAATAGCAAAAAATAATGCCACATATAAGCATTCATGGGATACAGGCAAAGCAGTTCATGGAGGGAAAGTTTAAATGTTATCCTTAATGTTTCTAAAGCCAGGGACCTAAGGATTTACATTACCAGCTAGTAAAAGAAGAGATAAGTCGACCCACATCAGTGGAAGGGAGGAGGTACTAAAGACAAAAGAAATCAATGAAACAAAAAAGCAGATAGGTGATAGAGAAATTTAACAAAGACAAAAATAGACAAGAACAGAAAAGATCACCAAAATGTATGCATCCCTGAAATAACCTGACCAAACTTTGTAAAAGAAAAAAAAAAACACAAATCAAGATTATAAATAAAAAGTAAGATTATCTAACAGAGAGAATGAGTGTAGTGTTATTAGGAAAATAGTTTTGACCTCAAGGGCTGGACATACTGTGAAAATCAATGCTGAGAGTAGTCAGCGTTCGATGTAATGTTTTTTCCATTGTAGAGCATCTGTCATTTCTGTCTGAGTGTTTAGTATCCTCCTGTCTTTCATGTGTCTAGGTATGGATTTTTTTATTCTGTTTAAAATTTGGGGGTTATTCTTGGATCTTACGATTTTTTTCATCAGTGAATACAATCCTTAGTCATTTTTTTCTAATATTTTCCTTTCCTTATTTCCTCTTTTATTTCTTTTTGAAATTCTAATTAGCCAATTGTCAGACCTCAATATCTTCTAAATTGTATTTCACATTTTCATCTTCCATTCCCTGTGTAGCATTTTGTGTAACATCTTCATATGTACCTTTCAGTGTTTAGCTATATACATTTTACTGTTTAAACTGGACACTGATACTCTAATTTCAATTATTAAATTTTCATTTCTAAACATTCTCCTTTTTTCCCAGACACATGTTGATTTTAATAGTCTATTTTTACTTTTGCTTTCAAAATATTCTCATATACCTTTTAAAATATTTTTATTTTTTATATGATGGTTTTTACAGACAGTTTTTTATAGTTCTGGGGCCACTGTTTGTTGTTTTTTCTGCTTATTAGTTATCATGGCACATATTCTTTGTATTTAGTGATTTATTGTTTGTTCATGTTCATGAAATTTTATCTTTGGTGTCTCTTTCTATCTTGGTTTAAAAAATATCCCCTCCAGAGGATTTATGTGTTTTCTTCTTCCAGTTTTATAGGATACTATTATCCTGTTATCATGTTTAGTCTAAATTTGGGTTCTTTAAGACCAAGGTGT
This sequence comes from Ursus maritimus, assembly GCF_017311325.1. Classification (NCBI taxonomy): domain Eukaryota; kingdom Metazoa; phylum Chordata; class Mammalia; order Carnivora; family Ursidae; genus Ursus; species Ursus maritimus. Next base: position 60,691,671 of record NW_024424452.1, read on the forward strand.
AGTGTAAACTCTGTGCCCAAAGTCTGCGTGTGTAGCACTGTGATCAAGAATCGTCCTGGCAAATGCTTATCTTTCTTCTCCTGCAATTAGGACCAAGACCCAAACAGGTCATTTTATTCACTTTCTCCCTTATTAGGACAGGTTTCTGTTTGTTTGGGATTGTTTCTTTCTCTTTCTTTCTTTCTTTCTTTCTTTCTTTCTTTCTTTCTTTCTTTCTTTCTTTCTTTCTTTCCTCTCTTAAGTGACTCACCAAGTGTTTTGCCTTCTGGGAATGCGAACTTTTTGCAAAGTTCTACAATCAGATCCATTTCCTAGGTTCTGCTCTATGGCTTCAGTGCACAACTACCTCCTACGGGGTTTCTTTTGTTGTTGTTGTTTGTTTTTAAATAGGATTGGAGGACTGCCAACTCAGTCTACATTATTTTTTTTCTTTTTATTTTAATCAGCATTTTTAGGTATGAGGTACTCAGAAGCATTTTTTTTTTGAGCATTTAGTTTGTTATATTGCTAGTTAAGGGAACTACCATTTTAAGTCAATATTTATCATGGCAATTGGAAGATTTATTGCTATTTTACCCTCTCCAGGCTGATTCAATATATTAAAAAAATTGCATATTCTTTTACAAGTTTCAACTGTCTAATTTAAATGGCTTGCTAGTTTAAAATACGACTAATACATATCCACATCATTTCACTTTAGCCTTACAAAATTTTAATACCTATTTAGGAATAATATCAATATTAAATGAGGATATAAACTTTTGGAATGCCTTATCTCCCCTCTGTTATGTCCACTCATTTAATTACCTCTGAGACTTATCAAAAGCTAAGCTGCCTCCAACTTCCTAAAATTTATTCCTAGAGGCAAAACTATTCAGAATCCCTGTTTCTTCTCTGGGGAACTGGAATGGACTGCATGGAAGTAAATCTAAAGGATTTTTACTGACTCTTTTCTTCAGACTGAAGGAGAATACTAAAAACAATAAATAAATAAAAAATTAAGAGCAAATTATGGTGTAATAAACAAGAAATGGATATAATTATTTTTCATTTATGCATATGTTTAGAGACAGCATTTAGTGGAGTTAAGTCTTTAAATTTTAAAAGCAAACATTTATAGAATAACAATCACAATGTAAAACCCTGTGCTTTTATGCCTATGCCTTTTCACTGTCCAAGAAATTGTAGCTTTTCTTTTTTGTCTATTTGTGGTTCCTCCATGATCACCATTGGTAAATGTACTCCAAGAGTAGAAAACCAGGCTCAAATTGCCCCTCACCCACAAGAAGAGTAGTTCAACTTGTCCCATCTGGTATTCTTTCTGGACGATAAAACTGAGCCTATTACTCTAACCACAGATGATTGGGTCAGTAATTCACATGGCTGTCAAGATAATTATATATAGACTCAGCAAAGGACCAACCAACTCAGAACTGTGAAGTGAATGTTTTCCCAGCGTGTTAGTCCATGCTGACAGTGCATTCCTTCTCTTTGGGGAACTATGAATCGTAAGTGAAAAAAGAGAAAGTCTACCCTTTAAGTTTGTTCCCTTGTATGCTAAGGTTATTTTTTAGCTATCTAGGATCCAAACAATAAATCTCAGAACATCTCAAACCCAGGAAGTCTAGATGAGTGAAGAAGTGACTCTCCGCACCATGCTTATCCTGTTTTATTCTGTACCTCATGCAAGATTCATGACGGTATTACTATTTTCTTTTCTGGGGAGAAGAATTGCTACCTTATACTAGATACTCTTTAGATTTTCGGACCATCTATAGTAGCCTTTTCATTTGTGTAGAATTTTTTTCTCATCCACATAAAAGTGATTTCTTAGGAGCCAATATTGGATTTAATGATTATGTATGTTTACCTTTAAATTATAAAATGTATGTAACTGTTATAACTGAAGTCTATATCAGATATCTTCGGAATAGCTAAAATTATCAGAAGCTGAGGCCTCATAGAAAATTCTGATATGACATTCATACCAATGTGTGTGAGGTAGTTGGTTGGTTAGATAGAGTAATTGAATAAGGGCCAACAGGTAAATAATGTTGCAAGATAATATTTATTGAATATTTACACACATGCCAGTCACTGTGCTAAATGCTTTAAGTTCAATAAATGTAATCCCCACAACAGGGCCTGGAAGTGGTATTGTTTTTATCTGGGAGAGATGTATCAACTTGCCTCTTGTCATGATTACAGCAAACATTGAAATAAGTGTGCTGATCCTCATCTGACCAACTTCAAAGATTTAATCCTACAGACTCCAGCTTTTTCTTAGTATTTCCACGTGTTCTTGTCATCAGAGGCAACCAAGAAACTAAGGAAAAATGCAGATTGCTAGTATTTCTATCAGACATTGGGAATTTTAATCTCTCAGCCTCAGTAAGGAGCTGTAAGAATTTTAGGCGACTGTGGTACTGGGATCCATAGTACTGTAGGTAGGTTCTGGATGTCATGAGGCAGGAAATCAAAGCCAAGAAGGGAAGCTTAATTGGAAAATCTTGTATAAGCCTGAGAAATAAAAATAATAACAGTTCTCATTAGAGCATGGCTGCACAGGAGAATCACTTTAGAGTTAAAGTAAACAAACAAACATGCTTGGCTCTACCCCAGACCAATTAAGTGTGGGCTCTGGACATCAGTACTGCTAAAATGCTCCCCAGATGATTTTTAATGAGAAGCTCGGTTGTTCACTTACTCTATTTTTGGAAGAGTTTCCCTTATTAAATGTGACATGAAAAAGAAAGAAAGAAAGAAAGAAAGAAGGAAAGAAAGAAAGAAAGAAAGAAAGAAAGGAAGAAAGAAAGAAAGAAAGAAAGAAAGAAAGAAAGAAAGAAAGAAAGAAAGAAAGAAAAGAAAGAAAGGGAAAAGAAGGGAGGGAAAGAAAGTGAAAGAAAGGGGAGATAGGAAGGGAAGAAGGAAGGGGAAAGAGGGAGGGAGAGAGGAAGGAAAGAAGAGAAAGAGAGAAAGAGAAAGAAGAAGGAAGAGAAAGAGAAAGGAAGCAAGCATCCCCTCTTACCTTCTCTATTTAGCAGGCTTTTGGGATGCTTTAGAAAGTGCCCCTCACTATTCCTCTTGTTCATGGTAGTGTACAAGTAATACATAATCTGAGCATATCTGAATGTTATTACTAGTCTTCAACAAAGTAATATCAGTTAGTGCTGATATAATAAACTTTGTTCTCCTATCTGACTTTTGAATTTGTAAGAATGAATGATCTTCAGTTTATTTTCCCTTACAAAGATTTCTACCATAATTCCATGTCATTGCTCAAATTCCTGATAAGATAGTATATTTTATAAACTGAAAATTCAGACTGTAATCAAAGGTTGATCTAAGAATTTTGGGGGGAGCTAGACTTAATTACCACAAGAAAACTACTCCATGTTCTCAAATCAGTTTATATGCCTAGAACGTGAGAGATGCACTACTGTAGGCCTTGTAATGAACCATCCTGTGAACTTCAGTTTGCTAAAATATTCCATTATCTCTCCCTAGAATTTATAAAGATCATTTGTTCTTTAGTTCAACAATTCTGTATCCCTATCATTGTAGAGGGAAATAGAGGAAAGAAAAGGTAAATTAAGATAGAAAAATGTACTTTAGAAATGATGATTTTGTTTGAAAACTCACCGTTAAGGTATATGAAATAAAGTACATAACCAAGGATTCAAAATAATTTAGCTCAACCATTACTGAAAGGGACTCAGTTTCATGGATTTCTTGTGAGAAAACTGCTAGAACTCTTAAACAAATAAAAATGCCTGTTTAGATGAATATATATTTACTTAATTAAATATGATTATCAGTGGAAGAATAGGCTTTTTTTACTCTAATAACTTAGAGTCCTTCACCTTATTTTTCTAAATATATTATCTGAAATTGCCTGTGATTTATACATTTGCAATGGAGGTAATAAAAGTTAATATTATCTTGGACTATCAGTATTTTAAAATAACCAGAATCTAGAAAAATCACACAATTTTTTACTTTATTATCTTTCACAACGTTATTGGACCTGTTTCTTAGAGTAGTTGTGTTCAGAGACTTCCTATTGAAAAAATCAGTTTTCAATAGACAATCATTATCATCCCTGAGAGACTACTCCTAACAAATGTTCTACTGAATCCAGTCAGCAACTTTGATCTTGCTGTAGATCAAGGACCAAAGATACCGAGGTTATCTGCTGACTTGCACTTTTTCCCCCAGAGATAGATGAAGTTTTTTGTGATTAAACTGTGGTTGAAATTGCTTTCACATAAATACCTAGTAGTTTACTTTGCAAGGGTAAAGGTGGTAAAAAAACTCATATTTTTGGAGTAGAAGATGACATAAAAATCCCTTTTTGAAATTTGTTAACCAGAAAAGTTTCAGAATGACTGCTTATTTTTTTAAGCTGGTTTTTAAACAGCAAATAAAGCACATTAGGAAATTCTTGCTCTGAAAATATTTATCAATAAAGTTAATATCCAAATACCCAAATATTTTTCTGTTTTCCATGATGCTGTTTGTGGTTGGAATTGCCTTGGCTAATTCTCAAAATAAGTCAGCTACTGTTTGACTATTTCAGTCTATGTACATTGAATATTTTCAACTGATTTTTGTTTTTGGATGAATTCCAAGAGAAATAAGGCCTTATTAGTTGATATACATAAAACTGATTTAGAAATGTTTTTGCAGTATCCAACCTGTCATTATGTAATGGCATATATTTTACTAGACTATATAAATATATTACTGTTTCTTTTTACCCCTCAGCTTATTAAGATATAATTAACATATACAAATTGTATAAGTTTACTGTGAAATAACCATAATGTTAGTTAACTCATCCATTGCTTCATATAATTACAACATTTTTGTGTGTTTTGAGAAACTTTAAGATCTATTTTCTTAGCAACTTTCAAATATACAATACAGTATTAACTATAGTTGTAATGCTCTATATTATTTTCCCAGAATTTATCTATCTTACAATAGGAAATTTCTACCTTTTGATCACTTTTACCTATTGTCTCTACCTGCCACCCACCCCTGGCAACCACACAATCTACTCTCTGCTTCTATGGATTCTTTTTTTTTTTTTTTTTTTTTTTGAGGATATGGAGAAAAGGGAATGCTCATACAATGTTAGTGGGAATGTAAATTGGTGCAGCCATTATGAAAAACAATGTGGAGGTTACTCAAAAATTTAAAAATAGAACTACCATATAATCCAGCAATGCCTCTTCTGGATATATATGGGAAGGAAAAGAATTCATTATCTTGAAGAGCTATCTCCACCCCCATATTCATTGTAGTACTATTTACAGTAGCCAAGACATGAAAACAGCCTAAGTGTGATGAATGAACAATGAAATTGTGGTGTGTGTGTATATGTATCTATATACGGATATGTAAAATGAATGCTGTTTTATACATGTGATTTTCAGTTTGGAGGGGTGTGTATGTGTGTGTGTTTAATAGAGTTAAACCATTTACATTTGTCCATATGGCAGATCTTGTTTGTCACTGTTTGTTGTCATATTGTTTATCTTTTAAGTGTTTAGGTTTTATAAAAAGTCTTTCCAAGTGATACACATTTCTTTCCTGTGTAAGCCAGTATCTATTTTTTCCATACATCAGTAGTTGTAAAATCAGTGTATGCCTTCAATAATATTTTATTTCTAGTTTTAAATCTAACTTCTAAGATTTTTTTACTATTAATATAAAAGTATTGCCTTATTTGTTAGCTTTAAATAAAATATAAATGCTATATATGTATGTATATATATGTGTGTATATGTTACTCTAAGTTCTTATGAAGAATCAATAAACATACTACTCTTATTGTCTTATCTTTCCCACTTCCTTTCTTAAATTTTATTAGTTATGTTATCTCTACATGGTTAGGACATGGAACATTTATATTCTTCTTGGCAATCCTAACTTCTGGGCTTGACTTAATTTCTAGAGTTAAATATATTTAATACTCGCTGTTAGTTCTTTTACAGTAATTTTCCTCTTTATCTTTTGTTGGATGAAGTTCATATTCTTTTCATTTCCTAAGGAAGGATTCAAAAGAAAAATGTTCTCTGAATTTGTGCATATTCCAAGTATTTGTGATCTTTGTTTTTGAAAGACGACTTATTGGGTTTCAGTTTATTTCCCTAATGGCTTTACAAGTGTTTGCCTATGTTCTAGTGCTAAATGAAGAAATCTGAGACCTGCATGATTTTTCTTTATGTAATTGGTTTGTGTTTCCTGTCTGGATCTCACTCAAGAACTCTGACTTTATATTGAAGAGCGATGCCTTTTATAGGACATCTTTGTGTTCCCTGTTATGTGTCAGTATTCTGAGGTATGTGGTGTTCTCTTTCAGTATGTGGGGTTTAATCACCTTTTATTTTAGGTAAGTGTATTGAGTTATAGCTTGATTTTCTTCGTGGGACACTGCAATTTTGTGTATGTTGGCTTGCCTTTGCATGTTTCTCTCTGTCTATAATTTCCCCTGTGGTATTTTTTAACTCTTTATGTTAAATTTCTATTTTTTTTTCTGTCATTCTTTTTTCTTTGATTCCCTCTCTTCCCTTCCTCTCTCTCTCTCTGGCTCTTTCTTTCTTCCTTTTGTTTTCTTTCCTTTCTTCTATTTCCATTTTCCACATTCCTTGCTGTGATTTCTACAGTGACCATTATTCTTCCCTCTTCTTTCAATTTGCTATTTCTGTAACTATTTTTTACTTTATTTCATACCTTAGTTCTGCCAGCTCATATTTTATCTGCTTTTGTTTCTTACCATTTGTTCCCTGAATTCTCATAATCCTGCCCTGTGATCTTTATAGAGATAATTAATCTGCAAATAATATTTAATTTTATCATAAAATTTTAATTAACCATATTTATTTTCTTTTTTGCAATGTTCTTTTGGCACATGTTCTCCAAATAATTATAATTTTCTGATCTCTTCTTTATTTTTCTTTTTTTTTTTTTTAAAGATTTTATTTATTTGACAGAGATAGAGACAGCCAGCGAGAGAGGGAACACAAGCAGGGGGAGTGGGAGAGGAAGAAGCAGGCTCATAGCGGAGGAGCCTGATGTGGGGCTCGATCCCATAACGCCGGGATCACGCCCTGAGCCGAAGGCAGACGCTTAACCGCTGTGCCACCCAGGCGCCCCTCTTCTTTATTTTTCTTATACTATCCTTCTAACCTTGCTGGATCACTTTCATTTTTATTATTCGAATCTTATTGTATCAATTTTCCTGAATCAGCCACTTGCCAAGTTTCCTTTAGAGAGAGTGTGTTGTCTTCCAGGTTATCTGACATTCACAACTCATAGTGTCTCTTCTTATCTGATGCTTCAAATGTAGACAATATTATTAAAATAGTCCTGCCCTATTTGCTTTTGCTATAGAGGGATTCCCTGGCTCCTCTCAAATTCTGATGATAACACTACCTATCCCATTGTCTATATCTTTTATTGCAAACAATAAATACATATTTTTACATCAGGGTCTTTTCTTCACCCTTTGTAAATGATCTTAAATTGGTGTTTTCTGAGATCTTCTTATTGGTCTCTTAAGTCTCTTTGTGCTTCTTTTCTTCATATCCTTTCAGATGGCTGCTATCATTTCTTTTAGCTGTGAAATAGATGAAAACTGCAGGTATGTGGTACTTCTACCAAAAATGTAATGTATCTTTAAATGTTTCTTTGTTACTTTATACGCTTTATATGAGACCAAAGGAAAATGATTAATTTTGAATCCGTGTCCCTACTGAAAACCAAGAAATGTACTATTAATAATATTTACTTCACAAATGAGGAAAATGGAATACACAGAAAAGCTAAGTCATATGCACCAAATTAGGAAGCCAGTAAGAAGAGCTAAGATTCTACCCAGAAAATCTGGCCCTGAAAACCACACTCGAACATATGATATTTCTGAGAAATTCAGATATGACTCTGGTTCTAAGTTAAAAATAATTACCCCAATTCGAGCAGAATATTTTCCTCAAATGAGATTGCTTATGATTGAAGATATACATATAAAACCATAACTTATTTTATGAATTGTCTAATTGCTCTTATCTGGAAATTATATGAACTATTGCTTAATCATTGACTATTACACAAAATAGACAAATGTATATATATTCTCTTATATAGGACTGTATACTTAAACTTTTATTTATGTTTTAAATCAATTTAAATCATTTTTTGACAGTCTTTTACATTGGAACAACTGTGCTTATCTTTTGACAATGTATGAACTTTGTTTAAATGTTTGTTTCAAAAAGAAGTATGTTTTGTTTTTACTCTGGTATCATTTTTGTAGCCTTACTAATACCTTAATCCTTTTATTTTACTCTTTTCTTCCTTGAGGGGGGGAAAAAAACCTGTCACTGAGGATTTTTTCCTTCTGTTTTCATGTTCTATATGTTCTATTCTCTTTCTGTTCTATTATTCAGTTTCTCTTTCAACTCTTCCTCTTCTGTGTGTTCTAAGAAGCTGATTAAGAATTTTGTTACATGGGGTGCCTAGGTGTCTCAGTTGGTTAAGTGTCTGCCTTTGGCTCAGGTCATGATCCCGGGGTCCTGGGATCTAGCCCCACGTTGGGTTAGCTACTCAACAGGGAGTTGCTTCTCCCTTTGCCCCTGCTCACACTCATGCACTCTCCCTCTCTTGCCCTCTCTCTCTCTCTCTCCCTTTTCTTCCCTCTCAAATAAATAAATAAAATCTTTAAAGAAAAAAAGAATTTTGTCACAGGTTTTGCTATTTAAAAAAAAACACCCCCTTTTTTTTTAGTGTTTGCTTTTATGGCTAGTATGAAAATGTCTTTCCATTTATTGACTTTAATATTCAAGAATAAAAGTTCCCTGTTTGATACACTTTATTGTTACTTTTTCTTCTTTACATTTAGCTTTATTACTCCTCAACAGATATCTCCTAAGACTTCTGTGAGGTGACTTTACATAGGTTTATTGCCTATGTCTCATTCTAATATGACAGTTTATTCCCTTACGTTTTACAGTAGACCTCATCCTGATCTTCAGACACAGAATAAACAAGTTGCAAACACTCTTCTGTTTTTGAAAGTGAATAGGAAATAAATATTTGCAAGTTTTTAAAAATTCCTTCACCTATCATATTTCTTTTCCTTTCTAGAGTTAAACGTATAGTGAAGTAACAGAAAACTCAAGGGATTCTCTTAACATAAAGTCTTGTCATTTTGTATGTGAGGTCGAACAAGCTTTATACAACGTGACTAAATATTAGGTCAACTGGCTTTTGTTACCTCAATGTATATGTTAAATCTTCTGGAGACATTTTCCTTGCTGACTGATGTAGTTATCTTTTCTAAAACAGTATCATCTACTAACAGCCATGCTTTATTTTTCTTTTTGTTAATAGTATCTTACATATAAAGTTGGAAAAATCCTCACTCTGAAATTTAATAAAAAATATGCTTCGACAATGTAACCTAACTATATTTAAGACGTTACAAAAATAGTTATTGAAAATGTCACAAATGTCACTATAAAATAATGAAACGTATTTATGCAGTCTCTGTGTAGAATAGTTTTTGGAGATTGAAATCATAGGAAAGTTAAAATTTTTCCTGAGGTCAATTATACATTGGTAAATGGTAAATGATTATAAGGAAAATAAGCATATTAGGGTTTTTTGAAAGAGGCAGTACAGAATCTTCATCAGAAATGTGTGATGACTCAGGAAGAGTCACATAGAAAAAGGAGTTTTTGATATAGATTTCTGAGGTAAGGAGATTGTTTAAGACCTTTTTAATGTAGTAATGAGCAACCTTGTATTTTCTTTACATGAGAGAAAATTCATTAAAAATCATAATGATTATGGACCAAATGTTATTTTAGTAATAAATCTTCTTTTGTCAAGAAATTAAATACCTGAAATCTGGTATAATGCATTGTTTTATTAATTCCCAACCACTGAAGGCTTTATTTCTTGTGGTCATAATTGTGATTGTGGTAGTAAAATTTTGGCTAAAATTTCGGAAATTTTGGTTACAATACTAGGCTTCAGTACACATTTAAAAAATTGTTTTTACAGGGGTGCCTGGGTGGGTCAGTAGGTTAAGCATCTGATTTCAGCTCAGGTCGTGATCTCAGATCCCTGGGATCCAGCCCTGCTCATGCTCCTTGCTCAGTGGAAGTCTCCTTCTCCCTCTACCCTCCCCCCACCCCCGCTCTCTCTCAAATAAGTAAATAAAATCTTTTAAAAAATTATTTATGAAATGTTTTTAGTGAAACAAGATAATTGCAATATAAGTATGGTTTGTCTTTCTTTGGTTGATATTATCAGTTAATATAGTTTGATTCTTATATAATCTTTAAGTATTTTTCAAGATAAAAAGGCAAAACAGCAAGTTTGAAATTTAACCATGGAAATACATTAACACACACATATATAAATATAAATTATATATACATACATTACTGTAAAATGTATTACTAAAAAGTGAAGAAAAAGAAAAAGTTACCAGTAGTGTCACCAGCTATTCATTCTAATCCTAAATAAAAGGAACCCATTCACCCCTGCTCAGGGAGTCATGGGTTTGAAAGTTATTCCCTGTGATCTCCTTATTTGCTACAAATAATTTTTTTTCTTATGAATTTGTTATATAGTTACACCCATACATGAATATCTATCATCTATCATCTATCTATCTATCTATCTATCTATCTATCTATCTATCATCTATCTAATTTATATATATGTATATATCTGCTCCCTCCTTCCCTCTTTTTCTCTTATCTTTCATTTTTATTAGTTGCAGATATGTTTTCCAGTTTGTAGCTTATCTTTTGACTCTAATACATCTTTTGTGGATCAGACATTTCAATTTTTAAAATAGGAAAATGTATTACTATTTTCCATTGTTTAAATGTTTTGTGTTTTCATAAAAAGACATTATTATGTAGTACTAGAAGTCCTAACAACAGCAATCAGACAACAAAAAAGAATAAAAGGTATTCAAATTGGCAAAGAAGAAGTCAAACTCTCTCTTTTGCAATGACATGATACTTTATATGGAAAATCCAAAAGACTCCACCCCCAAATTATTAGAACTCAAACAACATTTCAGTAATGTGGCAGGATACAAAATCAATGCTCAGAAATCAGTTACATTTCTATACACGAGCAATGACACTGAAGAAAGAGAAATTAAGGACTCGATTCCATTTACAATAGCACCAAAAACCGTAAGATATCTCGAAATAAACTTAACCAGAGAGGCAAAGGGTCTAAACTCTAGAAACTACAGAACACTGATGAAAGACATTGAAGAAGACACAGAAAGATGGAAAAACAGTCCATGCTCATGGATCAGAAGAATAAACATAGTTAAAATGTCTATGCTACCAAGAGCAATCTCCACTTTCAACACCATCCTGATCAAAATACCAATGACATTTTTCAAAGTGCTGGAACAAACAGCCCTTAAATCTGTGTGGAGCCAGAAAAGACCCCAAATTGCCAAGGAAATGTTGAAAAAGAAAAACAAAGCTGGGGGCATCACGTTGCCTGATTTCAAGCTATACTACAAAGCTGTGATCACCAAGACAGCATGGTGCTGGCACAAAAACGGACACATAGAACAACAGAACAGAACACAGACTAGAGAAATGGACCCTCGACTCCATGGTCAACTAATCTTTGACAAAGCAGGGAAAAACATCCAGTGGAAAAATCTCTTCATTAAATGGTGCTGGGAAAATTGGACAGTTATATACAGAAGAATGAAACTTGACCACTCTCTCACACTGTACACAAAGATGAACTCCAAATGGATGAAAGATATCGATGTGAGACAGGAATCCATCAAAATCATAGAGGAGAACATAGCCACAGAAACTTCTTTCATGACACGTCTCCAAAGGCAAGGGAAATAAAAAATGATAAAAAGCTTCTGCACAGCAAAGGGAGTAGTCAACAAAACAAAGAGGCAACCCATGGAATGGGAGAAGGTATTTTCAAATGACACTACAGATAAAAGGCTGGTATCCAAGACCTATAAAGAACTTCTCAAACACAATACTGAAGAAACAAATAACCAAATAAAAAAATGGGCAAAAGATATAAACACTTTTCCAATGAAGACATACAAATGGCTAACAGACACATGAAAAAATGTTCAACATCATTAGCCATCAGGGAAATTCAAATTAAAACCACATTGAGATACCACCTTACACCAGTTAGAATGGCAAAAATTGACAAGGCAAGAAACAACAAATGTTGGAGAGGATGTGGAGAAAAGGGAACCCTCTTACACTGTTGGTGGGAATGCAAGTTAGTACAGCCACTTTGGAAAACAGTGTGGAGGTCCCTCAAAAAGATAAAAATAGACCTACCCTATGACCCAGAAATTGCACTACTGGGTATTTACCCCAAATTTAGAGACGTTGTGAAGAGAAGGGCCATATGCACCCCAATGTTCATAGCAGCATTGTCCACAATAGCCAAACTGTGGAAGGAGCCGAGATGCCCCTCAACAGATGACTGGATTAAGAAGATGTGGTGCACATATACAATGGAATATTACTCAGCCATCAGAAAGAATGATTACCCAACATTTGCATCAACATGGAGGGGACTGGAGGAGATTATGCTAAGTGAAATAAGTCAAGCAGAGGAAGACAGTTATATGGTTTCACTCATTTGTGGAACATAAGGAATAGCAGGGAGATCGGTAGGAGAAGGAAGGGAAAAATGAAGTAGAGGGGATAAACAGAAGGGGAAATGAACCATGAGAGACTATGGACTCTGGGAAACAAACTGAGGGTTTTATAGGGGAGGGGGGATGGGAGGATGGGCTAGCCCAGTGATGGGTATTAAAGAGGGCACATATTGCGTGGAACACTGGGTGTTATATGCAAACAATGAATCATGGAACACTACATCAAAAACTAGTGATGTACTGTATGGTGACTAACATATCATGATTTAAAAAAAGACATTACTATATAAATAATAATAATGTGGTGATTGAGAACATGGTTCTAAACCAATGATACTGGATTTGAATCTTCACTCCCTCCTACACTACTGAGTATTCTCAGGCACATCACTTAAATCCTGTGTGGTAAGTGGAATTCTAAAATGGCCCTTAAGATTTCTGCCCTCTTGTACACATACTCTGTATAATCCCCCCCTTTTTTTGATGATTGCAGAATCTGTGGTTATGATGGGATCATACCTGTGATAGGTTACTTATCAGTTGACTTTTAATCAAAAGGGAGATTATTGAGATGGGACTGAGTTAACTAAGTGAGTCTTTAGAAGGGACTGGTCCTTTCTGAAGTTAGAGGGAATGAAATGTGCAAGGGCTTATGCCTGTGGAGAGGTCCTTATGTCAGATAGACTGCAAATGTGAGAGAGAGGCTCATGTGGGAAGGACCTGAAAATGGTCCCTGGTCACCTGCTAGCAAGACAATGGGGATCTCAGTTATATGCCCCCAAGGAGATTATTTCTGCCCACCACTTAGAAGGGAATCTTTTCCTAGTGGAGCCTCCAGATGAGGACATAGCCAGCCAACACCTTGATTTCAGCCTTGTGAGTCCTGGAGCAGATATCTTAGCCAAACTGTGCGGGGTTCCTAACCCACAGAAACATTGAAATAATGTATTTGTGATGTTTTCAGCTTGTAGGTTTGTGATTATTCATCAGTAGAAAACTAATGCATCCTTGAGGCCCAATTTCTTCATTTGTAGAGTGAGGATAGTAGAAGTCTCTAGTTCATAGAGTTGATTGCTGTCAAGATTGCATGAGTGAATAAATCAATATAAACTTGGGAAATGCTTAACAGTGCACAATGCTTGATCAAGTGAACACTGTACAAATGATAGGTTTTAGTATGAAGAATATAGTCTTCCATGTTTTATTCTAAAACTTTTAAAGGTTTGTTCTTTTATTCTAAGTTTATAGTTTACTAGATAGTGATTTTTGTGGAGAATCTGAGGCAGGAATCCCTCCTTTCTCCCTCTCTCCCTCTCTTCCTTCTGTGAAAAAACAATTGTGTCAGCATCATTAGCTGAAAATTCCATACTTTTCCTCAGTGATATGAAATACCATCTCTTTCATTAGAATTTTAAAATAAATTTACAGCATGTTTGTGTCTATGGCACCAATAATTTTTGAACAAGGATAACGTTCTTATATTTAAGAGGCCGTATTTGAAATCCATCAAACCCCCGAGAAATTTTGCATGCACATGACATAAAAAATAAATCAGCACCTGAATTAATCAGCTGGGTAATGCACAATTACTTTTTTTCACACAAGGATAGGTCAACAAAAGAAGCTTCAGATTTGCTTTCTGATGTCTAGCATGATTAATTGTATTTTTGTGACTCGAATAGGCAAACTTTCTGCTATTATGGAGATTGACATTATTGGACTTCGAAGGCTGTACTCTTTTCCTTCATCTGGAAATTCTTTATAATTCAGTAATGCCAGTTTTAGGACTTCCCTCCCTGCTCAACTTTGTTTTACATTTGACAGAGTGCTGATTTTTGGAAGCAATAGTTGCATTATATAAGATTTCAAATCATAAATGAATCATTTAATCAAGTACTAGAATGGAATTAACATTATGTGAGAATTTTCTTGTTCAAAATGGATGGAATTTCAGTTTAACATTTGAAAATACCAAATAGTTTTATAACTCCTTGAAGAATAAAATATTTTTGCTTTAAGCCTATATAACAATTTTTTTGGGAAATATAAATAAAAAAACACTTTCTCAATTTTCAGTATCTGTTCTTCAATTTAAACCAGTAAAATATAACAAGCTTATAACACATATACTTTATATGTGGTATATATATATATATACACTTTACTTGAATTTTGAAAGCTGCTACTACTGTTTAAAGGAAGGGATATATAACATCCCATTGCTGCTTATAAATTGTTTTTATTACTCAATGTCAAATAATTTTTATGATGCCAAAATCGGTGTCCATGTTTTATATAAGTTGTGCTTGAGTTAGCTACAAATGATGAGTACATATGTGCAAACATTCCTCAGGAAAATTGATTGGAATAGAAATACCTTTCTACTTATGATATCTGGGCCTACGTAACCAATGCATACACAAGAGAAAGCAGCTGCAGCGTGTCACAGGCAGAAGGAATGCTTTTAATTCTCATTTCAGTAGCCAGAAGGATAGCTTGAAGTGTTAGATAAGAAGACGTCATCGAGGCAGGAATGTTGGAAAGCGAACAGTACACTTCCTGCAGAAAGTAGACAATGAAACTGCTTAATATTCAGTTCAGGTTGAAATGTGTAGTGCAAAGAGTTAAGCATATTAAAGAATTCAAAAGGCAGACGCATCAGGAAAGAGGAGCTCTTCAGAGTAATGGTTTTTAATCATAATAAATGGACATTGAGCAAAACACCAAAAAAAAAAAAAAAAGATCTGTTGCTGCAGCTGGCAAAATGTTTCCTAGCCAGAAAAAAGGCACAAGTGAGAGAGGCTCAAGAAATGAGAGAGTAGATCTCAGGGTAGAAAGATAATTGAAGTGAAGATAAATAGTCATTTAATATTCAAAATACACAGAAGTGTTATCAGTGCTTGGTAAGGATGTCGTGCTTGGAGACAATGTGCAGACTGGTTGTAGGCAGGGACGGTGGCATCTGCCTGCTGGTATCCAGATCCGTGCTTATCCGGAACCAGTCCTATGCTGTTTTCTAGTAAGTCCACTCTACATACTAGCTATGATTTTTCTTGTTAAAATAAGGGTCATGGTGTCAAAGTTATGGTATAGCATAAATCCGAGAGGATGTCTACTTCACCTATATAGTATGCCCAACCCAGATTCTGACAAGTGGTATGCATTCAATAAAGATTTGTTCAGCGAATGAACAGATGGATTATATTATGTAAGTTTTTAACAAATGGGATTTTATATTAACACTTGAGTTTTAGTTCTAATTTGGTTTTCTGTAAAGGTTTTATTTATTTATTTGTCAGAGAGAGTGAGAGAGAGTGAGAGAGAGAGAGACAGAGAGAGAGGGAAAGCACAACTGGGGGAATGGGAGGCAGAGGGAGAAACAGTCTCCCTGCTGAGCAAGGAGCCTGATGTGGGACTTGACCCCAGGACCCCGGGATCATGACCTGAGCTAAGGCAGCTGCTTAATCAACTGAGCCACCCAGGTGTCCCAGTTCTAATTTGTTTTTAAATTCAGTTAAGTAATCCATTAATCCAGAATGCCATTCCAGGTTTGCTCCCATTGTGTGCATAGACTGCATTCCACAAATAAGTCTACCCACACTATTCCTTGAATACACTTTGAACTGTTATTTTTGGCTATTGCTCTACAAAAATTTCTTCTTATTCTCCTCTTAAAATTCTGTTTATGCTTAAAGCAAAAATCTTATGTACTCTTTCAACCACAACTAAGCACTCATTTCCGAATAATGGTAGTAGTCATAATAATACTAAGATTAGGATATTATCACTTTAACATACAATACTTTCCCCTCACTTCATTTAACTCTTCCCTCTTTTTTAAGCAAAATAAATGTCTCACATGTCTCATGTATATAGTCTTTCTTGTTTCTATTTGTTATGGGCATTTTCCTTCTTTAACATTTACTGCCATATGATAGCATAGCTATTTTTTCTAGCATTTGTTTTTGTGTAACTTACACCAGGGTGGAAATTTTTCTGTTGTTCACTAATATGAACTAGTGAACCGAGAGCTTAGGAAAGAGCCTGGCACATAGGCAACATACAACAAATATTTGTGGAAAAGAAATGATTTGAGTTCTCCTGCTTAAAGAATTCTTAATCCATAATCTGAATGAGATCCTCAAATGTAATTAGATGCTGATATGTTGTCACACTCTATTTGCAACAGGGACCTGATTGTTATATCCAAAGTTACTGCTGCTGTTAGATGTATTCTTTCTTGGGGTAATCCTTTCTATTTGCTTTTTTTAAAAAAGTTCAGAGCTGAGCATTATGACATTATAAAACCAATTAATTCTAGGAGTGAAGTAGGCTCTGGTTTTTATGTAGCTATTTTATACTCTTCAAATCTGTAGTGAGAGTCATTCATATTCCTATCTTACAAAGCAGAACTCTTTCCATAGTTTTTGTCAATTAGATGTACTCACTATACATTCTAATTCATCAAAATTTTACGTAAAATATAATGCAGGAATGGTATATGTGTTTCTGTTTTTCAGTGTTAAAAATAATTCAAGCAAATACTGGCAAATATTGTAGGACTCTAACTTTAAAGAGGGAATCGGAGGTGTCAGGTTGTGGTGTAAGTGTTTGTGAGACCCTTTGGCCTCATTAATGTATATATAATTATAAGGTGATAATTGTTCTCTTCACTCTTAATTGAAGTGAAAGTGGATTGTGAATAAAGTTTCCCTTTTATGAAGAGAGATGAACAAGAAAGTCAGGGAGTGTATAATCAAGGATGCCATGTAGGTTATTGATTTGATATTCAATTCGTACCATTTTATGAACAACTTTAAATCTTTGTAACTTCTCAATTAACTATAGATCATAGGTATTGACTGACAGGAAATTTAGAGTTATTTAAAAATCTATGCTCTTTACTGAAAGTCATTTCTAGACTGTTGTCATTTCAAATACATAAGCAAAAAGCAGGATGCTCTGGGGCTTCACAAATATAATTATGTTAGACTGCAAACCTCTTTGTTTCAGCCAGGACCAATCTACATACCAAAACACTCTTTGAAACTTTGAAAATTTCAATTTCATTTACATGTTTGCAAACACCCTTTTATCCTAGAATTTTTGAGATTGCTTAGCCTCTCTTCCTTAGAGAATTCAGGTGGCTAATAAATTAATTTTATGCCTATTCCATACTCTATATGCAGTAGTCCTGATCCTCTAAAGTTATGCAATTTAAAAATGATAATATTTGTTGAGCATTATTTTGAATCTATGAAGAGGCCATTTAGTAAATGCCACTTTAAAGTACTGACCTTTTTAATTTTTTTTTTTTAAATGGAAATAGTGAACTAAAGGAATAGCCATTGTCTTTCTTACTTCGGCAATTAAGCCAAATAAAATTTCTCTATATCATCAACTTAATATAAGTATAATTCACAACTAAGATTAAATAACGCTTTAAGAGTACTAATCTTCAAAATTCAAAACAATGTTTCTCAAATATTTATACTTAAATTGTTCGACATTTAGGTGTTGGGTTCTATCTTATTCTGTTGAGCGAATTTTAGGGTAGGTTAGGGCTTTAGAAATCATTATTTTATGGATATTTCATGTTTATCTTTTGGATTTTCCTGACATAAATATATTTTTGTGTGTGCGTGTTATCATATCTCTTAACATTTCTAAAAACTTAAACCTTGACCTGGCATTTATTTTCTTTTATACCGTGTTTTTTGTCTTGAGGCAATTCTCGGCTTTGTCAAGGATACCAAAGACAAAAGACTCAAAAAGCAGTTAAGCACTTCTCTTTTTTGTTCCTGAAGTTATTTTTTTTGTACGTTATTTTACTTTTTATCTTTTGTGATTTGTTTTACAAAATTCAGATATTGTTACTAGTCAGCAATAAGCTCTCTTCAGGGGTCCTCTGGTTTCTCATAAACTATTGTGATAATTTATTGGGTGCTTTCACAACACCTACATAAAATATTTTGTGATTTGTGTGTCTTAATGTGTACTGACTTTGCTATAAAATATCTTTAACTTTTATGATTAGCTATTCCAGTGTACCTCGTAACATTCAATAGCCATGCATAAAACATCTGATGATTATGCTGTTTGAAATCTAGCTTCAAAAATTGCAATTTAAATAATTAGGAAATTGGTGAAATATTTTTCTTGCATGTCATTGATTTTTTTCTCTCTAAGCTACGAAAATACCTTTCTGTAAAGTATTGTAATTAATGCCACCAACATATACCGGGTGTCACTTTTGATTCTATTAAAACAGAGATTTCAGTTAGTCACTGTAATAAAATATTCTTATGTGCAGATTCTGTGCAGCACAATGTTTAGTTTGATAAAATGAGACAAGTGATATCAGTATATTGTCTATTGGATCTGATGTACAATAAATCAGATGAAAGCTAGGCTCACATGCCCTGCTGCAGAAAAATGATAATCAAATTTGGAATCTCTTAGACATCACAAAAAGTTGATTCTGTTTCTAAATCCCAATGAATGAAAATAATTTTTTAATCAAACTTAACCATGAATTTCCAATTCTTAATGGCATGACATTGAACATGTTTATGAATCAAAATAGAGTAGCATGCTTCTGTTTTCCAAATGAAGCCTACATATTATTTTATATTCCAATTTACCCAAGACAGTGTTTTTGGTAGTCTA
The DNA here is from genome assembly GCF_017311325.1 of Ursus maritimus. Classification (NCBI taxonomy): domain Eukaryota; kingdom Metazoa; phylum Chordata; class Mammalia; order Carnivora; family Ursidae; genus Ursus; species Ursus maritimus. The sequence continues at coordinate 60,711,046 of NW_024424452.1, forward strand.
GGCACTCATGCAATAAAATAAAGATTGGGAAAAGTCAAACATGATGTATTTTAAAAATGATAAACACTTATGTGAGGTATAATAGGACTTAATATAATTTATATAAAAGCCAGCAATAATTTCTAGACAGAATGTTTAATAATATTGGATTTAAACAAGACTAGTCTACATATAGGGTTTATACCACACCTCTACTTCAGAAATGTGCCCATTGTTACAAAGCTGGATTAAATTCAGAAAGAAAAATGTGTTTCAAAATATATTTTATAGGAATTACAGGTATAAGCACTATGATATAATGGATTTCTGAAGAAAATATGGTTTTTTTATGAGTGTGTATTAGAATCCTTTCCTTCATCTTTATTTTTTTCTACTTTACCCTTTTATTTTGGTATGTGTTTAAAAAGGAAAGGGATGCTATGTCCTGCCAGTTTCTTAATCCCACATTACATGTTGTCAAGTTCCATGTGGTAGCCAGTGTTGGACAGGTGCTACAGGTGTCTTCATGTTCCCCAGCCTGTGAATATAAATTAGTGCCACTTTCAGGGTTTTTTTTTTTTTTTCCCTCTTCAGGTCATTATGATACGATTATGAATCTTTTTCTCAGTTTTCTTTTACCCTAATATTTTAAGTGAACCCAGGGTTACTTGCCTAAGTTCAAAGAGTCATTGCTCCTGTTAACTTGTGCCATTTGTCATCGGTTATCTAAGAAAGAGAAATTAGAGTATTATCTAGAAGCTAACATCCCTATAGAGTGATTTCAAATAGTTTTGCCCATAGGTCTAAGTTGTTTTCTGGGCTGAATGGTGAATGTTGAGGTCCAGGTGGATTCTCAGTTAGGGGTTGATTAGATAACTGTTTTAGGTGCTTTGTTCAGTGCCATCAGGAATGTGTGGACAGGCCTCTCTCAGTTGGGTTGTGATTCTATTAAGTGAAAGAATGCTATTAGTAAAAACATTTCTGTACTCTGGTTGGAAGAATTCTAAGATACCCCTCAAGATTCCATACTCCCTTTTAAGTTCCAGGGCTGTGAGTGTGATGGGATTTTATTTGTGTGATTAGATTATGTTATATGCCAGAGTTGATTTTGGAAGATAATCTGGGTGGGCTGGAACTAATCCACAAGAGCTGTTTAAAAACAATGAACAACAAGGGAAATCACAAAAGATCTGAAGTGTAAGAAGGTTCCAACACAAGGAAGTTTTTCACTGCTGAGATGGAGGGGTCCACATGGCAAAAATGTGAGAGTAGCATGAGTAGCTGAGAGCAGTCCAGGATCCACAGTTAGCAAGGCTGTACGGACCTGGGTCCTACACCCACAGAAATGAGTTCCACCAACCTGAACAAGCTAGAAGTCCATCTTTCTCTGGAGCCAAATGAGAATGTAACAGACTGATACCTATACAGCCCTCAGAACAGAGAATCCAGTTAAACTGGGACAGATTGCTGACCCACAGGAACTGAGGTGATAAATGTATACTGCTTTAAGATGCTTAGTTTGTTCCATCAATAAAAAACTAAATACAGGCGCCAAGTGTTTCCTCTGTCTTTTTCATTAAGATTCCTCTTTAGAATTTTCATTGCCCTGTACACCTGTATGGTCAGTCATAGCCACTTTAGTTCATAGGGCTGATTTTGACAGTTTTGAAAATCGAAACCACAAAGTCTTCTCAAAGATGAATATTGACTACACCAAGTTCAAATAAATATAAACTTAAAAGATACACAGAACAGGATGCCATCAGTCTTTGACTACTTTGTAGACTAATTCCAAAGCCCCACACCACCTCGTAAACAGTGGTTGGGGTTTTGCATTCCATTCATATCATGAAAAAATCTATTTGAGGAGGACACAGAAGGCAGATATTGATTGTAAATTTCAAGGAAGTAGATTTTTGGCTTCAAAATAGTCGTAATAGTTGTTTGATTTCTTGTATCAGTTTTGGAAAATTAGAAGACATCTTTTCAAGTACTGCTTATGTCCCACTTCATTCCTCTCCATCTGGTCCTACAATTCTTTCTGAGATGCTTGCAGTATATCCCCTCGATGTCTTATTTTCATTTTTACATTTTTTATATTATTTTTGTCTGTCTCTCTGTAGTTTATTCTCATATGTTCGTCTACCTAATTACCAGCTTAACAATTTTATTTAACTGTGTCTAGTTGGTTGTTCAACCCACCCATTGGGCCATTAATTTCAGTTATTGTATTGTGTTGTATTCAGTTCCCCTATTTGTAGTTATATCTTTCTTCAGGTTGGTTTGCTTTTCATTCCTTAACCTAGATTACAGTACAGTCTATCTTTTATAGTAGGCATAGCTCTTTTGATGTCTATATTTCAGTGCTTAATTTTTTGGCTTTTCAATGGATCCATTTCTATTCTCTGTTATTTCTCTTATGTTTGTATAATCTTATCTTGTTTACATAAGTATGCTTTTCTTCTCAACTAAATGCCAACTTCTATGAATAAATGGAGGTGTAGAATGGTGTTATCTTCCTCAAGAGAGGATTTATTTCTTATTCTGCTAAAGCTAGATCACTTTAATCCAATTATACAGATTGAAATGATTCAAAGCTGGACTTACATCCTGTAGAACATGTCTGATTTTGGTTAACTCTTTAGCTATAGTGTTGTTTGCTGGAGTCTAAACTCAAAGCCTGGGTAGGAAGATTATCAAGCCATTCACATATTTTTTTTCGTAACTCATGAACCTCAGCTTTGCTCCTCTTAGACTCTAATCCCTCGGGGCATTCCATCTCTCAGACTCTCCTCTGATTCTTACTCTGTCAGCTCTCTTTCTGAACTGTTAGAGAATCCTGGGAGAAAAACATTACAAACCTTACTTATGTTTCTGGGTTTCTCCAAACTTCTAGATTGAAACTTGAGAGATTAGATAGATAGATAGATAGATAGATAGATAGATAGATATTTTATTTTTTATTTTAATGTTTTTTTAATTATATTATGTTAGTCACAATACAGTACATCCCCGGTTTCCGATGTAAAGTTCGATGATTCATTAGTTGCGTATAACACCCAGTGCACCACGCAATACGTGCCCTCCTTACTACCCATCACTAGCCTATCCCATTCCCCCACCCCCTTCCCTCTGAGGCCCTCAGTTTGTTTCTCAGAGTCCATAGTCTCTCATGCTTCATTCCCCTTCTGATTACCCCCCCTTTCTTTATCCCTTTCTTCCCCTACCAATCTTCCTAGTTCTTATGTTCCATAGATGAGAGAAACCATATGATAATTGTCTTTCTCTGCTTGACTTATTTCACTTAGGATTATCTCCTCCAGTGCCGTCCATGTTGCAGCAAATGCTGAGAACTCGTTCTTTCTGAAAGCTGAGTAATATTCCATTGTATATATGGACCACAACTTCTTAATCCAGTCATCTGCTTGAAGGGCATCTCGGTTCTTTCCATTTCTTTGGCTATTGGGACAATGCTGCTATGAACATTGGGGATATGCGGCCCTCTCTACTATGCTCTCTATCTTTGGTAAATACTACAGTGCAAATGGCTGGACTACTAGGGTAGCCTCAATTTTTAACTTTTTAAGTGGACCTCCACAGTGTTTTAGAGTGGCTGTACTAAATTGTCATTCCCACCAACAATGTAGGAGGGATCCCCTTCTCCACATCCTCTTCCAGAAATTGTTGTTTCTTGCTTTTGCCAATTTTTGCCATTCTAACTGGTATAAGTGTGGTATCCAATGTGGTTTCTGATTTTGAATTTTCCCTGATGGTCGATGATTTTTGAAACATTTTTTCATGTGTCTGTTGGGCCATTTGTATGTCATGCAGCAAAAGTGTTCGTTCATATCTTCTGCCCATTTTATGATTTGTTTATTTGCTCTTTTGCGATTGAGTTTGAGAAAGTTCTTTGTAGATCTTGGATACCAGCCTTTTTATCTGTGTATCATTTGCAAATATATTCTCCCATCTCCGTGGCTGCCTTTAGTTTTTGACTTATTCCTGGCTGTGCAGAAGCTTTTTATCTTGATGAAGTCCTACAGGCTTCATTTTTTCTTTGTTTCTCTTGCCTTTGGAGATGTGTCATGAAAAAGGTTGCTTTGGCCGATGTCAGAGGTTGCTGCCTATGTCTCTCTAGGATTTTGATGGGATTCCTGTCTCACATCGAGGTCTTTCTATCCGTTAGGAGTTTATTTTTGTGGTATGGTGAGAGTGGTCAAGTTCATTCTTTTACATGTAGCTGTCCAATTTTCCCAGCACCACTTTATTGAGTGAGACTGTCTTTTCCACTGGATGTCTTTTCCTGCTTTATCAAAGATAAGTGTCCAAAAGAGTCAAATGAACGAGAGAGGTCCATTCCTTCTAATCTGTTCCATTGGTCTATGTGCTTCCACTTCTTGTGCCAGTACCATGCTGTCTTTGTGATCACAGCTTTGTAGTACAGCTCGAACCGAAGCACTGTGGTGGCCCCAGCTTTGTTTTTCCTTTTCAACAGTCCTTGGGTGATTCGGGCCTTTTCTGGGTTCCATACAAATTTAAGGACTATTGTGTTCCAGTTCTCTGAAAAATGTCATTCGGTATTTTGATAGAGATAGCATTGAAAGTGTAGATTCTCTGAGGTATGGACATTCTTAACTATGTTAATTCTTCCATCCATGAGCATGGAATATTTTTCCATCTTTTTGTGTCTTCCTCAATGTCTTTCAAGAGTGATTTATAGTTTCTAGAATATAGGTCCTTTAAGCCTCCTGGTTAAGGTTAATTCCAAGGTAAATGAATATGGTTTTTGGTGCTATTAAATGGATGGATTCCTAATTTCTCTTCTTCAGTCTCATTATTCGTTGTATAAAATGCAACTGATTTCTGAGCATTGATTTTGTATCCCGCCACGTTACTGAATTGCTCTATAACTTCTAATAGTTTGGGAGTGGATTCTTTTTGGTTTTCCATATAGAGTATCATGTCATCTGCAAAGAGAGACATTTTGACTTCTTCTTTGCCGATTTGGATACCTTTTATCCCTTTTTGTTGTCTGATTGCTGTTGCAAGGACTTCTAGTACTATGTTGAATAATAGTGGCGAGAGTGGGCATCCTTGTCGTGTTCCTGATCTTAAGGGAAAGGCTTCCAGCTTTTCCCCATTGAGAATAATATTTGCAGTAGGCTTTTCATAGATGGCTTTTATGAGATTGAGATACCTACCCTCTATTCCTACACTCTGAAGGGTTTTAGGAAAGGAAAGGCTTCCAGCTTTTCCCCATTGAGAATAATATTTGCAGTAGGCTTAGATGGCTTTGCTTTTATGAGATTGAGAAATGTACCCTCTATTCCTACACTCTGAAGGGTTTTAATCAGGAAAGGATGCTGTATTTTGTCAAATGCTTTTTCTGCATCAATTGAGAGGATCATATGGTTCCTGAGTCTTTTCTTGTTGATATGATGTATCACGCTGATCGATTTGTGAATGTTGAACCATGCTTGCGTCCCAGGTATGAATCCCACTTGGTCATGATGGATAATCCTTTTAATGTACTGTTGGATTCTATTAGCCAGGATCTTGTTGAGGATTTTGGCGTCCATATTCATTAGGGAAATCAGTCTGTAATTCTCCTTTTTGATGGGGTCTTTGCCTGGTTTGGTGATCAAGGTAATATTGGCCTCATTGAATGAGTTTGGTAGCTTTCCTTCTGTTTCTATTTTTTGAAATAGCTTTATGAGAATAGGTATTATTTCTTCTTTGAATGCTTGGTAGAAAGCCCCAGGAAAACCGTCCGGGCATGGAGTTTTGTTACTTGGAATGTTGTTTATCACTGATTCAAATGCTTCATAATAATTGGCCTGTTTAAAAAATCAATTTCTTCCTGTTTCAGTCTTGGTAGTTTATCAGTTTCCAGGAAGGCCTCTATCTCGTCCAGATTGCTTAATTTATTGGCATATAGCTGTTGATAAAAGTTTCTAATAATCCTTCCAATTTCATTGGTGTTGGTTGTGACCTCTCCTTTTTCATTCATAATTTTATTAATTTGGGTCCTTTCTCTATTCTTTTGGATAAGTCTTGCCAGCCATTTGTCAATTTTATTGATTCTCTCAAAGAACCAGCTCTAGTCCTGTTGATCTGCTCTACTGTACTTCTGGTTTCTAATTCATTGATTTCTGCTCTAATCTTGGTCAGCTCCTTCCTCGTGAGTGGATTAGGCCTGTCCCTCTGTTGCTGCTCCAGCCTCTTGAGGTGAGAATATAAAAACTGCATTTTAGATTTTTCTTTTCTTTGAGTGAGGCTTGTATAGCTATGTATTTCCCCCTTAGGACTGCCTTTGCAGTATCCCATAGGTTTGGACCGTTGTGTTTTCATTCTCGTTGGTCTCCATAAATTGTTTAATTTGATTTTTGATTTCCTGATTTATCGAGTCATTCCTGAGCAGTATGGTTCTTACTCTCCAAGTGTTTGAGTTTCTTCCAAATTTTTCCTTGTGGTTGAGTTCCAATTTCAGAGCATTGTGGTCTGAGAATATGTAGGGAATAATTTCAAATGGTATCGGTTGTGACCTGTTTTGTGTCCCAGAACATGGTCTATTCTTGAGAATGTTCCATGGGCATTAGAATAGAATGAGTATTCTTTGGTTCTGGGGTGTAGTGTTCTATATATATATATGAGGTCCAACTTGTCGAGTATGGCATTCAAAGCTCTTGTTTCTATGTTTTCTGCTCCAGTGCTCTGTCTATTGCTGATAATGGAGTGTTGAGGTCCCCTACTATTAACGTATTTTTATCTATATGTCTCTTTATTCTGGTTAAGAGTTGGCTTGTGTATCTTGCTGCTCCCCTGTTGCTGGCATATATATTTATAATTGTCATATCCACTTGTTGAATGCATCCTTTAAGAATAATATAGTGCCCTTCTGTGTCTCTAACTATAGTCTTTAGTTTAAAATCCAATCTGTTTGATCTGAGAATTGCTACCCCAGCTTTCTTTTGAGGTCTGTTGGCGTGAAAGATGGTATTCCATCCCTTTACTTTCAGTCTGAATGTATCTTTAGGTTCAAAATGAGTCTCTTATAGACAGCAAGTGGATGGGTCATGTCTTTTTTCCGATCTGCAACCCTGTGGTGCTTTATGGGAGCATTTAGGCCATTTACATTGAGAGTGATTATTGAGAGATATGATTTTAATGATGCCATGTTGCCAGTAAAGTCTTTGTTTCTATAGATTGTGACTTTCTGTTCTGTATGACTCTTGGGGCCTTTTTACTTTTATAGAACCCCCCTTAATATCTCCTGTACGGCTGGTTTCGTGGTTACAAAATTGGTCAATGACTGGCGATTCTGGAAGGTCTTTATTTCTCCATCCATTCTGAATGACAGCCTTGCTGAATAGAGGATCCTTGGCTGCATGTTTTTCTCTGAAAGAGCTTTAAAAATGCCTTTTAATACTGTATCCTTGGATCTAATATTTGCTAATTGCCCTATGACGTGACGTGGCATAGGTTTGTCGTGGTTGAGCTTGGGAGGGGTCCTCTCTGCCTCTTGGACATGAATGTTTGTTTCCCTTGCTAGATTAGGGAAGTTTTCAGCTACAATTTGTTCAAATATCTCTTCTAGACCTCTGTTTTTCTCCACCCTTCGGGGATGCTGATGATTATGATACTGGAATGTTTCATTGAGTCAGTAATCTCCTGTAACCTACATTCCTGTGTGTGGATTTTTTTGAGTCCAGATTCTATTTTAGTTTTTTCTTCTACTAACCCATCCTCCAATTCGCCGATTTGTTCTTCTGCCTCATTCATCCTTGCTGCCAGAGCCTCTAGTTTTGACTGCATTTGGCTCATAGAATTTTTAATTTCTGCCAAATTCACTCTCATTTCCGCCCTTAGAGATTCTATATTCTCATTAACATTTTCGTTAATACTTTTTTCAAGTCTACACATCATCTTGACCATTGTTACTCTGAATTCCATTTCTGATAATTTGGTTATATCCATATGCATTAGTTCTGTGGCAGAGGCCACAGACTCATTTCCTTTTCTTTGCTGGGGTGACTTCTCCTTCTCGTCATTCTGATGAGGAGAGGTTGCGGAGTTGTCCAGAGCCCAAATTACTGACTGGGACCCATGCCGTGCGTTCTTGTTTTATAGGGATCTTAGGGATGTGGGCTTCTTGATTTTTCAGCCTGCCTTCTGGGGGAGGGGCCTTCCACTCCGATACTCAGGCAATCCTGTTTGGGTAGAGTCTCTGTGTCCCCTGCGAGGGGGGATGGGGATGGGCACACTGTGAGCTGGTATTTCCAGGCTTTTGTTCTTTGGCGGTTTGCTGTGCCTCTTCTGACAGTCAGAGCAGCAGTGGCCGAATCTCAGCCTCTGTCTCAGAACAGAGGGGTCGCGGACCGTTCTCCACTGATGTTTTGGCCACTTTAACTCTGTTTCTGTTGGTGCTGCTCAACCCTGCAGCCTCCCGGAATGTGCGCCCCACACCAGGAGTAGCGCTCTCGGAGCTCCCAGTCTCATTCTGTTTTCAGTGAGCCCACCGGAGTTCCGTGAGAAGTCTGGTGGTGCGTGTTCCCCGGCTCATGGTCTCAGTCTGTTCTCTCGTAGGTGCCGTCTGGGAGTCCGCCTGCTCCCCCGTGCAGGTGGCTACCACTTCCTGGCGCCCGAATGCGGCGGCTCCCTCCCCCTTCCGTTTATCTTCCGATATCTCTGGGTGGTTTCATGGCTCCCCGCTTCGTACCTCAATACTCAGTGCTGGAGATGTTCATTTGTAGAGATCCAGACGTATGTCTCAGGCTGATTCCGTGGATGTTCAGGCTGGTCTGATTCCTATCCAGCTCGACTCAGGAGACCGGCTGATAAAGGGGTCCCCTACTCCTCCACCATCTTAACTCCCTCTGAGATATATATTTTTGAATCTGTTACAGATTTTCTAGTTTGTTACCAAAAGGAGGGTTTTTTGAATTGTTTAGATGGTCATTATCAAAAGCCAAATTGGTCTAGTTATGTATGTATGTATGCATGTATGTATGTTATTTATAGAGTATATCTAACATTTTATGCTTAAAAAAATCTTTGATCATGAATTTAATGAAAAGTCCATAACCTTACTATCCAATATTTTCCTGAGTAGTAGGTTATGCCAAACATTTGTTATAGACTCTCATAGAATTACTTATTTGGAATCTCTATTCCTTATACATATCAGAGTCTTGAATAGTTGGAAAGAAATTAAAGGAAAAATAATTCATTGATTTGGAAATCTTATAGTTTATAATCAATTATTATGTGCAAAACTTGCTTGCAGCTTAGAGTACATTTTGATTTAACTTTCACTTGATTATTATTGACGTTTCCCCCTTATTTGCTATTTTAGAAATCTTGCAGTGATAATTAAATTTTGGATTAGCACGTGGTGGAAGGAAAGGTAAGAAATTCTTTATTTCATACTTTAGTAATATATGTGGAGTGTTTTGGATATTTGAATTCTCAAGTAGAGAATTATCTTTACTGTACTTTTCAACTAATGGCTCTCGATAACGGTAGCTTTGATTGTACAAAAAAATTTTTTTTGGAAAAGTATTGTGTATCTTAGAGCAAACACTCCTGATGCTCAAAATGAAAGATTTGACTTTATTCACAATCAATATTTAAATCATATATCAAGTAAGATCCTATAGTCAACAATTTTTGAAGTAGTTTGTTGGCAATAACATCATTGGCTACATGAAGGGGGAATTCTGTATTTTATGAGTTTAAAAAATGACTTTATGACTATAAGTTATCAAAATACATTCCTCTTTATCAAAACTTAAGTTGATATGTCCTGAGGTTTCTGACAGGCCAAATCATGTTGGGCATAATCTTTTGCTACTCACTCTAGCACAGAGGATATATATTCATAAATATTTATTCATATATATATATATAAATTACATATTTTTCATGAAAGTATTTGATGAGATTATATGTATGCTAAAAATTTAATACTAGGGCTCTTTATGAGATTTGGAAAAGAACCACTCCTAATTTTGTGATATTTATAGATATTTATGATAATATAGACTTATTTATTCTACTTTAATGTATAAATTATTTTAATACCTTATTGTTTGTCTCAGAACATATTAGTGTGTGTATTATGTACATTTTATTTAAAAAATACAAAAATCATAAGGTTTCAATGTACATTGGAATTTAAATGTATATTGATATGTTTATGTTGAATACCGTAAATAATGTAACATTAAAAGTGGTTGTCCTTTATTATTTTAGTGTAGGTCCACAAGAACTGTTTGGTGGTTTCTGTTTTGTTTTTAGTTAGATCTTGGCTAGAGGCTGGAGAGTTTTTCAAAGCTATAAATATATCATTATTGCTCTATAGAAGCTTATAGTGTAGTTTTATTTGATAATATAATGTGTAACAATGATTGCCCTGAAACAGAACCTTCCTAGTCACTAAAAAAATCCATTAGATGAGCAACATTTTGTTTCCAGATTATATTATACATCTACAAAATGCTGTGAAAAAGCTGGCTTTTGTAAATGATATGCATGATCACGTAACATCAGAGTTCAAAACAGGCAAATTATCAGTCTTAATATTTAGGTCATTTTGGGTTCAGGGAATATATAAAATTTGCGTTGTTAGATCCATTCAGAAAAAAAAAAAGTATTTTTGCTTACCTAACAAAGGCACAGTTAGGAAATGAATCATGATTATATTTTAGGTAATTTTGAATTAACTCACTCTTTTCCTGAAAAAGAGGTTAATCTCAAAAAAATAATTTTAGTATGGTTATTTATCTAGTTGCTATTGAGGTAATATACACAAGATAAAATTTTGATCCTTAGGAATTAATTATATTCCTTCTAATGTATGGTCCAGACTGACATTTTCTCTCTCCAAAATATCTTCCAAACTGAGTGCTTTTAATCAGAAGGTGAACTGAATGCAGTATATAAACCAGTACATCAGTATAAATACATCGTTCATAGAAAAGCAAATAATGGTAGAGCAAAGTTGAAGCCTTGGGGTGTGAGCAGCCCCCAGGAAGCATGGCCTCAGAGAAAACATGGCAGTGAATTTCAGAGCATAGTGACAGAGGCCCTTGGTCAGTTCCCTGGTGGGAGGTCTGTGAGAAACTGTGCTCTGCCTGTTTATCCCACCCTCCCGCCAACCTCTGGCAACCACTGATCTTTTTAGTGTCTCCATAGTTCTTCCTTTTTCAGAATGTCATATAGTTGGAACAATACAGTATGTAGCCTTTTCAGATTAATTCTTTATAATATGCATTTAAGGTTCTCTGTGTCTTCCCTGGCTTGATAGATCGTTTCTTTTTAGCAATGAATGATATTCCATTGTCTGAATATATTACAGTTTATTTATCCATTCACTTACTGAAGGGCATTTTGGTGGCTTCTAAGTTCTAGCAATTATGCCTAAAGCTACTATAAACGTTAGTGTGCAGATTTCTTTGTGCACATAAATCTTCAACTCCTTTGGGTAAATACCAAGGTGCTTGATTGCTGGATCATATGATAAAATTATATCTAGTTTTATAAGAAACTTCCAAAATATCTTCCAGTGTGGCTGTTCTGTTGTGTCTCCTCATGAGCAATGTATGAGAATTTCTCTTACCCCACATATTTGTCAGCATTTGGTGTTATCAGTGTTCCAGATTTTGGCCATTCTAATAGGTGTATAATAGTATCTCGTTGTTTTAATTTGCAATTCCCTGATAACATATGATGTGAAATATCTTTTCATATGCTTGTTTTCCATCTGCATCTCTTCTTTGGTGAGGTGTTTGTTAAGGTCTCTGCCCCAATTTGTAATTGAGTTGTTTTCTTATTGTTGAATATTAAGAATGTTTTGTATATTTTAGATAATAGTCCTTTATCAGTTGTGTCTTTTGCGAATATTTTCTCATAGTCTGTGGCTCATCTTTTCATTCTCTTGACATTCTCTTTCACAGAGCACAAGTTTTTAAGTTTAATGAAGCCCAGCTTGTCAATTATTTCTTTAATGGATTGAGATTTTGCTATTGTATCTAATGAGTCATTGCCATATTCAAGATTATCTAGATTTTCTCCAATATTATCTTCTAAGTGTTTTATAATTTTGCATTTTACGTTTAGGTATGTGATTTATTTTTAGTTGACTGAAGGGTGTAAGGTCTATATCTAGATGATGACGATGATGATGATGATGATTGCATGTGAATGTCTAGTTGTTCCAGTACCATTTATTGAAGAGACTGTCTTTGCTCCATTGTATTGCCTTTGCTCGTTTGTTATGTGGGTCTATTTCTAGGCTTTCTATTGTGTTCCAGTGATCTGTTTGTTCTTTCACCAAACCACACTGCCTTAAAGTGGTACATTGCCTTTGTGGCCTTTATGGTAAGTCTTGAAGTTGAGTGTTGTCAGTCCTCTAACTATTCTTCTTCAGGATTGAGTGGGCTCCTTCTGAGTCTTTTGCCTCTCCATATAAACTTTAGAATCATTTTGTTAATATCCACAAATAACTTGTTGGGATTTTGTTTGGGATTGTATTGAATCTATAAATCAAGTTGGGAAGAGCTGACATCTTGACAATATTGATTCTTCCTATCCATGAACCATGGAATAAGGATTAGTTCTAAAAAGGTATGATAGATTACAAAGTCCATAGGAATTGAAATTGGCTGAACTGATGAATAATGTGATAAGTTGAGTGATTTTTTGTAAAGAATGTGGCATGAGATTCTTGCTTAACATAAATTGGTATCTATAACAGAGACAGATAATTCAGGAAGAGAAATAGGTTTGAGGCATAGATCCTGAGAACATTTTTGGACAGGCTGATTTGGGAAGTGCAGTGGGACATCTAATTGAAGATTTGAAGGACACAGCTGTGGGCATGAATCAGAAGTTTGGGTGAGAGGCCTGGGCAGAAATGAAAAATGTGTATTGTCAGCACATTATCAGTTTATTGACCCATCTGAAATCAGTGATGCACAAACTCAAAGGTTTTATTTTTATCCCATTATTGCCTTTGAGAAAGAAAAGAAGTAGCCCCTCAGCTGTCAACTGAGAGCTGACCTTGCAGTAACAGCTAGGCCATAGAATTCCTCTGCTGAAAAAAACTATTTCACAGAACAACAATATCAGACAAGGTCATTCTGTGACAGTGATGGAGTGAGACAAAAACAAGACCCCTCTGTAACCATGACTGAGCACAGATAAATGCAACAATACTGTTCATACCACAAAAATGACCAAACATCCCCCTTTCCAGGCCAATTTGAATGCCTACTCCTTTCCTATTGACTTGTACTTTTGCCCTGCTCTTTATGCTCTCCTACTTAAAAAGATACCCAATCACAGACCAGTTCGTTCTGAATGACATTATCCAATTCAGAGCAGCACCATGGTGTTCTTGATGTGTGAAGCATTTACTGATGGTACACACTGCAGCTTCCTGCTCTTAGGGATATCATTGCTGACAAGTCCTACTGTTGTGTGGGGTTTCAATAATATACTTCAGTTACAGTTACCTTTCCTTTGGCCCAAAATGAATTCCTTGGTGCGCCAAAATGTAGGAATGTTGCGCTTTACTGATTCATGCCTTGTCCATTCTAACATCATGAGTCCTTCATTGTTTACTCTACTCAAATGGGCAGAAAATCAGCTCAGCTAAGCTGTTCCATAAGAATCAGGGTATGGGATGCCAATCTTCCTTTCTTGCTCTCATCCCTGATATCTCTGTATTCTTTGATACACCAAATTCCTGAGAATGGAGCTCCCTTCTTTGATATTAATAGTGACGGAAAGAAAGTGTATATTTTCACCATGTGGGGAAAGGAAGGGATAAATGTATCAGCATCACACCTTAACTATTCTGTCCAGTAGAATAGTCACTAGCCATATGTGGCTATTTGAATTTATCCAAAACTAAATAAAATTTTAAAATTCAGTTTCTCAGTTCTACTAGCTATATTTCAAATGCTCTATAGCCATTTGTGGCTGGTAGTACTATATTAGATACCTCATATATGGAACTTTTCATCATTACAGAAACTTCTATTGGACAGACTGCCCTAGAGAAGAAGACACAGACTGGTTGAATAGAATAGAACAGCAAAACAGATTCATTAGTTTATTCATTTTCGATTGCTGTGTAACAAATTACCACAACTTAAGAAGTTCTATCAACACATATTATCCCACAGTTTCTGTGATTCAGGGGTCTGGGCATGGCTTATCTGGAACCTCTCCTCAGGGTCTCACAGACTGCAGTCAAGATGTTGATCAAGCTGTGTTCTCATCTAGAATTTGGGATCCTCTTTCAAGCTCATTCACGTGGTTGGCAGAATTCAGTTTCTTGTAGCAACATGACTGAGGCTCCTACTTTCTTTCCAGCTGGCAGCCAAAAGCTGCTCTCAGCTCTTAGGATCCACCTGCACTCCCACCCTCATGGTCCGATAGACAGTTCATGACATAGCTATTGCATTCTTCCAGGGCAGTAGGAGTATGTTTATCTGACTTTCTGCTATATGAGCAGCCAGAGAAAATATTTTACTTTTAAAGGTCTTAGTTGATTAGGTTAGATCTAAAATAATCTCCTTTTTTTGCCACATAACATAATATAACGAGTTATGAAAACAATGTCTCATCTTTATAGGTTCCATCCAAAATTAGTGGAATCATACAGGAGACAGGTATCTTAGGAGTCAGCTTAGAATATTGCCTACCACAATTAGACTTTTCATTCTCGAAGGGGTATCTTAACCACAAAGCACACCAGTTATAATGTGAAATCATTGACACATTTTATTTCAGATTTAGAATTCCTTTATCAGATTCAAAACAGAATCCTCTCTAACATTTCTTATGGACACAAAAGTGGTTGAAATCAAGCAGAGAAATTGCATAACATTAAAAGAGCAGAAGGAAAAAAAATAGTAATCCAGGAGGTCAACAAGTATTTAAGGGATGGTTGGAGGTAGTGCAGCAAAGGAAGGGTGGTTGTATAATCTGGAGAGGATTGAAGAGAATATTTCTCTGTCATGTCAACAAAGCCAAGGGAATGAGAATTGTTAAGACTGAGAACTACAACACAGTCAAACACAGGAGAAAGTTTTGATTTTAAGAAGAACCACTGATTTGTCAATGAGTTAGATAGTGGCAAGTGTAATAGATTGATGGAGGCAAGATTTATTAGAAAAAAAGAATTAAGGACAAATATGTACAATGGCTATTTGAATTAAGATATTGTAGGAGACACGGAAAAACAAGGTCAAAATATCTTAGATTTGTATTATACTTTTTTGCTGCTTATTTATTTCTAATATGAGAAAGACTTGAGATTATTTGTAGGCATTTGTAAGGGAGCCAGTAAATAATTAAAAGGTTTGAATAAAAAAAAGTTTGAAAATCTATGAGAGAAAAAGACATAATTGATAGAATAGAAATCTGGAAGAGAAGAACAAAGGTGGAATGAAGGATCAAAGTGTGAATGAAAATCATCCTGGGTTACATGAGGAGAGGACATAAAAATGGAGTAGAAATACAAATAGATTCATGTGTAGAGTGAGTGGGCAAGATATCAAAGGAGATATATTAGATGCATTTAGTTTTCTAAGTAAAATTCAAAGAAACAATATCAGTTGTTGAGAGTAAGAGTTAGAGGCATTGATTAAGGAACTTTTTAACCGATAAAAGCTGGGGAAGTGCACTGTAACCATGAAATGATCAAAGCTCCATAAAGGGATGACGGAAGGGTTAGAGGTGCAGTGGAAGCAGGGTCAATTTTAAATGGTATCACTTTGCACAAGTACGTGACTTTCCACAGCAATAGTTAATCATATATAAAAACATGTACTATGTACACAGGCGCCCAAGTGTATTAAGAGAGGGTTTACATTTTGTTAGTTTGTATAGGATTAAAGAGAGTTGGATTTTGGAGAATAGGTAGGTGACCTGAGGTGGGAATAGCAAAGACCAGGGTGAAAAAGAGAGGTGAGACTAAGACCGGTAGACTGAGAGAAAATACAGAGTCAGAAAGATTGTGTTAGAATTAGAAAGATAGGGCAAAAGTTGGATGTGAAGAGACAACCTTGGATGTATCAAAATTAAGGGCATTATTTAATTTTGTTACAGAAGTTTTTGTTGAGGATTTTTATGTAAATAGTTTTGTTTATTGTATCTGTGATCCTTAGCAAGTTTGTATTTTTAGTTAAGTAGGAATCCAGTTTCTTTTCTAATATGCCTACGAAGAATTACTAAAGTTCATTAAAATGTTTGTAAAAGAATTGAGGTAATATGTAATTCTCTGCTTCAGTATGACCTTAGACATGCAGAAGCATTGAGACAAAACATGCAAGGATAATAGTATTTCCTTGCCAAATCAATGCAAATAAAGAGTGTGAAAAAAGTGCCATTTTGTGAGGACACAAAGTCTGATTTTGACATGAAGTACTGGTCCGTGCTGTCAGTTTCTTTTACTGATGGTCAGGCTGGAACCACTTTATGGAAAGGAGGAGGCTGACGTTTGAGTAAATTAGCAAGAGTCTAAAATCACTAAATGCTCTCTTTTCTCTATACAGTTACTGTCTTTCAAACACTATTAACTTGTGTTCTATTTAGGATGATTATTACTGTTTTAATGGAAAGTGTATTTAGAAAATAGATACTGCAATAAAAAAAGAGCTATTAAAATATGTTAAAAGTAACAAATTCTGATCCTAAATTGACAGTATCACATTGAGAAAGCATATTAATTCATTGCCTTAAAAGACACTTTTATGGAAATTTCTAATGAAAAGCAAAACAACTATATTTCGTCTTGACTGTGGGAGCGCCATAAATGATAGTTACTTTGTATTTCAGTGAATTGGTGTCAAAGGACAACAACAACAAAGAAATTATTTGGAAGAAAAAAATACAATAATCTGGTCTCTGGAATAATGTAAGAATCTATTTCTGATATGAAAAGGCAGACCACTCTTACTCAAAAGCACATTAAACTTAATTTTGCACGTTTTCTAAATCAAGACACACATAACTTACTTTTGCATAATGAGGACACATTTTGTTTGCATTTATAGTAAACCTCTTTCTGCCAATGTCACTAATTTTAGAATAAAATATGATTATTTTTCTAGTGCCTCATATTTTATAAACACATAATAAATCATTGTTCAAAGTAAAATGCAACTGGCAGATTTACATTATCTTCAATAGGATATATAGTGTTGACTTTTAAAATATGCAAAAATATGTATATAAATATTCTCTTCTTTCCTACATATGTTTATTTAATGATAACAGAACATTTCTTGAGAATGGAATGAACATAGCAAACAACTGAAATCTGCTGCAAGATTCCACACTGTAGCACAATTGCTGTGAGGGTTTTTGCTTAAAAGAAAAAAAATAGTATATTTTAATTTATTTTCTTGGAATGGCATTTGTGGTGTTATAATAAGGAATACATTTGGTCTCCTTCCCAATTCTGGTTCAGAGCTCCTAAAACCCCTAGAATTTTGTGAAGGTATCCTTTGTTATGTTAATGAAGTAGATTTTTGACCCCATCTAAGGATGGGGGCTGGTTGCTGGGAGAACCAACCGGATGACTAGAATGTTAGAACTTCCATGATTTCCCTGGAGGGGAGAGGGGCTGGAATTGGAGTGAATCACCAGTGGCAATAGTTTAATCAGTCATGCTGTGTAATGAAGCCTCCTTAAAACCCAAAGGACAGGATTGGAGAGCTTCCAGCAGTTGGTGAACTTGTAGTGGTGCTATGGAGGTGGTGTACTTGGGAGGGCATTGAAGTTCCCCACCCTATCCCTATACTTTGCCCTATACATCTCTTCTACCTGGGTGTTCCTGAGTTAAATCCTTTTATAATAAATTGGTGATCTAGTAAGTGGAATGTTTCTCTAAGTTCTGTGAGCCGTGCTAGCAAATTAATCAAACCTGAGGATAAGGTCAGAGAAATTGTAAGAAAGGACAAATTCTTCCTCTACCCTTCAAAATCTTCTAGCTGGATTAAAAATTAAATTTACGTGAAACAGATCAACAGGAGAAAAAAAAAACCCAAAATTTTATTACTTACACATGGAGGCCCAATAATGAAATTGAGACTTACAGACAGGACCAAGGTAACAGTTTGTATACTTTTTAGACAAAGAGGCAATTTGTGAGGAACTGACAGAATAAAGAAAACAGATATTTGGGAACTTTAATTAGTAAGGAATTCTGCATAGAATATGGGCAAAGGTGGTGGATTAGGGGGGAAAAAGTAACAAGGTTTGTTTCTACAGCTTTCTCAGTTTTAAGTTCTTATCTCTGGTGATAAGGATGTCTTAGTCCAGGAAGGGTACTTTTATTAATGGGAGATTTATTTCCTGCTTTCAGGGGGATTGCCTATTTCCCAAGTAACTCTTATTTCAAATAATCAATTTGCCAGAGTGGCACATTGTGAGGTGGCCTGCCCTTGGCGCCTACAGAATCTCTAATTTATAGTCCGTTGGTCAGAAGTACAGGTACCAATCTAGGCTTTTGGCTGGTGTCTGAAGTGGGAGGAGTCTTATAGAACTGAACTCTGGCCTATGGAATCTGATGCTATCTGTGGGTAGATAGTGACAAAGTAACAAAAGTCAAGTTGAGGGCCAAAGGGAAACTGATACTTAACATACACCCTCAAGTTGGGGGTGGGATATATGTCACATTTCTCAGGCACTCATGACTGCCCAAGAACAAAGGAGGGAAAAGCCAATGGTCAACTGATAAAGATCACAGTCATGAAGGATATGAAACTCCATCAGTTTGTCACTGTCTTAATTATTTACTAGAAAAACACGATCTTAATAATAGCCAGACCTCCAGAAACCTATAGACTCAATTTCCTGGAGCCCTCATATCACCTTCCCTTCCATAGGGTAGAAAACCCCATATAATCAGTCACTCCTCACACTTCAATGCAGCTTTTTCTGCCCATGGGTCCTGTTCTTGTGCTTTAAAAAAGGCACCTTTATGGCACTGAAAACATCTTAAGAATTCTTTCTTGATCTTTGGGCTTGACAATCTCCTCCATGTTGGACATTGGGTCCAAGAACCTAATTTAGTATTGTATTATAGAGTGAATAAATTTAAAATACTACTACTACTACTACTAATATGTGCACAATTAAAAAAAATTAACTGTATAGAAGTGTTACAATTTTGTAAAAAAACTTTACTGCCTTAAGTCTCTAGTTCAATTCAAAAGACATTTATTTTCATCTATTTTTTTTTTTAATTTTGGTACTCTTGATACCACTATTACAGGAAATATCAAACTCATCCTTCTCTTTTTTATTATAATTTTTAGACAGATTCTTCTGAATACCCTCTATGAAAGGTCAAAAATTTTCTTAAAATATCTCAACTTCCTTTCCTCTCAATACCAAACAATTCATATAAAACCTTTTGCCATTTAGACTTTAAATAGTATACCAAATCCACATTTCTTGATAAATCAAAGTTTTAAGTATTTTGACTATTCATTTTAGGTAAAGGGAAGTAGTGCTGATGAAAGATAGCTGGAAGGTAGGGAGGCAGGGGCTAGGGTCCCCCCCACCCTAAGAGGAAACCACCCTTGACTTACCGACAGGACCTTGAAAGGATTTTATTCCACCCTCAAAGGAGCCTTCCACCCTTTCTGATTTGAAAGGTGACAAAAAGCTGTTTGGGTGACAGGTGCAGGGAGAGTTAGTCAGATTAAAACAGCCCTCCAACAAGTCCATAAAAACCCCTAGACTGAGAAACTCTGGTGGCAACCCTCTTGGGTCCCCTTCCTCTTCAGGAGCTTTGTGCTATCACTTTTCTATCACTCAATACACCTTGCTTTGCTGCCCACCACTCTGTCTGGTCTATTTCTCCATTCTTTGAAGTGCCATGACCAAGAACTGTGGGCACCAATGGAGAAAATAATCTTGCAACCGTGCCTCTCTATAGCTTCTTCCCACTCATTTCTTCCAGTCTCCTAGTTCTGTCATCTATATATTTTTTTTGTCATCTGTATTTTTACTATCAAATTCACATAGTTTAAATTTTTTAAATATTGTCTTCTGTACTATAGCTTATGCTTCTGTGATATGTACAGTTTGATCCTACAAATTTAAAACTAAATAAGTATTAATAATGAAAATATTTCTGACAGTACATAGAGGTAGAATGATTGATCCATAGAGAAAACTTTTTCTAATACATATATTTCCGTGGAACAAACACTTCTACAGAATGAAGTGGTCTTTGAATACTGGACACTTTTATGCATCTGTACAACAAAAGGCAGTCAATCATCACACTGAACTAGACATTGGACTCTGACTTCAGTCTATGTAATGTGCCATTTAATACAACAGAAGATAAATAAAAAAGAAGCTGAACAAATATTTGTAAGCTATAATTAAACACTGTAGAAGAGAAGTGTCACAATGATTTGAGAGCCTTTATGGCATAGAGTTTGTGACTCAAGGCAGGATTGTTAAAAAAAAAAATGATCCTTATATTTACTTTGCACTGTAGTGAGTGAGTTACCAGGACAAAGAGTCCCCATTCTGTCACTGGGAGAGGCTATGTCAAGCTTAGCTACCCCTAGAAGCAGGGATTGCTCCTCATTTTCTAAGGTGGAATTCCAATTAGCCATGGACCTCATGTTATCAGGTATTGGGCAACTGGCTTTCTTAGACAATTACTGTGAACAGTTATTGACCAAATCCAGTGAGCAATTGGTGCATTCTTTTCACTCTTAAAAGTTGTTCTTGTGCTATAGAACAGTAGTGAGTGCTATGGTCTGAATGTTTGTGTCCCCCCAAAATTCACGTTTTGGAATCCTAATGTGATCATCCAATGTAATGGTGTTAGGAGATGGAGCCTTTGGGAGGTTGAATAGGTTTTAAGGGTGGAGCCCTCATAAATGGAATTCATTGATTTTTTTTTTTAAGATTTATTTATTTTTAGAGAGAGCGAGAGTAGGAACTGGGAGAGGAGCAGCAGAGGGAGAGAATCTCTAACAGATTCCACACTGAGAGCAGAGTCTGACACGGGGCTT
Source organism: Ursus maritimus (assembly GCF_017311325.1). Classification (NCBI taxonomy): domain Eukaryota; kingdom Metazoa; phylum Chordata; class Mammalia; order Carnivora; family Ursidae; genus Ursus; species Ursus maritimus. The sequence continues at coordinate 60,732,087 of NW_024424452.1, forward strand.
GGACTCACCACCCATGATATCATGATCTGAGCCGAAATCAAGCATCAGATGCTTAAGGGACTGAGCCAGGCAGGTGTCCCAGAATCAGTGTTCTCATGCAAGAGATCCCGCAGGGCTTCCTGGTCCCTCGCACCACGTAAAGACAGAGAGAAGTTGGCAACCCAGAAGAGGTCTCTTACCAGAACCCCACCCTCCTTAGCTAGATGTTAGCTTTCTGCACAGAGTGAATCATGTTGAAAGTAAGGAGCACTATTAGAGCTCCTCACCCATACTATGAAAGCCTCACTTTCCTGGAGTACTTATAGATACATGCTTTAATAAATGATATGTTTAATTGATTAAGAATCATTAGCAATCAGTCAGAGAAAGATGAATACCATATGATTTCACTCACATGGAATTTAAGAAACAAAACAACCGTCATGGTGAAAAAAAAAGAGAGAGGCAAACCAAGAAACAGATTCTTAACTGTAGAGAACAAACTGGTGGTTACCAGAGGGGAGCTGGTGGGGGGATGGGTGAAATAGGTGATAGGGATTAAGGAGTGCACTTGTTTTGATGAGCATTGTGTGTTGTACAGAAGTGTTGAACCACTGTATTGTACACCTGAAACTAAATTACACTGTATGTTAACTGGAATTTAAATTAAAAAAACAAAACAAAACAACACATTCAGCTAACCAGGATACATATCTCTGTACCATACTTACATGCTTGGTTTTGATACCCCTCATTGTTATCGTGAAATTCATAGTTGTCTTTCATTAACAATCTTATTTTTAAAATTAGAATTTACTATTTTTAATATTAAATATTTTGTATAATGCATAAATAAGTAAGAGTAATAAGAAAAACATCCACTTATTTACCATTCACTTTAAGAAATAATGCTTGATAAAATTCCCCTCTCTTCCTGAGAGATAACCACCATCAAGATACTTGGTGCTTTATCATTACTGTGCATTTCTATGCAGATTTACTATATAAATTTTAACTAAACAGTATGTAGTATTTTGCATGCTTTAGTGAATATCAGTGTCTTTAAAATTCTATAATAGTTCGCAAACCTTTTATTTACTGATGTTTTTAGTCTTTGCCACAATTTGAGATAAGTTTGAAACATGCTATTTCAATTCTCCTTCAAATTTTATCTATTTCTGTATATTTACCTTTTATATGTTCATAGAAGTTTCATGACATTTTTCCCATTGGTGGCACCTTTTATTAATAGCCAGATTTATTGAAAATCTGGCAGTTATTATTTATGATCCCATGCTAGATGAAAAAAATGAGGATTTCAGAAGCTCTGTAACTTGCCAAGTCTCACACTAGTGAATGATGCAATTGGGACTTGGGCTTAGATGTCTCTGCTTAAAATATCTTACACTTCACTGGTGATCTGCAGCTCCTTAGTATATTATAGTTATTTATATATCACTCTATAGCTTTCTGTGTCTTTTGAGTGGGACTGGGAGTTCAGACAACTTTATATACCCCTGTTGCACGTTGCCTTTCTTTGAATAGGCACTTCATAATTGTTACTTCCTTTCACCTGTTAATCACTTTAATGAATGGCTTTCTCATGCTTTATTGTTCAAAGGCTAAAGAGACTTAATAGTACTATTAATCACAATAGGACAGTCAAGTCACTCAAGAGTCCAGCCTTGTTTGCCAATAGGCGTAAATCTGTGTTGTCTGATTTGAATTAGCAGATCCTGTACATCTTACCAGAGTCTCAGTATTTGGAATGAGAGAAAAACTGCACAACTGTTTTAAGACACTTTTACAAATTTCAGGTGTAAAACATAAGAATCAGTCTTTAAAAATAACAAGAAAACTTTTATCAACAAGAAAAAAGTAATGAAAATCTATATAGAAAAAGACCATACACTGAATCCAAATGATTAAAACAGTTCAGAATGCTGGAACACCACATCTAGAATTTGGAGTGAAATCATTCAGCCAAAAGCCAACAAGAAGAAATTTAAAACTCTGTCTTCCAGATCAGGGGCTGATTAAAGAATGAGGGAATATGAAAAAAGCATTCAGTGTCTTTAACCAGAAAGATAACAGTATAGAAAGCAGCCCGACTGTCTGAGATGAAAAGAAGAGTGAATAGAATCACGTAAAGTAGATGGATAGCTAATAGAATATTTATATAAGTAATTCTAACTAATACGTAATGTTAAAATATTTATGTAGATATGGAATATAATTTCTTTTGTGTACTTGTATTGAAAAAGTGGAAGGACATCATAAAAAAATTACTATAAAGAAATATTCTTTTTAAATAATTGTACTTGGATAAGAGGTTAGAGATTATATAAATTGCCCAACTAGACCAACTCTAATGTGGTAGATCAAGGATTTGAACCCTGAGGTTGGACTCATATTTACTGAACAAATTCTCCCCGTGTAGCCATTTTTTTCATTAGGTCAAATACCTAATTTTGCCCTTCTCCAGACAATCACAATGTATCTAGAGATAGCTAACTGTAGATATTTTATCAGACAGTGATTAATTTGCCTCACTTGAATCTTTTATCCTCAATCTTAATTCAGTGGCAGAAGCCATCACAAGGATTCCTTGCCAGCAGAATTTCCTGTGATATAGTTATGGTACGCAGTAAAACTGCAACATATATGGGGGAATAATCTACTAAACCAGACCCTAACTGAAACTAACAGGTGTAAGCTGCATTTATGAGAGAATCTATGCATCCCATTTCCTAATGTCTGGTTTGTCAGCAACAACTGTCATAGCAGTATAAAGGCATCTTTATGTAGGTGATAAATGGATTAAACAAGGAAGCCATTGGACAGAGGTAATTCTAATACCTTAGCAGTCTAGTTAAGCAAACTGAAAGCTAAGCTTGTAAGTGCTTCAAGGTTAAGAAATCAAAACCTAAGGACAATCAATCAGTCAACTGGGTTTTCTCAAATAAAGCAAATGTTTAAGCTACTGCCCAGTCATTTCCTTGTTTTGCTTCTGCCTTTTTGTATAGAAGTCCTTTCCCTAGCTCTGGTTGGTGGAGGGCTAGTAACCACTTCTAGTTTGACTCTGCTCAATTTGAATAGATTTTTGGCCAAAGAAACTCATAAAAATTTAATACGCCTCAGTTTGTCTTTTAACAGGTGTTTTCTAGCCTCTGGAATTGGTATGAAATTAGACTGTGGCCTGTATTATAACGAAAGTACTAACCATGATTTTAATGACTCTAGATCTTCCCTACTTAGACACTGGCTATTCTTGAAAATGAGTTATTCTCAGTGCTATTAGATTTTTTTTTCATATTAAGTAAATGTTGCTTTGAGGAAGTGAAATCAGAAAAAAGGGCTAATCTAAAAGCAAGAACTTCTGACCCTGAGATGGAACTCTGATACTGATCTTGACATTCACCCTAACTAAATTTATAAATAAATCCATAGAGAAAACTTTAAACCAAATCCTAAACAAACCTCCAGTATAACTGTCTCCCTAAATGCAAAGCTATAAAGTTTCAGTGTCTGGTATCCCATCTGTCAGATGTCCCTGAACAGTGTGTTGTAGGATAAGCCATCAAAATATGTCAGGGGACATTGAAAGACCAATGATTTTAAGCTATGCCTGTCAATAACAGAATTTTTATTATGATAAAAAGTAATAACTTAGTGGCATTGTTGAAACACACACACAATGTTTCAATGAATTAATTTTAAACTAATGATTACTACTGAAGATACCAAAATCTAAATATATGAATAAATGCATGTTGAAGTTTTAATAAGTACTTAACAATATTATTTAATCTTCTGAGTAATTGGGAAAAATATCATAGGTCCTTGAGCTGAATTCATTTTGTGAAGTATCTTGACTCCATAAAGGGAAGGACATCAATATCTCTATTTATCTCTATTAAGAGATCTCTATTAACTTGATTATCTCTATTCACTTGATTTCTTTGTTTTACTTTAAAGTAAAACTTACTTTAAAGTAAAACAAAGAAATCAAGTTAATTGTATGAGGGTGACTGATTTTAAAGTGAAGCAATGGCCCTTATATAGTTCAAGGAGTCAGAAAATCACTTGGAGAACGATGGAAGCTATCAACTAATTCAAGGTATATCGCTAGAGAAACAGCTGGTGCCATTACATGAAAGCCAGCATGTTCAGTGTGGTTCCCATTTTTTAAGTTTGGTCTGTATCAGTGGTTCTCAAGTTTTAGTATGCATCACAATCACTTGGAAAGCTAACACAGGAGTCTAGGCTCTAACCCTAAAGTTTTTGTTTCAGTAGTTTTAGGATGGGAACCTAGAATTTGACGGTTCTGACTTCCCAGAGGGTTCTAATGCTTCTGGTGTACATTCTTAGAATCACTGGTTTTATTTATTCTTTTCAAATTTAGGCGAGTGTAAGAATCCTCATAAATCTTGGTTAACATACAAATCCATGGCACGCTTTCTCCCCTATTCATCCTCATTCATTTGGTTTGCGTGTCTCCAGCAGTGTGTGTGTGTGTGTGTGTGTGTGTGTGTGTGTGTGTGTTTGTGTGTGTGTTTTCAAACACCCCAAGTGATTTTTATGATGAAGTAAGATCACAAAAACACATCTAAATACCTGGGGTGGAGAGGAGGAGAATAAAAGAATGATTGGTTCTGTTTGCCACAACTGTGTATGTGAAACACTTGGGAACACTTTTATGATGCTGACCCCTGAGTAAATTGGACCACCCTTGCTTTCCTGTAGGACTGCATTTCTGTCACAGTAGACTGTGGCTTATTACCGAAACTGCTTAAATAAAAATGACTTAAGAATTCAGTCCTTGGACACTCAGCAATCAAAACAACTGCTGTAATTCTTACTCATTTTGAAGACAGAAGGTTCCTGTTTGGAAGAGAATGATGGAGTTTGATGTTTTCTAATTAGTAATCTTCAATTAATAAACCAGAATTTGTATCAAGAGGAAGCACATATTTTTTAGAGCAATTTCAATTCCAAGAGACACTTTAGACAAGCATGAGCTGCAGTTGTTGCCCTTGTTTTCATGACTCACACATCTTTCTTTTGAAAAACGTAATACAATTCAGCTGCATAGTCTCAGTCTTAAATATTAAGGTTCTTACATGCTTTTCCACTTCTGATTTGGATTGAAATAAGTTCATGGTGAATAAGGATCATTTTAGAAATAATTCAAAGTTCAAAATGTAAAATCGTACTTATATATTATGTAACTTGAAGGTACATTTTACTTCTTGCTTTCTGAGAACTGAATGCCAGTTGAGGAAGATATTCCTGCCCCCAAACTCTCACAAAAATGCTGCAAGAGGATTTAAAATTGATTTTGGAAGATGTATGGATGACAAATGGAAAAAAATGATGTGAAGTATCATTAAATATTTCCTCTATCAAAAAATCTGGAAATATTATATGTTATTTCCACCTAGAAAAAATGCTGAACTTAATGTTTCCAACAACTAGTATGTAACTCATATTTCTAGTCATTTCCATACTTCACAACCCGCAGTTCCTGAGGCAATATCAAAGTGGACAAATAGTAAACCTAATCAGTTAGGACTGTAATACAGTGTTGCACAAGGTAAGCTAAGTGTGTTTTCTGTATAAATGCAATATTTCCATAGCTCCTATAGGAATAAGTACTTCTGATATAATACCATTTTGTATGAAAAAAGTGTTAGTTTCTGAAGGAAATTCTTCATAATTCTCAGAAATGTCATTAGTGTTAGCAAACAACTTAATGTAAGGGTGAATATCCATTTGAAGTAAATAGCAGAATTGCAAAACTAGGAAGAAAATCTGAACAGCCCATCAATTCAACCCTATAACCTACAGCATTTTAAATACAAAGCATTTCATAGATGTGCACATTTCAAGTGGTAGAGGTTTATTTATTGGTATTTTTAAACTGACAGGAACATGGCTAAATGGCTTATATGTCAAATTAATTAAGCTGAGCGTGAAAACTCTAATTCTTTAAAAACAAATTAATGCACAAAAGTAAGGGACTTAAACGTTCTGATGAATAAGTTACTAGGCAACTTAAAGATAACGCGTCATTTACTGAATATTTTTATATGCATTTATTGAAACATATAATTTTTTATCACCTACACAAACAGTGTAAAGTGAATACTGTTCATACCTTCAAGAATGTTTTATTATGACAATTTTGTAGAAATGTTGACAGTGCTTCTAGACATAGTATACAAGACTAGTTTTTGTATAATCTTGGATTAAGTGAAAAATGATTTCAGAGAGTAATTGAGTTGATATCTAACAATGGAAGTATTGGCATGAGAAACTGGACAAAATATAATTTTTATTCAGGTACCACAGGATTGCAATTCCTCAGGGAAGAGAAACTCACAAACTGAGGCCCATCTCATTTAGCTCTTGAATCTTAAGGATTGAAGTGTTAGAAGTGAAAAAAATACACTAATAGATATTTTTATAAGAATTCAGAAGGTTGATGAATTTCAGAGTGCTTTATAATTATGTAGTTATTAGAGCTGGTGTTGAAATAGAGATGCCAAAAATCAGTAGAGCAACTGCTGTTTAGTCTGAACCACTTTTGAGAAAAGTACAAGGGATCTCTAACTCACAGAAATCTGTTGCAAATAATCTGGCACAAATTAGGTCCAGTATTCCTTTAAAACTCCTTTGCATACATTTTTTTCCCCTTTGAAGCAGGACTCTTATCACTAAAGTTCAAAAATATCACATTCTATAAAAGAAATCTCTTTTTGAGAGTTTTCCTCTGAATTTCTATAAATTTCTCTCTTACTCTATACTCATTTCCCTCCTGATTTCCTTACTGGAATACATAGAGCTACAAAATTTTAGTGGCAAGAGTAAAATTACTTGGGTCTTCTTTGTATCTTGGTCAGTATTATTGGCTTTGCAAGTTAAAGATGTAGGATATAGTTTGGGACATGTGGAATGAGACCATGAAGACATAATGTATATTATTAAATAGAATATGTTTAGCCAGAGACAGAGCTTAAAATGTGGTGATCAGGCTATAGTGATCCATAATTTGGACTCTGAAGGATTTTTGAGTATGACTTTGAATCATCCAAGTGGGTAATCCATGAAAAACAAAATACATAAAGGAGTGCCAACAAACAGTAGATCAAAAACCTGACCACTGCTGTGAAGATCTCCTAATGGGATGACCTCAGAAGGAAGAAATAAAAGGAAATACCAGAAGAAAAAAAAAGAAAAAGGAAAGAGGTGTGATTCCTCCCACATTCTCTGCCTCATATGGCCCCTTTACAGACTTTAGGCTAGAAAGAAGAGGATTTATTTTGCAGATTTGGCTGTGTCCACTCACGGTTCAGTCTAGGACCCAGCCCCACCCCCGTGTCAAAACGGAGAAAAAAATTGAGAAAAACAACTGTGAAATTTGACCATTTGAGTATCATAATGTTTAGACTGTGGTTTCCTCTGTGATCCACCTGCTGGTAACTTTTCATCATTCTCTGGTAGTTGCTATCTGGGTTATTATGTCCTGAGCTTCGAGATTGTAATGAGCAGGGGAGATTGGGTATAGGGATCGCACTCCATCTTGCCTGGCAAGGTTGCCGACCACAAGAGTTATACCAAACACAACAGAATTTGCATAGACCAGCAATACCAACTAGAATATAAGAACTTCTGGGTTGGATGGCATTTGAGAAACAAAATGGAGAAGAGTAAGACGGAATTTCTAATGAGTGCCTTATACAAAGTTGAACTCCAGATGGAATAAGATGATCTGTAAAACCACAAATAGCGTGGACAGTGTGGGATATCACTGCATCATAGGGTTGGAAAATATTTATATATACATGAAAAGCAAAAGGTATAAACTAAAAACCAAAAAATGAATTTGAATATATCAAAATTAAAAATTTCTTTTCAGTAAAACAAAGCTCATCATAGAAATAATTATCAGAAAGTAACACTTTGAGAAAATATTCTTATTGTCTGAAATAACAAAAGGATTAAAATATACAAGGGACTCTTGAAAATCAATTAGGAAATGACTAGAACCCTAATAAACAGGTAGTTTGTAAAGAGGAATCCCAGTAAGCTAAAAATCATATGAATACTGAAATTCATTTATAACCAGAGGAATACAGAATAAACTGATGATGGATATTACTTTATGTTGAGGAAATTAGAAATGTAGAGAAGAAAGTATCTATATAAGACCCTTCATGCACTACTGATGAGAATGTAGTTTGGAGCAATCATCCTGGAAAGCAATCTGGCAGTATTTACTCAAGTCAAGAATGTGCATGATTTATTCCATTCCTCAATGTATATTTCAAATAAATTCTAACACTGGTCCATAAAAGGACACCTTAAAGGATATTCAATATGGCATTATATGTGGCATTTTTGTGACATTGGAAAGTTGGAATCAATCTGTGCATTAGTAGGAGAGTATATCAGTAATTTATAGATCTGTGAAAAGCAGAGTGTTACAAAAAGTAGATTCAATGTGCTCATACAACATGAATGAAGAATAGAAATATATTGGAGCTAAAATATATGTGTAGTTAGAAATATATATAAAGTTAAAATTCAACATGTCCCAGAAAGAACACATATTTAAATAAAGCAATATATTAAAATCATTAGAATTATTATCTTTGGGGACATGGAGGAAACAGGAAAGGAGAATGGAAATAAAACAGGATAAATACATAAGACGTATTTTAATTATTTATTTATTAGAGCACGAGAGGGGGAGGGTAGGAGAGAGAAGCAGACTCCCTGCTGAGCGGGGAACCCAATGCAGGACTAGATTCTGGGACCCTGAGATCATAATCTGAGCAAAGGCAGTCACTTAACCAACTGAGCCACCCAGGTGCCCAAGACATATTTTAATATATAAAAAATTACATAGTATTTTTTATAATTTTCTTGAATTCTGAAGTACAATTAGCTCAATCCCCAATACCTCATGTTTTTTTTAAATGCGTGAAAAAATAATGATAAAATGGTCTTGTCATAAGGTTTCAAAATATTTTGGATGAGGCAGTATAACAGCAAGTGATTAACGTTCCTTAGGGAACTCTTGCTAATGTTTCCTGAAGAACTTCTAATGTGCATCTTAAAAAATAAACAGAAGTTGACCATCAATGTAAGACAGAACATTCCAGAAATAAATGTTGGCATTCTATCCTAGCTTTCTTCCTATTTTGTAGCCTCTCTGTCTTTCAGTATAAATGTACTACCACGTGAGTTGTTTTTATAAAACACAAGTTTGACCATCTGATTCCTCCATTGCTTTAAAACTTCAGGAGCTGTCTGATTTCTGCAAATAAATTACAGTTTTATTTTGTGTCTCATCACAACCCGCCAATTACTGTTGGTACACTTTATTCACATCTCAAAATGGTAGACTGAAATGTTGGGCTGTGATTGGTATTGGATCCCATCTCTCAGGGTGTCTTCTGCTACAGTGAAGACATTAATTGGGAATGAATAGGATTTTGAAAATTAGAAGGAGGGCATATGTGCTGATAAAGTTGGGGACATTGAACCCCTAAATTTTGCTGAGTCTTTTTTGCCAATAGAAGTAGCCCTTTTACTCCTGTCTGAGAAAGTTAACCCTGCTTTGCCTGGAGAATGTGTAATGGTCTCCCATGAAGTAGTTGTCTAGGAAGACAGACAATTCTCCTCAGGACCTACCCCTACCTCCCTTCTTTGCTTCAAGACTTATAACTAGACTCCAGTCCCAGAAGGATCTGAAGGGAGAGGTACAAAGTATAACCCATGAGAAGTTATACAACACTCTAAAATAATTGCATAATTTTTAAAAATTTACATGGATAGAATGCTGGGTTATAGGGTCGGAGTGGATATTAATGATATGGGGCAATGATGGAAGAAACTGAAGTTGTATTAAGATGAATTTATTGATATGTGCCACTAAGTAGAGATTCTCAATTCATTGTTGTAGTTTAAGGGATTAATAAGGGCTCTGTTGTTTTGTTATTTGGCTGAAACAGCTCAAAAGGTGGCCTACACTAAATGAAGCCAAAATCCAGAACTGATTTGGTATACCGTAGAGGAAGATATCTAAAGGTTTAGAGAGATTGGAACTTTAGAAGGGATTTATCATTTAAGACCACTTTACCCACTCCTTTCACCATGGCTGTAAGAAATAAGTTTGTGAGAGGATTCTGGGCATTCTTGAGGAGCTCTGTAGTTACTGTACTATGCGGGTCATAAATTACAGTGGAAAGTACTACCCTGGATTATTAATTGCTGCATTGGGGGTAATTGGATATCAGGAAGCGGGGGCCAAGAGGTAACCTAATTGCCAAAAATAAGGTCATCATGGTTACTGTGATGGACAGCAGTGTCAAAACACTATACATGATAGTGTAACTCACAGAGACTGATTGTTGACTAGCTGATCATGGAATCCCAAGAAATAAAACAGAGGGCATCAACTAAATTCTTGTTTGACTTAACAAGGGGAAGAGTTCTAGATCAAGTAAGCAGAAGTCCAACTTGAATCATGAAAACAGAGTTACAGGCCGTCAATCAATTCCTAGACTTGAGTCACTTTATTGACACACACTCTGTGAAGGAAGGTGAAGCAGATTTCCTTGAGGAACGATCCCACTACACTACCAAAAATTTCTTTTAACCTTTCTTCCAACCTTCCCCAACAGGATCTATGGCTTATTGCCACACTGAATGTGCATTTAGGGAAAAGGAAATAATCAGATTTTACAGGGGGTAATAGATACTGTCTTTGAACTGACACGAATTCTAAGAGAGCCAGACTGTCACTGTGATCCATTAGTCAGAGTAGGAGCTTATGGAGATCAAATGATTAATGGGATTTTAGCTTAGGTCCATCTCACAGCGGGTCCAGTGGGTCTCCAGACCCATCCTTTGGTCATTTCCCTGATTCCAGAATGCATAATTGAAATAGACATACTTGGCAGTTTGCAGAATCCTCATATTGATTCCCTAATTTTGGTTAAAAATAAAACAAAACAAGCCAAGTGGGAGCTACTGCTTAGGAAGCTCCCTAAACTAGGAAGAGTAAACTAAAGCATGTATTCCTGGAGGGATTGCAGAAACTAGTGCCACCACCTAGGACTTGAATGATGCAGGGGTAATGATTCCCCTGGAATCCTCGTTTAACTCCCCTATTAGTCCTGGGCAGAAAATATACAAATTTTGGAGAGTGGTGGTGGATTATCATAAATTTAACCAGCTCCAATTGTGGCTGCTGTATTAGATATGTCTTTATTGCTCTGTGCATCCCTGATACCTGGTATGCAGCCATTGATTGGGCAAATGCTTTTTTCTTTCTTTTTCTTTTTTTTCCTTCAGTATCTCGTAATAAAAACCACCAGAAGCAGTTTGCTTTCAGCTCTAAAAGCTGAAATGTCCTATCTCTGTGGCATATCAGATTTCTAGCTCTATATCATAATTTAGTAAAGAACTTGATTACTTTTCTCTTATATAAGACCTCATACTTGTCCATTGCACTAAGATTGTGCTGGTTGGATCTGGTAAGCAAGAACTAACAACTATTCTAGATTTATGGGTAAGACATTTGCATGTAAGATAGTGAGAAATAATTGTGACAAAAGCTCAGAGGCCTTCCGCCTTCAGAAAAATGTCTAGAGATACAGTGGTGTGGGGCATGTGGAGATATATTCTTTCTAGGGTGAAGGATAAATTGTTGTGTCTGGCTCCTCTTGTTTTCATTTCTCTCTCTCTTTTTTTCTTGCTTTCCTGTGGGTTATTTGAACCTTTTGGGGAGTCCACCTGAATTTATTTATTTGGTATTATTGAGAGTATCTCTTTGTTTACTTTTTTATCATGATTACTTTGGGTATTCCATAATACAAGTGTGTAGTATAATATGTATACTTAAAAGAAACTATTGGTAACAGCATTTACACCTGAAAGTGAAATGTGAAAATAGTCCATTTAAGTACCTTTCTCACTTTTTTTTTCTTTTGAGAGAGAGAGACAGAGCATGCACACAGGCGGGGGAGGGGCAGAGGGGGAGAGAGAAGCCCAAGCAGGCTACAGACTCAGCATGGAAACCCATGCGGGGCTTGATCTCACAACCGTGAGATTGTGAACTGAGTCAAAACCATGCTCAACAGCTGAGCCTCTCTTTCCCACTTTTAAAAATCGTTGTCTTAAGTATCCAGTGGTGTTAAACATCTTTGTCTTAATCATCAAGTATCATAAAACTCAAAAGGAAAGGATAGTCTGTTGTATGTACTCATCTATTTTTCCCATGGTCTGTTTTTCCTTTTTGATGATCTGAGTTAACTTCTGTATCATATCCCTTTTGTTTAAAGAACTTCCTTTAGCCAGTCTTTAGGGGTAGGTCTGCTAGTGACAGATTCTTTTAGTTTTCCTTCACCTGAGAATGTGTTTACTCCCCCTTCGATTACTGAAGTATAACTTCATGGTTGTAGAATTTGCCGGTGACATTCCCCCCCCCCCAACACTTGAAAAATACTGTGCCACTTTCTTCTGGCCTCTGTGGTCACAGATTGCTGCCATTTTAATTGTGTGTTTTTTTTTTATGGGTAATGTGGTCTTTTGGCTGTTTTAAATTTTTTTGTTTTTTGGTTTTTTGTCTTCAGTATTTAAAAAAGTATAATTGTAATGTGTCTTGGTGTGAATTTCTTCGGTTGATTATGTTTGCAGTTTGCTTATCTTCTTATGTACTTCTGTGCCTTTTGCCAAATTTGGGGAGTTTTCTGATATTAATTCTTCAAATATTCTTTTAGCTCCAGTCTCTTTTTCCTCTCCTTTTGGGACGCCAATGTACAAATGCTATATCTTTTGTTATTGTCCCACTGCACTGGACCCTGAACTCTGTTCAATTTTTTTCTTTTTCTACCTATTTTCTCTATTCTTTTTTGTTTGTTTGTTTTAAGATGGAATGAAATCTATTTCTCTGTCCTTAGTTCACCAAATTTTATCCTCTTTTCTCTTGCTCTAATAAAAATCCCATGAGATTTTAATTTTTGCTTTATATTTTTATATCTATAATTTCCATTCGTTTCTTTTTTATAACTTCTGTTTCTTTGCTGAATATTTCTATTTTTTCATTTGATTGAAGAATGTGCAAGTGAATATTGAAACAATTTTATGAGTATTGCTTTAAAATTGTGGTCGGATAATTCCATCTGATTGAACTTGGTGTTAGTGTTAATTGATTTCCTTTTCTTATTCAATTTGTGACACTACTAATGATTGGTATGATGGGTAGTTGTTTATCATATCCTAGACTTTATTGTCTGTTATGTTAGGAGGTTCTAGTTCTTATTTAAATCTTTTATTTTAGCTAGCAATCAATGTGGTATAATGTGTTTTTAATGACAGCTTAATTTTTAGAGCCTTTGGTCTGTGGTTTATCTAGTGCTGCTTTTGCTCCCATTGGACCCTGCTACTATTGCACAGCAGGGCAGAAACAGGTTGCCTTGGCTTCTCTAGGTGGAGGAGGGGTGTGGTGGGACCTGTTATCCAAGCCCTCTGGCTGCCCCATGTTCTTGAGCAGGTGAAGATACTCTTGGGCCTATGAGGACAAAGAGGCTGCCTAGATCATGCTCTTTGTTGTGGTTGGGTCACTTCTGCCTTTTCTGCTCACTTGTCAGGTATATCTGGGCAGGGCAGGAAATTCTTAAGCACATAGGATAAATAGGCTTCTAGGATAAGGCCACTTACTATGACTGGCTCCCTTTTTCTTGTTCCACAACCTCTACCCAGTATCCTTGAGTGAGGAGGAGAACCTTTGCCCTGAAGGACACGGTTATTGACTGGGATGCTTCCTGTAATTGGGTCTTTTTTTGTAGGTACTACTTGCATATGCTAGAATCTCTTGGCTGAAAAGTGGAGGCTCAGACCTGGGGGCTAAAGAGAATGCTTCCCCTAGCCACTTATTTTTGGCTTCTCAGTAGATTTTCCTCTCCTTGTAGTATTGGATTCTTCTGAGGTTTTCAGAAGGATTCCCATCTAATCTGACAAAGGAATAAGTTTTCCCAGCTGTGTTGCTAGGTCAGGAATTGGGATAAGGGAGTGCTTTTTATCTGTTTGTTGAAAGGGTAACAGGTTGCCCTGATGCCATGATGTTTCTTCAGTCGTGAGGTTGCAAACCAGTTTGCCTTCTTCTTCCACCTTTAAGAGTTTTATCTTAGTTTTATCATGTGTCATTTCCGGAGTTTTTAGCTGTGATTTAGCAAGATAGATCAGGGGAAAAACATCATCTTTTTCAGACTAGACATCTTTAATTTAATAATTATCATTGAAAACATGTTTATTATTTCTAGTTAATTCTTGCAGGATTTCAGTTGATCTCTGCCCATCATTAAAATTATATATTTGCTTTATATCTTCATAAATGAATTCTATGTTTACTGTCTAGTTTATCTTATTGTCTTATTATTTATCTTTTATAATTTATTCTATTTTCATTTTACAATTGAGGAAAATTTGGATTCAGAAATGTAACTGTCTCAATTTTACTTAGCCACCAAACAGAAGAGCAAGGATTAAAAGACTAATTAGACTCAGTCCTGATACCATTCTCTATTCTTGGCTTTACATGCCTCTTTTTTGAGAAAAAGCACATATAATTGGGTGTTTCTTTTCTTAACATAGAACTAATTAAATGTCCTTTGTGTGTGCATGTGTATGTTTAATAAAATCTTGGATGACACTACTGCTGTCCATTCCTCACAGATAATATTAAGCAAGACATAAACTTTGTAAGGGTAGTATTTTTAGTATTATTAGTGTTTCTGCTTATGCCAGTGGTATGCCCATTTTTTGACTATGGCATGACTGAGTGAGTTACTGGAAAGACTCACACGCATATTTTCCAGTGTGCATTTGACAATACAACCTATCTGCTGTCATATGTACATCTCAATGGATATGTATTATAAAAATGGGAAATTATTTGCTAATCTAAGAGAATTATATTTCATGGTTATATTTTTGTGATCTTCTTTTTTTAGAGTCATGTTTATTATATCCTTCAAATTTAATCCAGTTTCTAAAATATACCAATATATATATAAGAACTCATGCCATCTAGTATTCATTAAAAATAGCCTAGACGTCCCCCTATATACAGTAATTATTACAGGTTACAAGTTCATCATATATGACAGATATTATCTGTTAG
This sequence comes from Ursus maritimus, assembly GCF_017311325.1. Classification (NCBI taxonomy): domain Eukaryota; kingdom Metazoa; phylum Chordata; class Mammalia; order Carnivora; family Ursidae; genus Ursus; species Ursus maritimus. The sequence goes on from NW_024424452.1 coordinate 60,747,262, forward strand.
AAGGAACTAAATTTCTGAAGGAGCATTAGTATTTAAAGGAAGCAACATAAAAAAGTTATTTATTTTTTTGCTATACCTAAAAAAAAAAATCAGGGCTTATTGTGAACTATAAAATAAACTTCCAATACTATTAATAAGAAGCATTCTGAGGACTTCTACTTCCAGCCAAGATAGGGAAATAGTGACCAGATTTGTCCTTCTGATGGAAATAATTAAAAAAAACAAATAAAAATGTATGACATAATGGTTTCAAAGCCATCGAACATTAGGTAATATAGAAGAGTGATCCTTAAACACAGGAAACAAACAAGATGAGGGGAAGACTCTCCAACTTACCGCCTTGAGAGATTTCCCAGGCTGTGGTGTAGGAAACGGGGGTCAGTGGCAGAGCCTGGCTGACTCTGAGTTGAAGTGTTGTCGCTGAGAGTTTAGGGAAGCTGTTGCAGATGAAGTTCACAGGGCAGGGAATGGAAAGGAGAGGGATTCCTAGAGAACTCCAAATATCTGCACAAATATTGAGTATTGAGTAGAATACCCACGAGCTCACACATGAAGTAGTGAAGACACACCTTCAGAATGGGAGAAGAGCCACATGAAAGGATCAAAGGAAATAGTACTCAGTATTCACACAGGCCAACAAACTGGTCTGTTTTCACCATAACTTATGGAGGTGGGGGTATAGTACACAAAAAGCTCTTGCCTTAGCAACGGAAGATACTTAGACTAAATGCTGCCCTAGACCTGCCGATCATATCTTAAAAACAAGGTATAGCTATGGAACAACAGGTCATTGTTCAATGTGTGTCATGTTTCAGTTATACTAGATGAATAGGTTCTAGAGATCTGCTCTACAACGTAGTACCTATAATTAACAATACAGTGTCGTATACTTCAAAATTGTTAAGAAGGCAGATCTTATGTTAAGTGTTCCTACCACAAAACTACCCTAACAAACACCACCACCAACAACAGAAACAACAAAATCAAAGAGATGGAAGGAAACTCTGGTAAGGTTCTTTAAAGTGGCATAATATCATTTAGAGATGATGGAAAGTAGCTAATGATGTATACTATAAACGCTAAAATAACCACTGAAATAAAACTTGTTAAAGAGTGTTGTAGCTAATAAGCCAACAGAAGATATAAAATAGAATCATAGTACTTGACTGGTCCAAGGCAAGAGAGAGAAAGAGAGAGAGAGAGAGGGGAGAGAGAGAGGTGTAAATGGAAGAAGAACAGATGGGACACATGTAAACAAATAGCAAGATGAAAGATTTATACACAGACATAAAAATACCATTAATTATAAATGGCATGGTATGGGCATCCAAATTAAAAGCCTAAGATGGTCAATTGCTTAAAAAGCCAAGAAACAATGTTTGCTGCCTTTAAGATGTCCATTTTAAATATAAAGACGCACATGGTTTAAAGTTAAAAAGGTGGTGGAAACATATATAACTTGTTAGCATTAATCAAAAGAAACCTGAGGTGGCTCTTTTAATATCAGATAAAGTAGATTTCAGAGCAATGAATAAACCAGTTATTTAAAAAATATTTTATAATGACAAAGGGTACAATTCATGAAGAGGTCATAACAATACTAACCCTAATATTGTACATTTAATAACAGAGCTTCAAAATACAAGGAGCAAACAATGATAGATCTCCAGGGAGAAAAAGACAAATCCATAATTATAGTTAAATATTTTTATACCACTCTCAGCATTTGATAGACCAAATAGACTAAAAAATCACTAAGCATATAGAAGACTTAACTGCATTTTAATGAATTGAAATCTGTTACATATTCTACCAACAAGAGAAGACACATTCTTCTAAAGACCACATCAAGCATTTAACAAGACTTCCTTTCCATATTCTGGACAATAAAACATGTTTAATAAAATTTTTAAGGAGTCATGCTGTACAAACTATATTCTCTTAATATAATAAAATCAAATTTGAAGTCAATCTTGAAAATTCCCAAATATTCGAATTTTAAATAAAACAATTTAAAACAATCCAAACATTGAGGAAGAAATAAAATTAAATTGGTTTTTTTTACTGTATAAAAGTTAAAACAATTTATCCAAATTTGTGGGATTCTACTAAAACAATACTTAGGAAATAATTTAAAGCACTATATAACACCTATATAAGAAAAGAAGAGAGCTCTAAAATGAAGAACCACAACTTCCATTTAAAACAAACAGGGGCGCCTGGGTGACTCAGTCCATTAAGAGTCTGCCTTCAGCTCAGGTCCTGATCTCAAGGTGCTGGGATCGCGCCCAAATTGAGCCCTGCATTGGGCTCCCTGCTCAGCAGGGAGTCTGCTTCCCCTGTCTCCCACTGCCCCTTCCCCTTTCCTCATGCACCTGTGCTCTCTCTCTCTCTAATAAGTAAATAAAATTTTTAAACAGACAAAAACTAGAAAATGAAGAACAAACGAAACCCTACAAAGGGAGGAGAAAGACAATAATAAAAGTGAGAGTGGAAATCATTAAACAGAAAAGTAATAGGGAAAATCACAGTAACCAAAAGTTGGTTCTTTTATATTTATTTATTATTTATTTCACATAAGGAAATATTTACATGAGGTTTAACATGAAATCATACAAATAAAATTTGTGTGAACACAAATCCACATCAAGTCATAGTACAGATTGTAAAAGACAAAGTAAAAACAAAGAAAATTAATTGGCAGCTATATACATTTGATCACAGTTGTGTCTTGTACAGTAGAAAGTCTTCTACAAAATAATCATCTTAGATCAACAGAACACCAGCCTTCAATGTTGTCCTGTAAGATGGGTTAACTTTAGCAGTCTTCTCCTGTTTTCTCCAGCATCCTCCTTTAGTATGGCTGGAAACTGTTTGGTGATTGCCACCCCCTCCAGACACCTTGCCATAAGTGCTCTGTTGGCCACTGTAGTCTGTATGTCCCTGTCCATATCCATAGTTCCCATAGTTATACCCAGTATAATCATGCCCGCCGTGGCCACTATAGTTTTGATCACCACCATAGGCACTATTGTAATTTCCATATGCTTGATCATAAGAGTTATTAAATTCTTGGTTCCAGTTTTGGCCCTGACCTCCTCCACAACCCCTCGTACCATCTCATCCACAAGCTGCAGCACTTCTTCCTCCTTTTTCTTGTTGCTATTGCTGCCTATATACCTCTTTGTGTTGTACAACTTTGATTTCACATTTCCCAGAACCAATTTGATGATATCAGTTTGTTTGTTCCTTCCCTCCCTCTTTTTCTTTCTTTCTTTCTTTCTTTCTTTCTTTCTTTCTTTCTTTCTTTCTTTCTTTCTTTCTTTCTTTCTCTTTTTATTTTATTATTTTATTTTGTTTATTTTATTTTATTAAGAGAGAATGAGCTGGAGAGAGCATGAGCAGGGGAAGGGGGAAACAGGAAGAGGGAGACACAGACTCCCTGATGATCAGGGAGCCCAAAGTGAGGCTCGATCCCAAGACCCTGGGATCATGACTTGAGCCAAAGGCAGATGCTTAACCACCTGAGCCACCCAGGTGCCCCAATGATACCTGCTTTCTAATAATTTCTTTATTGGCTCTTCGTCTCTATATATGATAAAACAAAATCCTCTTCTTTCGTTTGTTTTTGTATCCATGGAGTTCAATATTTTCAATCTCTTCAAAGGCTCCAAAATATCCTTTAATTTGTTCTTCAGAACTATCTGGTCTAACTCCACCCACAAAAAACTTTTCAGGGGGTTCTTTCACTTTTAAAGCTTTGGCCCTTTTGGGTTCTATCAATGTGCCATCCAGTTTGTGTTCCTTCAGTTTCAAAACCTTATCAACACTAGCAGCATCTTTGAGAAACACAAATCCAAATCCTCTTGGTCTTCTAGTCACTGGATCTGTTTTAATTGTACAGTCTACAACTTCCCCAAATAAAGACAAATATTCAATCAGAACTTTCTTACTTGTATCCCAGCTCAAGCCTCCAATAAACATTGTACTGTCATCCGCTGATTCGTGCTCTCATTGTTCTTGGATCCCTCTGTGAATTCCTCTGTGTTGCTGTACTCCTTCAAGTACCCTGTGGTGGCGGGGCTGTCCCCTGAGGTGCTGGTGTGCACTCGGGGGTCACAGCAGCAGGAGATAGTGGAGCCTTGTATGGAGCAGGATTTTAAAATGGTGATGGGAAAGTTGATTCTTTCAGAAGATCAATAACAATGACAGATCTCTAGGGAGACAAAGAGAAAAACAAAGACACACATGACAAATAGCAGAAATGAGAAGATTTTATGGAGATTAAATGTTAATAAGGGAATATAATAAACAATTTTATGACAGTAAGTCCAACAACATAGAAAATAGACAAATCTAGGGGCGCCTGGGGGGCTCAGTCATTTGGGTGTCCGACAATTGATTTTGGCTGAGGTCATGATCCCAGGGTTGTGAGATTGAGCCCAGGGTCGCGCTAAGCACTGGTGGAGAGTCTGCTTGAGATTCTTTCTCTCCCTCCCTTTCTCCCTCTGCTCCTCCCCCTGCTTGCAGGCTCTTTCTCTCAAAATCGATCAATCAATCAATCAATCAATCTTTAGAAAATAGACAAATCTAAAAGCCATTCCTAGTAAAAACTCTCAACAAATAGAACACAAGGGAACTTCCTCAACTTGACAAAGGCCCTCTGTGAAAAACTTAACACTAATATCATGTGTAACGATTAAGACTAAATACTTTAAAGATCAGGAAAAAAAGGAAGAATGTCTGCTTTTATTGCTTTTATTCAATATTGAATTTGAAGGGCTGTCAAATGCAATAAGAGAAAAATAAAAACAAAAGCATTCTGGCTAGAAAGGAAGAAGTATAATAGTTTTTACAGAATACATCCTTGCCCAAGTAGAAAATTCAATGGAATCCAACAAAAAATCTGCTAGAACTTATAGTTGAGAAGAATATTGTTTTTAGGTGTAAGAACAATATATAAAATTTCTATTTCTATATATTATCAATAGATAGCCCCAAAATAAAATTTAAAAGATACTATTTACAATAGAGAAAAAGTATGATAAGCTGATTTTAAATTTTATTTTATTATTTTTTAAAGATTTTATTTACTTGACAGAGAGAGAGAGAGACAGCAAGAGAGGGAGCACAAGCAGGGGAGTGGGAGAGGGAGAAGCAGGCCTCCTGCTGAGCAGGAAGGCTGATGTGGGGCTTGATTCCAGGACCCTGGGATCATGACTGAACCAAAAGGCATGTGCTTAACAACTGAGCCACCCAGGTGCCCCGCTGATTTTTTTTTTAACATTTTTTATTATGTTATGTTAGTCACCATGCAGTACATCATTAGTTTTTGATGTAGTGTTCCATGATTCATTGTTTGCATATAACACCCAGTGCTCCATGCAATACGTGCCCTCCTCAATACCCATGATTTTAAATTTTATTTAGGAATTCACAGGTTCTAATATAAACAAAATGACTTTGAAAACAAACATTTTGAGGGTTCACAGTGTCTAATTTTAAGATTTATTATAAAACTATTTTTCATGTCAATATGGAACTGACATAAAGATATATAAAAAAGATTAACAAATGAATGGAAGAGAATAGACAGTTTAGAGATGTGTGTGGATATATGTGTGTGGATATATACAGAAAGAGAGAGAGAGAGAATGTACATAGAGAAAGGATACATAGGGAGAATAACCTTTTAAAACAAAGGTGTTGAGCCATTTGTATATCAAAATGAAGAAAAAAGACAGAATCTTAAATGCATACCATGGTCAGTAAAATAAAAATAACTCAAAATGTATCATCAACATGAAAATAAGTTACACATTTTTAAATTCTAAAAATAAAAAAAAAATCAGAGAAAATCTTTGTGTCTTATGTATATGCCAAAGTACAATTTATTTAAAAATATATATAAATTGAACTTGTTAAAAAATAAGAATGTCTTTCAAGAGATATTTTATTTTTTTTAATTAAGAGAATTAAAAGAAAGACTGGAAGAAGATATTTGAAAATCACATACCTGATGAAAGACTTCTACCCAAAATGTACAGAGAATTCTCAAAACTCAGTAATGAAAAAGCAGACATCAATAAAAAGTAAGCAAGACATTTCAGCAGATAACTCACTAAAGAAAATGCACAGAGGGCAAACAAGTCCATGAAAGGTGTTCAAAATCATTAGTCATTAGGGGAATGTAAATTAAAATTACAATATGATACCACTACCTACATATTAGAATAGTAAAAACAGACAAAAAACCTGTTCAGACCAAGCATATGCAATGATATGCGGGAACTGAAACTCTTATATCCTATGGGTAGGAATATAAAATGGTACATGTTTTTCCATTTAGGAAAAAAAGTTTAGAAGTTTGAAAAAAAAATTTAACATAAAATATAGACTTACCATCATCTGTGTATTTCTAGGTATTTATCCAAGCCAAATACAAGCATATGTCCCAATACAAAGACTTGTGCATGGGTATTCATAGCATCTTTTTAATAGCTAAAACCTGAAAACAACCCAAATGTCCAAAAGAGATGAATGGATTGACAAACTATGGTAGAGCTATATAATGGAATACTACTTAGCAGTAAAAAGGAATGGATTACTAATAACGCAACACGGATGAATCTCAAAATAATTATTACAAAAGAATCCTGACAAAAATCTTACTCTATAATTGTATTCATATAAAATTCAGTCAAATATATAATGAGAAATAAAAACAGATTAGTGGTTGCCTGGAAAAGGGTTTGGATGGGGAAGGACTGGAAGGAGGAATTAAATAGGCAGGAGAAAACTTTCAGGATTGATGGATATGTTTAGTAATGGATAATGAGTTCATGGATATAGATACCAGAAATCATAAAATTGAACACTTTAAATAAGTGCAGTTTATTTTTGCAGATCATAAAAAAGTATTCTGGTTCACTTTCAGAAAAATATAGAGCCATATTTTCATATCACATGTACCAACTCAAGAAAGTTAAATATTATTTGTAAAACAATCTCAGTCACACACTTAATCTTACAAAGCTTCACAAATTCTTAATCACAAGCATCTGTGTACAGGTATTTAGGTAGATAACGTAGCTGATGTGATACGTTTATTAAGTCCTATGAGCAATGTTAACAACAATTATACTCCTCAAGCTAATAGAACATTTATGTTTGATGTTTAAATAATTTCATTATCTAGATGAATAATAGGATTGACTTTGACAACTTTCTTAATTACTGATTTTGACAGGAAGCCAACACTAATTAGAATTTCATTTTTATAAAATGAATACACTGTTTGTAATCAGCCAAACATCCCTCAATTAAATCAGAGCTCTAATATTACCCAAGTTGTCATTTTAATTACTACATAATATATGTAGAAAAATAAGTATTTATGTTAATTTTAAAATATTACTTTATAAACAGACTAATTCATATGTGAATTTTTGGTAATCTGCAATTTTTGCTACATGTGAAAGAGACATAAAATGTATGTTTAGCACTTCAATTAACATTTAAAAACTACAAATTACTAAAGATTAAGCTTTTCTAATTGTTTTGTAAATAAAAATGTTTACTCTCCTATGGAAATGGGGACATTACAATAACCACAACAACACCCAAAAGTTTTATTTGAAGTTCCTCAAGTTTGACCTGTGGGGCAAAGATTGATAGTGTGTCCAAAGTGCATCCAGACAACTGGTAGACCATATGGTTCCTAGTTCACTTGGAATTGTTGAATCTTATCTGTTTTTGGAGAAACTGCCCGAAGAAAGTTATTCCAGTATGTCCTTTTTGTTCATGCCAACAGCAAGGTGATATTTCTTCTCTATGAAATGACTGGGAATGGAAGTAGTCCCACTTAAGGGTCCCCAATAATGGTAAATAACCCTTTCTTTCCAGGAGTACCTTGTGTGTCATTGGGATTGTATTTCTTGTATAGGGAACCAGGCACTAATTTCCATACCTCTGAAAAAATAGTGTCTTGTATCTGAGGGTTAGTCATGAGCCCTTTAAGTGTTTAAAGTCATGGAAGGCATCCAGGCAGGTCAGGCTCAATTGGTTGAACTGCCTTACTTGTAGTCCAATGTGGAGTCTGAGCGATCTTTAATATATCCTGCTGTTTCTGAATTGATGTTTTGAACCAAGTAGAAAGAAGAACCAAGTAAGAAAGCATAGCTTTCTTAGCTAAATGCTAATGGTTTATAGGTTTTATTCAGCTGAGAGTGTGGGGTACAAGATTGAAGTTAATAGTGTAAGTTATCATTTTGGTGTAAGGGTCCTGTTGATAATAGCTTTAGTTAAATGCCACATAAGACATTTCAAACTGATTTGGTTTCAGCCCTGTCAGTGAAATCAGAATCAGAGCAGCAGAGAGTATACACATAAGGGAAAATTCTACCAGTAGTGATTTGGTATAGAAATGAGGATTAGGTGTTGCTGGGAGATAATTCTCCATGAGTCTCTTTCATTTTTGAATGGCTTATATTAAGTTGTATACTATCTTTTCAAGGATGATTATACAACAAAGTGTTGGAATATACAGATAGTGTCTCACTCTAGGGCAGAGGACCCATGGGTTTACTGACCAGTCTCTTTCTTAATAATCTGTCTTTCCATGGCAACAGTGAGGTAGGGTTGCAAGCACCCCAGTTTAAAAGACTGGAGCTTTCCAAGCTTGAGGTTCTTTGGCTATAATCCAAGCCCTCGGCATTCAGGACATCAGATGGGCCTTTTCATATTGCCTGGTGGGATGGCAGGTAGAAGGAACTGAGGTTAACGTGAAAGTTAAGGTGCCTACTGTGCCCTGAGTAACAGTGTCCTTTGTCTCTGACCCAGAAGTCTAATGTTCCTTTCTAACATCTATGAAACTGTGTCAGGATAACAACTTGTTTTATAAGGAAGGTAAAAATCTCAGATATTTCACAGTTCTTGCCTCCCTTGCTGCATTCTGTAGCCAGAGCATTAATTCCTGAGGATTGGGTTAGTGGTTCCTTGACAAAGAGGCAAAAGTGATGGGGCAGCAGATCTAGAGTTTTATGTTCATTTGTGCATTTGTTGTGTTACTTCATGGAAGCTTTGTTTTTTAGGGACCCAGAGTCTTTATATTGGTAAAACCGAATTCCTTGAAATGTTTGGGTGTTCCCATGTTGTGAGTAAAGTCATTCTAGAAAACCACCATAAGTCCCTTTTTGGGGGAGGACTGAGGGAATCATTACAGTGTATATTTGCCGTAACTTTGCCTGGTCCTTCTCCTGGGGTCCTGGATACTTCTTTAGTCAGTCAATTCAAGTTGTGGTTCAACTGGTTCAGATCTGAATTGGCTTAAAGTTTGTGACTTTAAGCCAGGGTGACTGCCAGTTATAAGCTCTTCTCTTTTGTATAGATTAAGCAGTTCCTTTTTTTGGTTACTTATTTATTTTTATCTCAAGGGAATCCATGTTCTCTTGACCATCCCAGGGATTTCTAAGGACTCATTCATCTGTCCACTACTCACATATTGATATTCTTTACAAGAATTGCAAACAGTCTGCTTCTGATGGTTAAGCATCATTATTGTCTCCTTTATGTCATGCTTTTTGCTATCCAGATGGTCAAATCTATGATTGTATATATCCTACCAAGAACATCCACCACTTTTTTTCTGATAATGCCAGTACCCCTCTCACCCAAAGTGTTTTCAAGGTACTCTCCCAAATCATAGTCATTTGATAGGCTGATATTGTTACTCTCTTAATACAGAAGATTGCTAACATATTAATAATATTTGCCAACTTTATGTTCTGCACCTTTTGTTCTAGCTCCGACCAGATCCATTCTTTTCCTCGTCCAGATAGTATATGTGGACTAAATCCTACAGATCATTGAAGATATAGTATTCTTCCTCCTTTAGCTGTTATTGCCTTTTGTCAGGCTGTGTAGTGACAATTCTAGTTACTGATCTTATGGCTAGAGTCTAGTCTGAATGAAGCATGTTATCTTTAAAGATAAAGGAGTAAGCCACATCTGAAGGTTCTGTGAGTGAAGGAAACCTGGGATTTCAAGGTTTTCAAATAGATAGATAGATAGATAGATAGATAGATAGATA
>NW_024424452.1:60757361-60762737 GCF_017311325.1 Ursus maritimus
ATAGATAGATAGATAGATAGATAGATAGATAGATACCAATTTCTCAACCCCATGTCTCAGGGTCCTAGTCCTCCCAGATCAGTACCCTTATATTTTCTTAGTGGATATGCTGGATTTAGAATTCAGTCTCAATATTCAGCTCTATTGTTGTCAAGGTGGCTTTGTTATAGAGTGTGCCAGTCTTATATTAGCCTGGAAGTAGAGAAATGCAACCCAAGGTGGGGACAAAGGGTGGGAGTGGGAGCTCTATCCATATACCAGCAGGAATTGTAGGAGATAGAGTCTGAGTTCAGATGCCTGGGAGAGGGGCCCTGTAATCAGAGTCTAAGCTCATATAGAGTTACAGCAAATAAAGTTGGTTCATCTCCAGAATTTGTAGATGTGAAATTTAGGGAGGTGGGAGGGGAGGTTATTCAGATAGCCAGTAACTGGAGGAAGAAGGAGAAACTTCAGTGTTACGGAGGGGAGTCAGTCAGCTTGTCCAACCCTAAGCAACACACTCTAGTAATTTCTTCTAAAGTGAAGAGAAAGATCAAGGTAAAACTAGAGCACAGGCCAATTGCCAGATATTGGACTAGCAAGAACAAAGCAGACACTCTTCCTTTTCTTTGTGGCTCCATTCTTCTCTTCTTCCTTTACAGCCTACAGGTATGGCTTCACCCTTTTCTTCTCTTTTAGCTTCCTCGTCTCTGCAGTGCCCTTTGAGGGATAAAACAGTTAGCTCACAAGGTACACAGGAATAAAGAAAAGGATAGAGGTATTATGCAGAAACTCTGGCTCTAACATATTGGGTAAGTAAGGGATTGCAGACCACTACCTCTAATCCTCACACTTTTGCAAATGGAAAATTCTTGTATCCAGATGGCATCTCAGTGATCAGGGAGAGAGAGATTGGGCAGCTTGTAATTAGTTCCATACTTAGGAACAACTAAGATGAAGGTAAGTGGAAGCAGGCATAATATTGAATTATATTTTTGGTGGAAGACAATGGATATAGACCACAGAAAAAGATATATGTGAGAGAAGGCAGGAAACTCTAAAGGAGTAATAAATTTATTGTTCATTTATTAGCCTATTTAGGAAAATTAAATGGAATGAATCCATTATTTCATCAACAATATGTTGTTGATAACAGTGCTTTAAGATAAAAGAAATGTATGTTTAAACAATATTAGCAATTAAATAAACAAATGTTCATATAAAGTCAATATAGTTAGAAGTATATTTCCTTTATTCCTCTATTGACTTCCCTCAGGATAAAACTAAGAACCATAAAGTCAGTAATTGTACAAACATTTCCTTTTAATGTCATGAGGGCTGTTGAATTCTTAACTGGATTACTTTTCTGAAACATGGGGTATAATATGGATGTAAATGTGATTGCTTTCTTCCTTTCTGAATGTACATAAACTAACTCTATATCACTAATTTGGGTGACTATCGTCACCCAAAGAGTGCATTTCCTACAAAATTCCTACTAATAGAAGGATTTCCTAATAATAGAATTCCAGTATCGGATGTAGTTTAGAAAAAGAATATATGAGATTTAAGAGAAAATTATCAATTTTCAGGAAGAAGTCTGAGTGAATTATTCTTTTTGGGAGGATACTGTCTAACTGTAGAAGGAAAATAGAAATTTTGTAAACTTAAATTGTATAAACTATAGAAACTAACTCAAAAGAATGTATGCCAGCAACATCCTCAATACTAAATGTTTAGTGAATGCTTACATACAGAACCTGTCCTTGATGATGCAAATACAAATATACAGACCTTCTCTAGAAAGAATTAATTGTTGTTAAGAGGTAGCATATGCTCAGTTCAAGACAAGGTGCTGATGTGGCTGGAATATGGTCATCTGGGGGAGAACAGTAGAAAATGATGCCTGAAGAGTCCGGTGGCCAGATCATGTAGGGCATTTTGGAACATAGTAAATATTTCTGATTTTATGTGAAGTGTGAGACTTGGAGGATTGTAAGCGGTGAAGAGACACCATCAAATCTGTGTTTTGAAATGATTACTCAGACTGATGAATGAAGAATAGATTATAAGGGGGATGCACTATAAATTATAAGTAAGAATACCAAATGGGGGCTATTGGAAAGTTGGAGAAGTGATGGTGGTGGCTTGGATTATGAGGACACTGGAACTGTTGATAAATGATCAGACATGGGATATATTCTGAAAGCAGATGACAGGATATCCTGTTTTTGTCTGGAGTATGAGAAAGAGAGTCAGGATGCTCCCAGGGGTTTTGGCTTGAGCAGTTGCATGAATAGGATTGACATATAATGAGATAAAGAATCTGGGGATGGATCATGTTGGGTATGGGACATGAAGATTTCTGTTTTGGACATGTATACTTAGTGGAAAATCTCTGCCTCGCTTTTCAGTCTCCTACTCTTTACTGCTTGAAAATTCAGCAACAATTTTGGTAGAACATCTGGTATAATTTTGAGCTCAGTTCTCCATTTTTGTTTCACTAGAATCTTCAGCCTTTAGATCTCTAAGTTTTTTCTGTTCAGCTATGTAAAGCTATCTACACTGTGCCCAGCCCACACCTAGAACCTCAGACTTGCCTGGAATCGGCAGATGTCTTGCAGGACAATATTAGTGCAGTATGATGGCGTTCTTTATGAGAGATTTCTCACGTCTGTGTTTTTTTCTGCTAAAGTTCTGTTGCCTCAACAGTTTTCCAGTGTCTTCAGTGTTTCTGTTATATTTTCTTTTGCATTTTATGTAGATTTTGTAGTTGAGCTTGGTGGAAGAATCGATCTCTCAAAAGAGTCATTAGCACTGTCTGATATATTCTTAAATATCAAAAACAAGAAAATAAACTCTACAGATGTTTGTCTGAAAACATTCATGCACAGGCAAACATATAATTATTAAAATGAGTACTGTTCATCATCTATAGTCAATGATATTGTAACAGTTTTGTGTGGTGGCTACAGTTGTGGTGAGCACAGCATAATATGTAGACCTGTCATATCACTATGCTGTATGCCTGAAACTAATGTAACATTGTGTATCAACTATAATTTAAAAAAGAATGAGTGCTTTTCACTTTTAATCTATAGTTTTATTTTTAATTTTAATTTTGTTGGTTATTATGTTCTTGTAGTTTCCAAAATTTCAAACAATGGAAATGGGAAACTGTCCTTAGCAAAAGTAAGCTTAGAGAAGGAATATGTTTTATGAATGAGATATGTATGAGTACTATGGAAATAAGATGGCGTAGTGTATTTATTCGGAGTTTTTAGATAATTCTTTTATAATGTAATAACAAAAATGTATTTAGTGATGCAAAATATTTTGTTTGATCTACCAAAAATGACTTTAAATATTATTATAACATTTTAAGGTAGTAAGAGGTATTAATTATTTATTTTTCATAAATATAGTTTTTATTATTAACTAGAATAAGCATTGCCTTCTAAGGACCATTCTGGTTATCTTTGGTTTTCCTTGGCAGGGTGGGGGGGAAGATCTCTGTGCCCCTGGTATTGTTATCTAATAGGTTTTTAGCTTTGAACAGTTGAATTACTTACAAGATTGCTTTTTAAATAATACATGAGCTTGAACCCTATGATAACATTTTCAGAAGATAATTATTTAGTAGAGGAGTATATTAGAGAGCATGTAAGAATCTTGTGAATCTTTGTGTTCTCGATCACTGTAAGTGCCTATCTAAAAACTTCCAAATTAAATATACATTGCTGGTTGGTGTTCACTGGTTTGTGGTTATTTTAACTCACACTGACATTTATATACTGTCTGTGTGTATATATTGTTTATACATGTGCATATATGCATTGTATATACAGGAGTATATACACTGTAGCTGTTTCAGTTTCAGTGATGGAAAGATCAGCAATATATATTTGGAATATTTAGTTTATATAAAAAGTAATGGCAGAAATATGTTGATTATTTTAAAGCTGTTTTTGTTTATTTGATGAAGAAATTTAAACTGTATTCTGCATTACAATGTCTTTAGAAGTTTTCAACATTTGGTGGAAGAACATACAATTAAATAATATGATTTAGCTTGTTTTAAAGTATTAGGTTTATAAATATTGTTACCGAGGTGATAATTTCATTTAATGAAAACATCCTTTGACTGAGTCAGATTTGGGACATTAAAAAGTTCAGTTAATACTAATTTATGTAGTGTTTGAAAAACAGAAGTAACCTTTGCTTATTAGGAGGTACTTATTTATTTATTTACTTATTTATTTAGATGACAGAGTAGCTTTAATGGATTCCCCAAATGCCTAATAGCTAGAGAAGCAAATTGGGTCATGATAAATAAATGAGAATTCTGGAGCACTTCATTTTTAAAAGGTACATGTATTTCCTTATCCAGGGGAAAGGTAGCCAGCAATGGGTATTTAGGGAAGACATTACTACATTATTATCACAATTAAAGACTGAATGGTGTAATGGGTAAGAACCTAACATCAGGAGTGAAATTGCCTTGGCTCATACCCCAGCTGTACCCTTAACTAGCTGCATGGTTTTGAAAAAGTTCCCGTGTCCCCTTTCCTTATCTTTACAGTTGTGGAAATAAATAGTATTCATCAATAGGGTTAGTGTTGGGATTAAATTATTGTACATGAGATGCTTTGAACAGCACTATGTAAGCTTTAGCTAGTATAATCTTTGAGATCAAATATTGAAATAGTCTCTGAGAAAAACAGATAATATATTCACATTCACATTTTATTTGAAAGACATAACAAACTTTCTTCAATATATTGTTCTTATGACCAAAAATGCATTTTGAAAAGGTGCTGAAAACAAACATTGGTAATAGTCCACATTATCAATGTTTGCCTTTTGAAATGTTGAGAATCAGTCATATGGTTAGACTTTATTTTTCTTTTCCTAATTAATATTTTATATGAAGTATTTTTCTTTCTGTCATGGCAGTAAATGTTTTTAGAGTAGTGTATGAATAGAATAGCTATTTGCCTTTTTTTACAATGAGAAATTCAAGCAGTCTTCTGTAAACTTTAGGTCTGTTTGCATCAATCTTTGCCACTTTTTTACATCTTTCATAGCAAGATATTTCAGGATAATCTTATGCTTTCTCTGCTCCACCCCTGGGATCATCAATTTTCCCAAGAAGCTTCGTTTTCTCTGAGTAGAATATGGTATTTAGAAAACACCTGGGTATTGGTATTTTCGTTGCTGCTGGACTGTCATTGCTTCTAGTAGACATGTGTTTATATCTATCTTATCTATCAATCTACCCACCCACCTGCCACCTGTATGTAGGTTTTAAAAACCATAGATAAACATTAAAATCCTCCAATTCCAATCTAATCAGCACAGGGTTCTTCTAACATCTCTCTCTCTCTCTCTCTCTCT
>NW_024424452.1:60762747-60864644 GCF_017311325.1 Ursus maritimus
ATATATATATATATATATATATGTGTTGGTTAATCCTCAGTTAGAAATGAAGTACATGATTCAGACTCACTAATCCACATTGCTTTGGAAAATGAACTTAGCATCAGGAGTTCAACATGAGTTTACTGTTCTTTGATTTTTTTTTAGCTTGAAGCACACTTTCCAAATGTCTGTTTGTGTGACATTTGCTGATGATATGTTAGTGAAAACAAGACCTATTCCATGTCAATGGAAAGGGAAACTCCTAAATTCATGGATACAGAGAAGAATGATGCCTGGGGGTAACAGTCCATCACAGTGTGTTACTGGACCCAATGATTCATAACCCTTGACATCCAAGGGTTCACTTCTAAGATCCCCACATTCTTATCTAATCATGGCATCTGCTCAGAATCTGTAGTTTTGTGAGCATATCAAGCCTGGATGTAGATGAAGCTCTTCTGATGTACTTCCTCTTCAATCAGAGTTCTCTGAAGTAAAAGGACAAGTTATCCAGCCTGTTTATACTCTCAGAATGGTTACACGCTGTGGTCCACAGAATTCTGAGGTGCCCCCAAGATTCCCTCTTCCTGGTATACATGCCAAGAATAATTACCTCTCTTTGAGTGGGGATGGGTCCTGTGAATATGATGGTCTATGTCTCATAGGATTAATTAATCACTTCACTTTCAGTTAATCAAAAGGGTGATTACCTTGAGTGGGGCTGACCTAAACAGGTGAGTCTTTTAAAAGAAGGGAGAGCATCAGAGACATGTTCCTTTTGCTTTAGAAGGAAGCAAACTACCAGTTTGTAAAGAGAACAATATGGCAGAGAATGAGAGGCGTTCTCTAGTAGCTGCGGTCCTTCATCCTGCAACCACAGAAACTGAATTCTGCCAAAAGTGACCTTGGAAAAGTTACTGGAGCCTCAGAAGAGATCATGGGGTGTGGCCAACACCTGGCACTGAGCCTGATGAGACCCTGAGCAGGGAACTAATAAGTTGCTGGTACCCAGACTTCTGATCCACAAACATTATGAGATAATGAATTTGTATTCTGTTAAGGCAATAATTTGTGGCAATTTATAATGTAGCAATAGAAAACTAATGTGTGCTCCCATTTAAAACAATAGAGAGGAAGAGCTTTTTCAGAGAAATTGTTAAATTCAGGCCCATGTTTCTGGTTTTCCTATTCTAGAAGCAGGGAATGGTCTGTGATTAGGCCCCAGTTTTGCTCCCTAGGAGTACTTTCATGGCCCAGCTTTCTCTGTAGTTCTTGACTCTACCCTTTAGATTACCCTTCCATTTTCAAAAGAAATGGTCCATGTTTGCAGAAAAGCAACCCTCCTGCCGTGTCTGTTTCATAAACGGGAGCAAGAGACCTCATTTAATTTCAAATTTTCTCAGCCCCTGCTTCTCAGACCAAGCTGGCAGGGTTTTGAATAGTACACTTATTTAAATAATTTTGTGAGTTTCCTGTGACATTTTGGAAGGCTTACTCCCTGCCCCAGAAGTCACATTAATTTCATGACAGACTTATCTCTACCTTAGAGGCATCAGGCTACTATGTAACAATATTCATATGATTTTTTGAATTCCATTTTTTGTCAAGCTGATAAGATCTATTAGGCATAGCTTAAATCTTTCTGAGATCTTTAGAAAAGACTTTACTACTACAACCTTGCTTTGATCTTTGCCTTGAGGCCACTTATTGCTTCAGAATCTTTGCCAGATCCAGAGACTTGAGATGTGAAAGCTCTATTTTCCAAACCAGCTAGTCATGACGCCTCCACTTTTTCCTCCAAATTGACCTTGCAATATAAATGATTCATTTTTCTCTCTTCTATTTGTTCTCATACCTTATCATACCCAGCTAAAAGAAGCCAGAAGATATTTTGCAAATTCTGCTAGAACATGTCCCTAGCCAGATCCACTAGTTCATTAGGTACAGTTACTATCTTTCCGGATACATTCATGTTGGTCAGTTGTTTTGTCTCTATACACTAGTGTCACCAATATCCCATCCTGCACTGCAGGTTTGTCACCATGTTTATAAATACAGTAGAAAATTGTTTACAGTTTCTCCAGGCTTGACATGAGGCCTCTCCCTGCTTTTCCTCCTTCCCTGCTTATCACCTGCTGATCACCTGCTGATGGTCACAAAGACAAAGCAACATTGTAGGTTTTTGCTACAGCAGCACTCCCATTTCAAGGTACTGTTTCTATTTCAGATATATATCTGTAATTGTACACACACACACACACACACACACCTCAAAAACCAGAGGCTTAAAACACCAACAATATTTTTTTCTCACAATTGTGCAGGTCAACAATTTGGGCTGGACTCAACTGGATGTTTCCCCTGTTGTTTCTACTGGAAGGACTCATGTGGCTGGTCATTCAGTTGAGGTTGGATGGACTCACAGCCCATTAAGTGGTTGATGTGGGTTGTTATCTGGGCTGTATGTCCACAGCTTATTAGCCTGGACTTCTTCCCATGTTAGAAATATTACAAGAAGCCCCGATGAAAGAGAGGTTTTTTGTGTGTCTGCTTGTGCTACCTTTGTTTTGTCCAGTTGGGCAAATCAAATCGCATAGCCAAACCCAGAATCATTGTGGAGGTGACCATAGAGGACTTACATGCAGTAAATACAGAAAGGTTCATTGGGTGGTCATCACTCTGACACCTTTCAATTTGTTAATAGGAATGCTCTTTAATGCTAAAACTATGAGTTAGAAATTCTGTGACTTCCCCAACCCACAATGACACAATTACTTAAAATTTTTGGTACCATGCCTGGGTTTGTCATGTGTCTTTTTAAACATGCATTGGACCTTCTGGTTACCCTTATAGAGGTCATATCTGTTAACAAAATTATTTTTCGTAAATCTCACCGGGTCTGGTCTGAATTTTTTCCTGCCTTCTTATTAGTCTGTTATTGAGGGACAGCCTTTATCTCTCTTGGTTCCACATGAGTTTCCAGAGGCACTCTTTATAGAACATTCACCTCCGGTCCTGCCGTGGTATCTTTTTACTGTTCCCCTCAGGTGGAAAGTGCTGTCTTTTCTAAAGAAGAGATACTGTCATCTTTAAGTTACAATGGTGACTAGGAATGAGCTCTTTCCTCAAATAAATCCTATTGTAATTAGAATGGAAGATTTCTGAATAACTTAATCTCATAGTAACCCTAATTTAACTTACACGGGTATGATTTGGAAGAAGTGAGCTTGAAGGAATCTTCTCTTTCTGCCATAATCATGGCAATCTGCCTAATAAAAAGTTATTATGAGCCCATGGCATAATTATGAGTTTTTCCTTAAATCTGTTCTATCCGTTCATGGCTTCAGTGTATTTTTAACTGACTCAGAATAAAGAAGTCTTCTTTTTTTCTTTAATAGTGTAGACATTAGAGTATGATCCCTAAAATTCTGTTAGTCATCCTCTTTCACACTAAGTGAAGAGGATAGTTTGAAGAGTGAGAGATGAGGAGGAGATAAAAAAAAAAAAGAAAATCTCGGGTCACCTGGGTGGCTCAGTCGTTAAGCGTCTGCCTTCGGCTCAGGGCGTGATCCCAGCGTTCTTGGATCGAGCCCCATGTCAGGCTCCTCTGCTGAGAGCCTGCTTCTTCCTCTCCCACTCCCCCTGCTTGTATGTTTCCCTCTCTCGCTGGCTGTCTCTCTCTCTGTCAAATAAATAAAATCTTAAAAAAAAAAAAGAAAAAGAAAATCTTAATGACTTTTGAGTCATGTGTTCTGGTCAGTTCTAAACGTTACTATGATTTCTTTCTTAATTTTTGGATATATTTACTAATTACCTTCCTTTTATAAGTATTTAGGAATATTTTTTCTCTGTCACGTGCAACTAACACTGTACTTGATTAATATTAAAACATTGATTTCAGGGGCACCTGAGTGGCTCAGTTGGTTAAGCATCTGCCTTTGGCTCAGGTCATGGTCCTGGAGTCCTGGGATGGAGCCCAACAATAGGCTTCCTGCTCAGTGGGAAGTCTGTTTGTCCCTCCCTCCTGCTTGTGCTCTCTCTCTCAAATAAAGAAATAAAATCTTAAAAAAAAAAAAAAAAAGCACTGATTCCAGGGTATAAATCATTATTCTAGAGATGTTATTGGGAGGAAAGTTCAATTATAACCACACATTACCAAAAAGTAATGATGTTCTTTGTGGATATAAAAGTTATTTGTTTATATATAGTATATTCAATCTCAATTTATGTTTTTTCTATAAAAGTCACTACACTGTCATCTTTCACATCATCTGCCTTTTGTTTAGACTGCCTCACACTGGCCATTCGTCCTGCAGATAGACCTTGACCATCTAGATACTATGCCTTTGTGCTGGGGAACAACCACCAATAAGGTATATTCCATTCATTCACAGGTTTTTGTCTATTTTAAGAAAAGGGATAGTGAATTGAAGTACAATATGGTGAAAGTTAATTGGGGGGGGGCTTTCAGGCATGATGGAAATCTATTTTAATTGGGTAATGCAGATATTTACATGTGTCAGAACTCAGAAATTTACAAATACAACTGATGCTCCAGTTTTATCTTATTTTCACGTTATACTCATCCTACTCTATTCTAGTTTGTCTTGCAATTTTACATTTTTCTTTCTCTGTTTTTCTTTCTTTAGATGTATTCTTGTGGCCTTAACCAAATTCTAGCTATGGACTTAAATTTGATCACATATTCTTCTAGTGGGTCATGAGCCTGCTGAAGGTGACGTACAATTTTTCCCTGTTAATTACACAATAGGCCTCACTACAAGAAAAAAATCTGCTGAAAAAGAAAACTTGAAAAAAAAAGTAAAATAAGGGAATAATTTTGGAAAAATATTGCAGAAGTAGATGGATATGAGTGGAAAGTTAATTGAGACTCTGAGAAAATAAGAGTCAAAAAAGAAAAAAAAAAACAACAATGCAGTTTAGAAAACACACACCCACAACTCATTTGTAAGTGTTTAGATTTCAGCTTGGGCTTTCTGCAGTTTTGTTTCTATCTGTTTAACACATAATCATTTCATTCTTTTAGTTGATCTATCTTTTAATAAAGGAAGCATATAACTCAGAGTAAAATAAAATAACTCCAAGTTAGAACTAGAGCAATTTGACTACCATCTGGAAGAGTGACCTAGTTGATGACCTCCACGTTCCACTTTACTGTCCTCCATGCTCTTTGATGTGGAGCTAGAATCTCTCACCAGGAAGTAATTTATATGCAAAAAAATGATATCAACACAGCTCTAGGGGACCGTTTTCCTTTATTTATTCACTGTGCATGTTTCTTTAATGGGAGTTTCAATAAAAACAAGTACCCAATATTTAAATATTTAGTTCCTAAGTAATTTTTTAGATGCAGATTTCAACTTTTACATTCTTAGCAGGATGTTTTTGAAGAGTGCCAGAACTTAGCTTTTAATTTTAGTTATTAAAGCTTTATTGAGATCTTTAACATTATTTAAATAAAGTACTTTATAATATTTCTCTAATGTGTATTTCGAACATATATTCATTTCTCAGAATATTATTACTTAAAAAAAGCCATACGTGGGGCTTGTTAGACTTTTTAATATAAGTTTTATGTGTATGGGTTTTTATTTTTTATTTTTAAAGAGAGACTGCACTGAATTGTCGAACCCAGGTCTTTTTGTTCTAATTTGCCAGTAGAAGCCTTAGATTTAAGCAGCCACATGTGCAAGTCTGTCAAAATTTAGAAGAATGAGAAGGCAAATTAGTTTGGATTTTCATTTCACCCTCGATAGCAATTGACTTTGGACAGTTTTGTAGATTTAGGTTTGTAAGGATAGACTTTGAAAAGTGTTTTTCTTTCTCGTAAACAGTGATCCTGAAATTGAAATTGTCCCAAAAAACTATGGTACTTTTAGTATTCCCTACTAAAATATACTTTAAATTAAATTCGAACAGGACAATATTATTTGTAAACTATTATCAAATATTTATCACACAGATTCTACTTGCCCTGTTTTCAATTTATGAAACTATTTGATTGACTCAGTAGAGAAATGACCCTAATTTTAAATAGACTTACAAATTTTGTGTATAAAGGTACCTGTTTTATTAAATCAGGCATGTTTATGCATTTTAATAGTGTTATAATTTGGCCAAGTAGTTTACTTAAGATACTTTTTAAGAAAATGCAAAGTAACATCAAAATACAACAGAAATTTTCTCTCAAATTGTTATTACGCAGAAAAGGGAAAATAGATTTTATAAAGAAAATAAATACTTAAGTTTAAATCTAAAGTCTGTCATCCGGGGATTTTTGAAGATCAATACAAAGGAAGAATAAATAGTAAACTATGAAATGGAATAATTTTATATGGTTATATAAACTAATCACTTTTGAAAAATGGTTAGCTGAAGGATTATAGTAATCTTTTAAAGCAATACTATTTACACAGAGTTAAGGGACAGCATATGGTGATTTTGTTTTAAATAGGCAAATATTTGATTTGCAAATACTATTGAGTGCATGCAATTCTAAGTTGTATATATTCTTCTATGATGGGTAATATAACATTACTTTGGTTGATATCACTCAATTTGGCTATTTTCTGCCATTTCTGGTGTCTATCTCTGTGTAACAAACCACCCCCGAATCACATGACCTATAGCACTTTATTATTCTTAAGGACTCTGTGAGTCAAAGATTCAGAAAGGGAAAGTAGGCATAGCTTTTCTTATCTCCACATTGTCTGGGGCCTCAGGTGGAAGATTCGAATGGCTAAGGATAGCTTATCTAGATGGAGTTGAAATACTTGGAGCTAGATTATCCAACTTTAAGATTTTTTTTTTCTGACACATCTGGCTCCTACTGGGATGGTTGAAGACAGAATCAATTCGTATTGTTGACTGGAGTGTTCCAAAAAAACAGTATGGCCCCTGAATACTGGGTATAGCACAACTTTACTCTGCAGCTTTCAGGGTTTGCTGGAGTACCTTCTCTAGAAGTACTTCCTCTTGGAGCCCTGATGCACCATGCTGGAGAGACCCTGCATAAACCTTCTAGGCAAAGTCAGCATTCTTTGCTGTACCTGCCCTTCAGCTATCCCAGCTCAGAATTCAAAGCATCACATCTTATATGTCTTTAAAATAAAATGAAATTTTCTATAACTAATACTTGTATTTGTACAGATTGGCGAGATATCTAGATCTAGATCTAGGTCTAGATATATATATTACTGAAAATATGCTTTTAAAACTCAGATATATATATCTTTGAGTATATTGCATATATATATATTACTGAAAATATGCTTTTAAAAATATATATGCAATATAGATCTTTGAGTATATTGCATATATATATATATAACTGAAAATACGCTTTTAAAACTCAAATCCTAGGGGCGCCTGGGTGGCACAGTGGTTAGGCGTCTGCCTTCAGCTCAGGGCGTGATCCCGGCGATCTGGGTTCGAGCCCCACATCAGGCTCTTCCGCTGTGAGCCTGCTTCCTCTTCTCCCACTCCCCCTGCTTGTGTTCCCTCTCTCGCTGGCTGTCTCTCTCTGTCAAATAAATAAAATCTTAAAAAAAAAAAAAACTCAAATCCTAGCCATTATTATTGTCAACTATGTTAAGCTCATTATCTTATTGCCTATAATTTTGTAATTTTAATAGTTACACCTTAAAGAAGGGTGATTATTTCCTAATTTGTGACCATACTAATTGTTTTAAGTTTTATATTTTGTTCAAAGAATAATCGATACTCTGCATGTTTTGTGCTATCAATCATATATCTGATTATATCTGCTGTAATCTCTGTAACATCATCATCCAATAAGTTATTTTGAAATTCCACACATTCTCCTATTTCACAAAAGTTGAATATTCCTTTTTTTATTTTCAAAATCTTTATATAAAATTCATTTCTTTAAAATTTAGTAACTATTAAAATTCATTTATAAAATACTTATATTTAAGGATGGATCACTGGCATAATAAAAAATGAGAAAACTCACTTCCTCAATGTAAAGCTGTACTACCTACATATAAAGTACTGAAAAAAAAAATGAAACTGACATTCCAAGGAATTATCTGATTCATGGAAGGAAGAAATGGTGCAAAATTGCCAATGAGAAACAAAATTATGAGAAGTATAGCTTTTTCTTGGCTTTGTATATATTGTAACTTACCAGATTGTACTTTATACAACAGAACATATTTGAATAGTATATGGTGCCAGTAAAGTTTCAATTCCATATTGATTCCAACCACTCAGAATTTTTAAGAGAAATAGAAATTACAAACATAGGTATGGTAATCTCTTAATTGTCAACAATTGTTTTTTATATCTTTTCAAATTTGAAATGAAGAAGAGAAATATCTTACAGAGTAAGTTGCCATGTTTCATAGACTGAAGAGAATACACAATGGCTAAGATACCAATAATGCATTGCATAGTCGACACAACTAAATGCTTACCGAATGAAAAATCGGGAAAGCAAATGATGGCACTGTCATTCTCCAGTAATGCAGTAACTTGTGAAATTATAGATTTAACTGCAAAAAGTAAGTTAATATCTGATCAGTGGATAGATTTACAAGTGTGACTGGACTTGCTGTTTTTCTTGCTTCCTTGCAGTTTCGGTTCCAAATTATTGCTGACGGGGTATGTGTGTTCGTGCGTGTGTGTGTGTGTGTGTGTGCGCGTGTGTGTGTGTGAATACTGAGCAATAACAGTAAAGTACTCACATCATTGAATGTTAAGTACATTTTTAAATATGTTCTGATTTATCCTAGAACAACTCTGTGGATATTTACTCTGATGTTGCCATAGCAGTGGTATGAAGAATTGTTGGTACCTTATCACACATCAAGACAGTGACACCAAAACATATTAGTAGTCACTGTTCTTCACTGCCATAGACTGGCTCAAAGAAAAAAAAAATCTAGTTTCCCTAAAGAATGTCTTTAATGAAAGTGAACATCATTGAATTTTATTAAATTGGGCACTTGAATATGTCTATTTTTAATATGTCTACTGAGATTTAATTGACGTATCATTTACTGCATAGTGAGGACATGTAATTTGGTATTTTTGACTGACATATATACCTGTAAAACCATCATCACAATTAAAATAATGAACAAATCTATCAGCCCCAGATGTTTTCCCATGCTCCAGAGCAATCTCTTTCTGCCTTTTCGTGCCACCTCTCTTACTACGTATCCCCTGGCAATGAATGGCATGCTTCACTGTAATTTAGTTTGTAATTTCTATATTTCTATGATTTTTCCGTCTTCGTATCTTCTTTGGTGACGTATCTGCTTAAATCGTTTGTCTGTATTTTATTTAGCAGTTCACTTTCTTATCAAGTTTTGAGAGCTCTTAATGTATTCTAAGTCTTCTATCAGATGTGCAATTTTCAAATACTTTCTCTTACTCTGTGTCTTGCCTTTTTATCTTTTTAATAGTGTATTTTGAAGAACAGAATTTTACATTTCGATGAGGACCAACTTTTTATTTCTTTTCTTTAAGGGACTAGCACTTAACAAGTTTTGGTGTAGCGTCAAAGAAGAATATCTAAGATGATATAAAATGACTGTTAAAATATTACAGATAAGAATTTCTTCATATATTCCAAATAACATGTTGAATGCAAAAGCAGATATAAGAATTCAGCTGTCTTCTGCCAAGCTAGACATTAAGGAGACTTGCAAAAATGTAATTCAATGCTAATCTCATTTTTTTGTTTGCTTTGGAAAATGTAGTTACTTTTCATAAAATACATTTTATGTTAACATGTAGCAGGTGTATTATTGTTGTTTTAAGTAAATTAATACATAGTTATTTTAAAATATTCTTGGTTCAAATTTCCAGTATGGCAAGTATTGGTAGATACAGCCACCTAAAGAAAATATTTTTGGGAGAGCCCAATAATTTTTACATCTGTAAAGGATCCTGGGACCAAAAAGCTCGAGAAACACTAATTTAAGACATAAACCAAAAACATATGAATAGAGTTATTATTTCCCTTTTACACACAAGGAAATTATTTCAAAAATAAGTCATAGAATTTGTCCATTCCACTCACCTAGAATATGGCAGAGTTTAGATTCTTTTTTTTTAATGTTTTTTTATTATATTATGTTAGTCACCATACAGTACATCCCTGGTTTTTGACGTAAAGTTCGATGATTCATTAGTTGCGTATAACACCCAGTGCACCATGCAATACGTGCCCTCCTTACTACCCATCACCAGCCTATCCCATTCCTCCACCCTCCTCCCCTCTGAAACCCTCAGTCCATAGTCTCTCATGCTTCATTCCCCCTTCTAATTACCCCCCCTTTCTTTATCCCTTTCTTCCCCTACCGATCTTCCTAGTTCTTATGTTCAATAGATGAGATAAATCATATGAGAATTGTCTTTCTCTGCTTGACTTATTTCACTTAGCATTATCTCCTCCAGTGCCGTCCATGTTGCAGCAAATGTTGAGAACTCGTTCTTTCTGATAGCTGAGTAATATTCCATTGTATATATGGATCACAACTTCTTAATCCACTCATCTGTTGAAGGGCATCTCAGTTCCTTCCACGGTTTAGCTATTGTGGACAATGCTGCTATGAACATTGGGGTGCATATGGCCCTTCTCTTCACTACGTCTCTATCTTTGGGGTAAATACCCAGTAGTGCAATGGCTGGGTCATAGGGTAGCTCAATTTTTAACTTTTTAAGGGACCTCCACACTGTTTTCCAGAGTGGCTGTACCAACTTGCATTCCCACCAACAATGTAGGAAGGATTCCCTTTCTCCACATCCTCTCCAGCAATTGTTGTTTCTTGCCTTGTCAATTTTTACCATTCTAACTGGCATAAGGTGGTATCTCAGTGTGGTTTTGATTTGAATTTTCCTGATGGCTAATGATTTTGAACATTTTTTCATGTGTCTGTTAGCCATTTGTATGTCATCATTGCAAAAGTGTCTGTTCATATCTTCTGCCCATTTTATGATTTGTTTATTTGTTTCTCGCATATTGAGTTTGAGAAGTTCTTTGTAGATCTTGGATATCAGTCTTTATCTGTAGTATCATTTGCAAATATATTCTCCCATTCCGTGGGCTGCCTCTTAGTTTTTTGACTGTTTCCTTGGCTGTGCAGAAGCTTTTTATCTTGATGAAGTCCCACAGGTTCATTTTTTCTTTTGTTTCTCTTGCCTTTGGAGATGTGTCATGAAAAAGGTTGCTTTGGCCAATGTCGTAGAGGTTGCTGCCTATGTTCTCCTCTAGGATTTTGATGGATTCCTGTCTCACATCAAGGTCTTTCATCCATTTGGAGTTCATCTTTGTGTATGGTGTGAGAGAGTGGTCAAGTTTCATTCTTTTGCATGTAGCTGTCCAATTTTCCCAGCACCATTTATTGAAGAGACTGTCTTTTTTCCACCGGATATTTTTCCTGCTTTATCAAAGATTAGTTGCCGAAACAGCCGAGGGTCCATTTCTGGGTTCTCTATTCTGTTCCATTGGTCTATGTGTCTGTTTTTGTGCCAGTACCATGCTGTCTTTGTGATCACAGCTTTGTAGTACAGCTCGAAATCTGGCATTGTGATGCCCCCAGCTTTGTTTTTCCTTTTCAACAGTTCCTTGGCAATTCGGGGCCTTTTCTGGTTCCATACAAATTTCAGGACTATTTGTTCCAGTTCTTCAAAAAATGTCATCGGTATTTTGATCGGGATAGCATTGGAAGTATAGATTGCTCTGCGTAGCATGGACATTTTAACTATGTTAATTCTTCTGATCCATGAGCATGGAATATTTTTCCATCTTTTTGTGTCTTCTTCAATGTCTTTCAAGAGTGATCTGTAGTTTCTAGAATATAGATCCTTTACGTCTCTGGTTAAGTTAATTCCAAGATAATGTATGGTTTTTGGTGCTATTGTAAATGGGATGAATTCCCTAATTTCTCTTTCTTCAGTCTCATTATTCGTGTATAGAAATGCAGCTGATTCCTGAGCATTGATTTTGTATCCCGCCACATTACTGAATTGCTCTATAACTTCTAATAGTTTAGATTCTGACCCAGGCTTTGATTTAAGGATTGTTATGGAAAGTAAAGAAAAATAGGAGGAATAAGAGAAAAGGAAAAAAAGATTAAAAAAAAAGTATAGTACATGGAAATTTGATCCTGAGGGAGAAGAGGGGATTATGATCATGTTATTAGACACTGTCTTGCAGTCCAATGTGCTTTCAGTAAATATTTGTACTTTCTAATTCTAATTCTGCTGAAATTGCTAGAACATTTTATTGTTTTGATTTTGAATTTTGGATTTAGAATTCTTTGTTATATTATGTTATTTTTAGGCTTTGCTTTCAAAGTTCCATTGAGAGAAGTTAGGCTAAGATGAAATAATCATTTGTTTGAAAACTAGTGATACCTTCAGGAAATTGTAAAGGATCTTTTTATTTACTGTTACCCTGTTGCTTCTTATCTGTCATCAATTTCTCTTTCCTTTAAGCACTCTTTTTCCTGGCATACGGTGCTCTAATTTTTTTTTTTTTTTCAGGGCAGATGTCTCAGAAATTTCAAATTTCTTCTTCTAATTCCTTTTAGCATTATTCTTTTCCTGATGACTTTAAAAATGTGTATCATTATCTCTATCTTCTCTGTTAGTTTGATGACTCATAACTTGACATTAATGATTTGTTAAAGAAAATGAAATAATGATTTTTGTCTCCCATAGACATATGCATTTTAATGTGTGTTTTAGGTGATATGCATTTCTGAAATGGATATGAATTTTTGGATGACTTTATAATTACAATAAATCACATCATTTATTCATGGAGGATTCTTTCAATTATACTTAATTTTGTAAAGATTTTATTAAAGACTATTTTATTAAAATATAGAGAGAGTTCTTATTTTTTTTTAAGATTTTATTTATTTATTTGACAGAGAGACAGCCACCGAGAGAGGGAACACAAGCAGGGTGAGTGGGAGAGGGAGAAGCAGGCTTCCCAGCGGAGCAGGGAGCCCGATGCGGGGCTCGATCCCAGGACTCTGGGATCATGCCCTGAGCTGAAGGCAGATGCTTAACGACTGAGCCACCCAGGCACCCTAGAGAGTTCTTATTAATACCGATTAACACTTATTGATACAGGTAGTACTTATGGATACTGATCAAGCATTGGAAAAATAGAAGTAAAATGGCAGATAGGTCTCTGTTTTCAAAGAGTTTACACTCAGAGAAGCATAGACAAATGTAATTAAACAAATTAATTAAAAATTCATTTAAAAAATAAAGTCATTGAATAGTTACGAGGGTTATTATGAAAGTAAATCAAGGAAGGAATGTGGGCCAAATGATAGTAAGTTGTTCTTTTATAGGCAGGACAGAAAAGGCCTCTAAGAAACTTTAACTGAAAAGTAAACATTAAAAGGACCAGTTGAAAGGGAGGAAAACTTTTAGGTGAGAGTGAACCACAGTGCAAAAGTCTATGTGTGGAACTAACTTGAATGCTCAACAGCAGGAAAGAGCTGAGTTTGCCAGATCACAGTGGCAAGAGTGAGGGTTCCTCCAGTCAATAAGCTAGATAAGCCCAACATCACATAGGATTTTGCAGATCAAAATAAGAAATTTGGGTTGTATTCTAAGTGCAACAGGAAAACATGGCAGTGTTTAAAGAAAGATGGATGATTTAAAGTTAATTAAATTACTCATGCTACTTTGTGGCTAATAGACTGAGAAGGGACGAGCAGAAGCAGGAAAATCATTTAGAAGAATATTCCCTTACTGCACAGAACATCCAGTGTTGGCTTGCATGAGGGGGTAGAAATAGCACAGTGGTGAAAACCAGGATATACTTTGGTGGAAGAGGCTCACTGATGTGATTCAGGCTGCTACTGAACGCTTTGGCTCTACCGATGTGGAGGAATGGTGGTGCTAGGAAGAGAGATGGAAAACCGGAGTTGGAGGCATCAGACGTGGTGTTCGTTGTTGAAATCATGAAGTCAGACTTGTCTACAGCAAGTACATTCAGGCTTATCCCCTAGACACAAATACACATTAATGGGAAAGAAGTAGTCTAGTTTCATGTATGCTTTACTTGTTTTCATGGTATGTTCAACAATTTGGAGTTGATGATTGCTTTCCCATCTTGAACATAATCTTTTCTGTTAATTTCTAGTAAAAGTTGTCCAACCATTAGCATATTTGAATTCTTTTTTTCCTATTCTAACAATACTTCTCAAAACTTGTCCTTTAATGAAATTATTTCTCTTAAGAAAGTTGAGAATATTTTTAGTTTACAACTGATGATCCTATAACACATATCTTTCAGGATTAAGCTTCAAGATATATTTGATTCTTCAGTAGGCATTTTAAATGTATTTATCACTTGAAAACATGCCACATTTTCTTTTTATTTTTAATGTGGTTACCATGGTAACCATCACTGTTACTTGATGTTTGCCTCAAAAAAGGAGCCATGTCATTTTAGACAGAAATGATGAGGAATGGAATTTCCCAACCTACCCTGTATCTTTTTTCTTTATTATTAGAATAACGTGATGATTATTTTATTTTTTGTTGATGATAATTTTAAAGTTCAAAATATATAAATGCCAACTTGCTCAAGGATTTGTGGCATGTTTAGATCTTTTTGCTTCATGTTGCTCCAATGTAAATACTACATGACTACCTGATTTTACCACTTAAGCAACAGTTGTTCTACTATGATAGTTCTATGGCATGAAAATGATTCCCTGTGTGAGTTAGAGACCTCGAATCATGCTGCAGAATGAGTGGTTATATAAAGTATTGGCAAAGCTTCTAGCAAAGGTGAAACTGCTGCTAAAATACTCATATTTCAGATTTGAGCTGTGTGATGTGCTATGTCTGCAAGTCTAAACTTTAAAGTGGGGTTCCGGGTGCGAGATTTTAATTTTATCTGAGTCAGCTACACATTTGAGCCAACTTTATGTACATCTTTAATCCCCTTTTCTAAGAAAACCTGGTATAGGAGAGAGCTGCTACTTGACTGTTCAATGTCAATTTTCGCCTCTAACTAATGAAACTTCATTTTATTTAGGGTGGCAATATCCCCACTTCTTTAGCAGGTAAAGATTGCCATAGAGCTATATATA
Source organism: Ursus maritimus (assembly GCF_017311325.1). Taxonomy (NCBI): domain Eukaryota; kingdom Metazoa; phylum Chordata; class Mammalia; order Carnivora; family Ursidae; genus Ursus; species Ursus maritimus. The sequence goes on from NW_024424452.1 coordinate 60,777,852, forward strand.
AAAAGTATGTTTGTCTGTCACGTTCCTGGGAAAGCTTTTTAAAAGGTTCTCACCTGTGAGATTTGCTGTTTTCCCTTTTTTCTTATTTACTTTCTAGAGATTATGGCCTATTGCTTCAGGGGCCCTATTGGCCATCAAGTACCTTGGGCATAGGAGCTTTGAGTTAAGGATGGCCAGGTAGAAAGACGTAAAATAAAAAGCAAAAAGAGAAGGGGAGAGGAGGGGATGGGAGGGGTGGAGAGGGAAAGAGAGAGGAAGAGAGGAGAGGAGAGAAAAAAAAGAAAAGAGAAGACAGAAGAAAAGAAAAATGAAAAGGAAAAAGAAAAGGAAAAGAAAAAGAAAACCCTGAGATTCTTATCATTCCGGAGCCTCCTGTACTACCCACCTCTGGATTTCATGTTATATAGAATAAAACGAAGCTTTTTACATGGGTTACTTCACGAAGTTTTCTGTTCTGTGTTGCCAGGCGTACCACCTAACTCACTCGCCTTACCTAAGGAAGTCAGTTGTTGGGTGTGCACATTTCCGTATGCAGTAACTGCTACTAATATTGGTAATTCTCTCTGAGGTTTACTTTATATTTGCTCTTTATGAGCTGCTTTGACTCTTTCATTCGACCTTCACAGCAGCTCTCTGGGGTATATTGTTATCTTCCTGATTTGATGAGAGAAATAAGTACTAGGGTGCGCAAAGGCTTTTAGCACGGTCACATGGCTTCTGAGCTCTGCTGACATTTGAATTCACCCCGCCTGACCCAGAGGCCACATTCCTCACTAAGGCCTTCATCTGCCTTCTAGACTGCTTTAGATCTGTGCTTGGAATAGGGCCCCAAAATGGAGTTTGTGGAAGAATGTTTTGTTGCTGAAGGGAGCTAGCTATAAACCTGGTAATAAGGTGACAATCATATGCAGCTTTTCTGGCAGCTTATTATTTAATTATTTGGCTAAGCAAACATTTCTCATTGTTTGTTTTAAACTTTGTGCTTCAAGGAAAGAAGTTAGTAGTAGACAAGTAGAAGAACGTTGTTTCTTCTAATACGCTTATCATTAATAATCTATGGATCAAAATAGGAAGGTGAAATTCAGTCTCAAGATTATAAATAAAGGAAGTTGATGATACAATAAGGAGTCAAAATTCTAGAAAATCCTCTATGGAAATTAATGATATGGGTCTTGTAATTGCGGAGATACTGATTAATTTATTGAGTAAACTCTATCTGCTGGGATATGTGTTAAGCTCAGTACAGAAATTATCATGTTTAATTCAAGCAACAACATTATACCAGGATGCAATACATTCCTCATTACATAGAGAGGTAGAGAAATAAAGAAATACTAGATGATTTGGCACATTCAAACACAGACTCCATGAGAGTAGGAACAGTATCTTACTTCATGTTGTATTACTTCTCTGAAAATAGTACTTGTCTTATAACAGATACTCAATGATATTGTCCGTGAATAAAAATAACACATCTGGGAAGGGAAGAAGGTAGTTCTAAGAAACCTTGCCTTGTTTAACTCCACAATGCAACTTTGAACCACTATTCAGTATTCTTTAATTTGGAGAAATTGACAATTCCATTCTACAAATAGAAACCAGAAGAGAGAGTTTAAAAATAAATAGACACTAGTAAAATAATTATTATGCTTAGATATTATTTCTTTTTTTTATTTTTTTTTTTTAAAGATTTTATTTATTTATGTGACAGAGAGACAGCCAGCGAGAGAGGGAACACAGCAGGGGGAGTGGGAGAGGAAGAAGCAGGCTCCCAGCGGAGGAGCCTGATGTGGGACTCGATCCCGGAACGCCAGGATCACGCCCTGAGCTGAAGGCAGACGCTTTAACGACTGCGCTACCCAGGCGCCCCAGATATTATTTCTTAAGGAAAAACCCTTGACAATTAGAAGAAAACCAGCGATTTTAATGCCAAGTTAATATAAAGCAAATTATTTATATAGTTATTTTTGTTATTGTTCTAAACTCATTGAAAGTGTAAGTTAAGTATGAAGATTAACTTTTAAACTTGTGTTTCTCCCTTGACTCTATTTCTTTGCCAGTAACATCTGCTACTATAGGATCCATACAGTTGTACCTCATTAAACCTAGACCTTTTACTGAAATACTAGGTTTATGATTTAATATAAAGTTTATTGATTTCATTTAGGTATAAAAGCAGTACTAATAATAATACTCAGTAGTGCACTTACTCTGTGCCTTTAAGAGTTCTCCAAACTGACTCTGATGATATTTTGTGATAATGTATAGGGAAATACTGGATCTAGCATGGTCCCTAAATACCGTTTTAACTGTGTGTGTGTGTGTGTGTGTGTGTGTGTGTGTGTGGATGTGTGAAAGGGGTGTTGGTTGAATTAGCCAGATAATCACATGATTCAGTCTTAAGGTATTCATCCATATACTCATATATTTAGCAAATGTTGAGCAACTGTCTGACATCTATAGAAAAATATTTCAATAGTTAGAAAAATTAAATATTTTTCTGTCTTGATAAAATTGAAATAAGATAAATCAGTTCTGCTCAATCTTTTTTTCCCCCTACTATTGCCCATCCTAAGGAGCTTTTTTAGATGTTATTTTCCTAATCACCCTCCCATGAAATTATAATACCACATATACACTATATATTTACTTATGTAAATACTCTACATATGTATTATGTAAGTACTTAACAAAGTACTTATGTACTTTACATATATCTGTGCTTCATAAATACATACATACATACGTACGTACTTTTTGTTCTTCCTATACAGGTCAGATTTAGTGGCCTCAGGGGTGATACCTCTCATGAGAATGCATGAGATAAATGATCATTTGTATAGTATCATTAGTAAGAACTTCATGATAATAAAAATAAATGAGTTGATGCAGACTCAATGAGACCTACTTCATTATTTAATTGTAATAGTGGAACTGAACTTTGAAGTGCTTATAAAGTGTGTGCACGAAGTTTTTATGGGGTACCTGGGTGGCTCAATCAGTTAAACATTGGACTCTTAATTAGGGATCCGGTCATGATTTCAGGGTCATGAGACTGAGACGCATGTTGGGCTCTGTGCTTAGCAGGGACTCTGCTTGAGATTCTGTCTCTCCCTCTTCCTCTGCCCCTACTTACCCCCCTTGTGCTTACTCTCTCTCTCACTCTCTTTCTCTCTTTAATTAATTAATTAATTAATTAATATTAAAAAATAAGTTTTTGCTACTACTTCCTTCCGGGAGTGGAGCTTAATACTTTTCCTAAGTGTAGGCTGGATTTAGTGACTTACTTCTAACAAATAGAATGTAACAGAAGTGACAGTGTATAACTTATGAGGGTCTGCCATAGAAATCATTGCAGTTGGGGCGCCTGGGTGGCTCAGTCATTAAGCGTCTGCCTTCGGCTCAGGGTGTGATCCCAGCGTTCTGGGATAGAGCCCCACATCAGGCTCCTCTGCTGGGAGGCTGCTTCCTCCTCTCCTACTCCTCCTGCTTGTGTTCCCTCTCTCTCTGGCTGTCTCTCTCTCTGTGAAATAAATAAATAAAATCTTTAAAAAAAAAAAAAAGAAATCATTGCAGCTTCCTCCTTGCTCTATCTTTGGGATCATTGGCTTTGGGGAAAGATCTGTCATGTTGCAAGAACACTCAAGTCTTATATATATTTATTTATTTATTTCAATGAGGAGTGGGTGGTTTTTGTTTTTGTTTTAAATATAGTATAATAAAAAATATTATATTAGTTTCAGGTCTATAATGTAGTAATTTGACAATTCCATACAGTACAAAATGCTTACCACGGTAAGTGTAGTTACCATCTGTCACTATACAAAATTGTTTTGTATACAGTATTCATACAGTATTATCGGCTATATTTGCTATGCTGTACTTTTCATTCTTGTGACTTACTATTTTATAACTGGAAGCTTGTACCTCTTAATCTCCTTTACCTATTTTGCCTATCCTTCTACCCACTTCCCCTGTGGCAACCACCAGTTTGTTCTCTGTATTTATGTGTCTATTTCTGGTTTTTATTTGTTTGTTCATTTTTTTTTAGGTTCCACATATAAATGATATAATATGGTATTCATTTTTTTCTGTCTGACTTATTTTATTTAGCATAGTACCCGTTGGGTCCATCCATGTTGCCATGAATGGCAACATTTCATTTTTTAAAATATATATTATATATATTTTGCAATGTATTATATATTATATTTTATAATATATACATATATATACACATATGTGTGTGTGTGTGTATGTGTGTATGTAAGCCACATCTTCTTTATCCATTCATCTTTCAGTGGACACTTAGGTTGCTTCCATATCTTAGCTGTTGTAAATAATGCTACAGTAAACATAGGGCTGAATATATCTTTACAAATTAGCATTTTTTTTCCTTCAGGAAAATACCAGAGGTGGAATCACTGGGTGATATGGTACTTTTATTTTTAATTTTTTGAGGAACCTTCATTCTATTTTCTGTAGTAGCCTCACCAATTTACATTCCCACAGCAGTGCATGAAGTTTCCTTTTTCCTCCACATCTTTGCCAACATTTATTATTTCTTATCTTTTTTAATTAAATATTTTAAATCTAATTCCAGTATACTTAACATACAATGTTCTATTAATTTCAGGCTAATTTCTTGTCTTTTTGATACTCGCTATCTGGACAGGTATGAGGGGGTATCTTATTGTGGTTTTGATTTGTATTTCCCTGATGATTAGTGATGTTGAGCACCTTTTCTTGTGTCTGTTGGCCATCTGTATGACTTCTTTGAAAAACTGCTTATTTAGGCTCTCTGCTCATTTTTAATCAGATTTTTTTTTTTTGGTGTTGAGTCATGTAAGTTTTTTTATATATATTTGGATATTACCCCATATTGGGTATGTTATTTGCAAATATCTTCTGCCATTCAGTGGATTTCCTTTTCATTTTGTTGTTGGTTTCTTTAGCTGTGCAAAAGCTTTTTAGTTTGGTTTAGTCCTAATTGCTTACTTTTGCTTTAGTTTCCCTTGCCTAAAGAGACAAATCTAGAAAAATATTCCTAAGGCTGATGTCTAAGAGAGCACTATTTTTATTTTGAGGAGTTTTATGGCTTTAGTCTTAAATTTAGGTCTTTAATCCATATTGAATTTATTTTTGTACATGGCGTCAGAAAGTGGTCCAATTTTGGAAAGGCCCACATGGCAAGAGGCTGAGGTCACCGGCAAACAGCCATATGAGTGAGACATTTTGGCAGTGGGTCCTGAAGTGCCACTCAAACCTTCAAACTGTTGTAGCCCCTGCCAAGATCTTGACTGCACCTAGTAAAAATCCCATGTCAGAAAAACCCAGCTCAGACCACCACAGAACCACTCCCAGAATTCTGACCACACAAACCATGAGATTAAAAGTTTGTTTTATGCTGCTAATTTTTGTGGCAATTTGTCATACAGCAATTGATAACTAACATATCATGTTTAATGATTTTTTTCACATATTTGCTTTGTTTTGATAAAATGAGTCTCATGGGAATAGATCCTGTGGAATTATGTTATTGCATTTAAATAGTACAGCCAATTACCTCTTCTAATATCCTAACTTTGTTTCAAGGATCTGCAAATACCTTAGATTTTAAAGCTGTGGTAATAATAGAATTTAATTTTATATTTATTTTTTAGAGTTTACGATCACTTTATCCTTACATTACCATGTTTTAGCCTAAATAATGCTGAAAGGTACATATTTTCCTACTTTATGAAGGAAAAAAAAAGGCTCAGAGCTTTTAAATATTATGTTCCCAGAGTCACACAGCAGGTGACTCAGTTTAGGCCTTTGGTTCAAGAATAGTGCTGTTTCCAAGGCATCATTTTACCTATTAATTGTTTCTAATATATGACATGTGAAGATGAAAGAAATGGATGTAGGCTGACTGTAATGACATTAATAAAAAGTATCTATCTGAGGCAAATTATATTGGAATGTTAAAATATGTATTTATGGTATGATCATTTTAGGCAAATTGTCAAATAACTATGTGCATTAAGTGAAACATTCTAAAATATAAATGATTAACTTCTTAGAAGTACATTATTTATTTTTAACTACCGGTTTCATTTTAAGAACAAATGGAGAAGGAATCACAATGTTAGGCTATTGTTATTGAATTAGGCATAAGTATTAGTTCAGACATAATATGATGAAAAGGTACCCTTAAATCTTCATCCATCTGCTCCTTTGAATTTTAGATGCTTTCTTATCCTTATATATTATTTTTGTATTTTGTGACATGTTTAGGAACTGGCACAGGAATTCCTGGGGATAATTGGGAAAATATTGGTAGTACTTACTGTTTGATAGTTAAAAATATAATTACGTAGATTCCCTAAAAGTGATTTTTTGAGCAATGCTATTTCTTTGAAAATAACAATATTGAATTTTGGATTGCTCATTATAATGAATTAATTTTAATCACATCAAAAAGGTACTGCTATGATAGACTTCTTTGGAAACAGAAACAGCATCATATTAACTTCAAAACAATTGTATCAAAGTTTTGTAAAAGAATTATGCATGTATTAAATTTACCATCTGCATATTTTAGGATCATCAGCCTTAAAAATAACATAAGTCATATTAAATCTTATTGTCTGATATTTTTCCAGGAGAATCTAGCAGGGTAGAATATATTTCACTAGGATATTAAGACTACATATACAAAGCAGAAATACAGTGTGGTAGTTGAGCACATGGGTTTAGCTAGCAGACTTGGTGGGCTTGAGACCTAACTCTGCCACTTACTATATTTGAAATCCTGGACAAGTTACTTCAATTCTGTCTATATTCCACATTTTTCTATCTTTCTTAAGCCACCCAATTTTCTCTTATATATTAACAGTAACAGTTTCTAACTGATGAAGTTGCTGGTATCATGTTTTCTTTGCATAATTTGTTATTCATTACTTTGTTACTATTAATAGTGCTAAATTAAGTATTCAATAATATTACATATTATTATAAATAGCATGAACTATCTATATCGACCTCATACTAATGGTACAATCCATCCATAGTGTAATTCCTCCTAAGACTTCTGTTAATGACTTAGTATTTTATATTTCCAAAGGCTACTCTGGGAACTGCCCTCTCTTTAGGCCATACAGGCTCAAAATGAAGATTGTTTTCATCTTTCTAATTAGTTAATTTTAAAATACAATTCTTTTGGGGTGCCTGGGTGGCTCAGTCAGTTGATCATCCAACTCCTGGTTTCGGCTCAGTCATGATCTCATAGTTATGAGATCGAGCCCTGCATTGGGCTCTGAGCCCAGCACAGAGTCTGCTTGAGATTCTCTCTCCATTTCCCTCTGCCCTTCCTGCTTGTGCTCTCTCTCTAAAATAAATAAATAAATCTTTTTAAAAAATAAAATATAATTCTTTTATTATTGCAAAAGAAAGATTTTGGTGGGTTTTTTCCTGATGTTACATTGTAATGAGGACATTAGTTTGTAGTCTTTTTATAATCATTTATATATGAGCTTTAGGGAAAGAAAACAGTAATCTTGACATAATGTATTTTTTAAGTCTTCTTATATGCAAGGTGTTTCTTTTCAGATTCTGTTTTCTATCTGTGCCATGAAGGAAAAAAATATCCTTGGGGAGCATACCTTGTATAAATGGTGTGTTATATAAATATCTTAGGTTAATGGGAAGTGAATCTTCCAACTTGCTAAGTGTTTTAAATTTGCTATGCCTTTCTGCCTTTGAAATCACTCATGCATTTGGAGATTGAGAAAATCCTGTATTTATTGGAGATTATAGGGATTTTCATATGGGTTTTTTTTGTTTGTTTCAGAACATAATCCACTTTGTTTTAATAACCATCATCATCTGCATCAAATCATCTAACATTTCTAAGTACGTCTCTTAAGTTTGTGTTATTCTTTACAGTTTACAAAACATGTGCCTTTGTATCATAAAGCACACACGAAATTTTTAAAAATAGTCATTATTATTTTCATGTCGTGGGTGACAAATATTGTCCTATATCACTTATTAGAAACTTGTGGAATCAGTACTTAAAATTGAGTCTTGTTGCTCTAAACCCAGTGATGCTTGAGACTCTATTATATACATGGTAAATTAAATTGTTGGTTACAAGTGTTCCCTCTCCTTTTACTAGCACACATCTGCCACAACCCCATGATGGATGGCGTAACTTCCCTGATACTGTCAACCATGTGACTTGCTTTAATTAATAAGAAGTGAGTAGATGTGATGGCAGCAGGAGCTCGAATACACTTGTGTGGTCATGATGCTTCTGTTGCACTTCTGACCACAGCAGAAGACGCTGCCCATCCGTCAGCAGAGGCAGAGAGACAAATAAAACAGACCAAGACCTATCTGACCCCGTCTGACACAAAATCTTTCAACTGTTTGACCTATAGGCACACGAGGGAGTTTTCTGACGCTTTGTTATATAGTGTTATTGTGGCAGTAGCTGATTAATACAGTGTTATAAGGATGAATCAACTATGTAAAAAAACAGATGATGGAGATATGAGGAAGTTAAATATATGGTCTTAATCCTTGTGTTATTTAAAATACAGTTAATAAAAATATGGTAAAGTAAATATTTTGTCCCTTCAAACAGCAGAATGATATTGGTGCTGCAATGTGTAATCATGTGGTGAAAGTTTACAAAAGGTTACAGGAATATTCTGAACCCTCTCCCAGTAAATTTATAGAGACAGATATAGATACAGATATATATGTGTGTGTGTGTGTATTCATATATGTATGCTATTTCATATTTATCAGGAAAATATTTAAAATAATAGATTTCCAGTCCCTACAACTTACAAATTGACTTCGTATATTTTAAATTCTCCTCATTAAGATTTTGATGAAGCCCCTTTAGAAAAAAATACTTGAATCCTATGCTGTTGTTTGAGCATTTTGTGTTTTGTGATATTTTCTAGTTCTTTAACTGATGATGATTAGAATACGAGAGTAGCATATTCTCTGTCTTCTTCTACCATGAATTAATCTCCTAAATCTTTGAAAACACTGCATTTGCTTAGGGAATATCTCATTGCATTTGGGGAGAGATTTTGGAGATGAGAACTTCTGATATACATTATAATTTCAATGAATATTGTTTTAATTGAATGTGAAATCACACTAACATTTTAATTTTTAATTGAAGAAACATAAATGCTTAAACCTAAATAAATCATCTCCCTCATGTATATAAACCAGATCTATTTCAGAAGTAATTTTTTGCTTTTGGTCAAAAATTAATAAATATTTTCCGGTAAATATATGCCTTTGGAGTGGAAGAAACTTTTCAGCCCTACAGATTTGAGGATAAAATAATTACATTTGAAAAGAGTTGCTTATTAAACTGAGGTTGAACAGTTTATTTTTATAACTTACTGCTTAGAAGTGTATATTAACATTGCCAAAATTTTTCCTTTTCTTTCTTTAAAAATACCTTTAGAAATGACTCTCAAAGGAGATAACATGACCAGTATTTCCTCAGAAGGGCCATTTTGGGGATTTAGGGAGGTAGTTTTTTTGTTGTGTTGGTAACAGATCTATGTTATTCTTATGGACTGGTATGCTGGAGGTCATACAAAACAAAGTAAATATTTTTAAAGAAAAATATTTCTATTTAAAAATATTTAGAGTCCCCCAAAATGTTACAATGGTAACAAAATAATTTTGGCATTTGGGAGGCCAGTGTATCACTCCTGTATAGTAGTTGTTATCACAGTGATTGTGTATGGGCTTCATTATTTATTCTGTTATCACAGCACCCAAGAACTACTTACATCATGAAATATGTATTCATTTATGGAAATTTGATTTCCTTTTTTCTCCTTCATATTAGAGTTACAAACAGAACAACAGAAATTGATTTTTAGTATTTAATTTCAGAGAACATTTTGGTTTTAGTGTCAGGGCAATACTGAACTCATAAATTGAGAGTATTCTCTTATATTTTCTGGGAGAGTTTGTGCAAAATTGGAGTGATTTCTTCTCTAAATGTCTGCAAGAATTTACCAGTGAAGCCAACTGGAGTGTTTTATGTTGTGAGATACTTGATAATGAAAGGAATTTCTTTAATAGATGTAAAGACTACTCAGGTTATTTCTTCTTTACTGATTTAATGTATTAGGCTTTTATTATTGATAGATTGGTTGATTTATTGTTAAAGATTTATTTATTTGTTTTGGTGGGGGAGATGCAGAGGGAGAGAGAATCTCAAGTAGATTCCTCCTTAAGCATGAAACTGACATGGGGCTCGATCTCATGATCCTGAGATCATAATCTGAGCTGAAATCAAGAGTCAAACACTTAACGGACTGTGCCCCCCAGGCGCCCCTAATGTGTTTGGTTTATAAAGATATAAACTATGTAGTAATCCTTTAGGTGCATCCTTCAAGTTTTGATATATTGAATTTTTGTATTCATTCAATTTAAAGTATTTTGTAATAACCCTGGTGACTTTCTTTATCTATTAATATATTGTTTCTTTTGAAGTTTTTTTGGTGTCATTTTTCCCTTGTGAGTTTCTATTTTGGTTCCATCATGATAATAAAATATGCTTCATATGATTTAAATTCTTTTAAATATTCCTAGGCTTATTTATGACCTAGAATATGCTCTACTTTGATGGATATTCCTTATGCTCTTGAAAAGAGCATATCTTCTGCTGATATTGAGTGGAGTGTTCTATCATTTTCTATTCACTCTGTAATTATCCATTAGTTCCAGTTGGCTAGTGTTGTTCAAATAATTCATACTTTTACTGAATTTTTAAACTTTCTGTACAGCTTAATAAAAGAAAGTTGAAGACCACAACTATAATTTTGGTTTTGTTCACTCCTCCTTTTAGTTCTGTCACTTTTTGTTTTATGTATTTTGAAATTTTGTTGTTAACACACAGAGACATTTAAGATTTTTTTTTTGGCATGTGAAAAGTGGACCATTTTTTTTTTTATGATGCAGTGTTCCTTTTACTCCTGGTGTTATTCCTTGTTCTGAAGTCTCTTTTGTCTAACATTCTAGTCACTCCAGAACTCTTTTACCTTGTAGTTAAATACTGTGTTTTCCATTATTTACCCTTAACTTATCCATGTCTTTATATCTCTATCTAATCTGTCATTCTCTTTGTATTGATGTATTCTAGAACGTTTGTATTTAATGTGATTAAGATGGTTAAACTTACATCTGCCATTTTGCTACTTGATTCTCTATTTTTCTCTTCATGCTTTTGATTCAATCAGTGATTTTCTTTCTTTTTTTTTTTTTTTTTTTTTTTAGATCTTACCATTCCATATTATCTGCTCTATTGGCTTGCTACTTTTATCTCTTTTCCAGTAATTTAATAGATACCTTAGAATTGAGGCACACCAATAGGAGCAGGAGGTGAGATGACTGAAAGGAGTTGACCTAAAGCTAGTTACTCGAATTGAAGGAGCTCTTGAAATGGAATATTACCCCTCAGGGCACTTGGGAGAATACTGGCATGTGGGCACCTCCTGCAGAGAGCTCATCATTGTCTTCCAGTGAGAGCCAGAGAAAAGTGATAATTCAGACCTGAAAAAAAAAAGGGTCAATTGTAAGTGTGTCATATATTTTCAATATCCATACCTTTCCATTTTAGCATATCAGAAGTGAGAGAGAAGCTTAAACAACAACAACAAAGCATTGATGCGTTAAGAATCACGTTTTACGCTGCAGAAGGACGAATATAATAATGAGATAGAAAAAATTGTTAGCGGTAGCAAGTTCAGAATAGTACAAAATCTACTATACAAAGGAGGGAATATTTTTTTAAATGATGATGAAAATATAAATACCACAGAGAAATCATAAGAGATGATCACTGGATTTAGCATTTAGTAAGCCGTTGAAGACATTCAGAAGTAATGACTTCTGGGACCTTATTATCATAGTAATATGGATTCATGGAACCAAATAGGTAGGATAGAAATGTATTTGACGAAGATAATTTACTCAAGATATTTGTGAAAGTAGTATGAGAAGAAAAAAAACAGCCTAATAAACAATGGCAAATAGCAAAAAGGCTAAAAAAATGAAAGGAAATCTGTGCAGGCAAAAGCATAAAGAAATGGAATAAAGACTGAAGATACAGGAGTAAAAGGGGGAAAGTGGGAAAAGGGGAAATTAGCAATTAGTTCCTAAAGAAGCCTTCCCTCTCTTCCCCCCACCCCAAGTCACTTGGGTAAGAAAAAGGATATGGAATTCAAACCTATCCATGTGTTGAGAATGGAATTGTAATGAATACATTATTTTAGTAATATAGTAAAATACTTGTTTTTTGTAAAAAGCCCACCAATTTTCTAACTGTATAAAAAACACAAACTGCCCTCTGTGTTTTTTGGTTTTTGTTTTGGATAGGGGTTTGGAGGGGGTGGGCAGTGGTCCTTTGAAGGCTAAAGGATTTGGAGAAAAATGAGAGACATTCATTTTACCTCGAGTCAATGCAAACAGTTCAATTGCATTGGTCTATTCAAAGCAGTTTCTTAAGAATTGCAGAACTCCTAAAAAGCACAGGGGCATTAGCCAAACTTCTCTTTCTGATATTATATTCAGATTGGATTTTTGAATTTTGGCAAATTAAACTAGAATCAATAGGAATCCCATGGGTCGTATATTGTTATGTTCACTTTTCATGTGTTTGTGACAATAATTAATCTCCCAATGCACCATAGACAACTGTGTGTTTAAGCTGTAGCAAGTATTCCCTTATGATATCTGCAGAAAGGGTGCAATTTCTTCTCTTAAAATAGTGGAGTTTTGAGAAGGTATCACAATTCACAAAGGACATTCAGATTCATATGGTAAGGTTAAGTGACATTTAATTTGCATTTTTACTTCAGGCTTCTTTTGTATGCTGGTGAAGCATTTTGAAATGCTTCTAGGAGCTTTTAAAAATGGAAACCCTTGTTCCAGCCTTACACCAACTTCACTACTTTACCATTACGGTAAAGGTAAAATACACATGTTAGCTCAGTATTTTCCATAGGGAATAAGTGGCAATAGATTGTTTTTCTTTTATTTTGCCCATCAAAACCTACATCCATTCATTCTCTTACCCCTTTCTCCCACTTATTCAAACATGCAATTATAGGGAATGCGTCTCGGTCACTGTGTTAAACATTGAGAATACCCCAGAGAATATATAACTGGCAGCAACTCCTTTCATTGAGTTTACAATCTAACTGATAAACTTTTAAAGTGAGATTTTAATTGAGATTGTGTTCAGAATGTATTATGAAGCATATAATAGAGTGCTTAGTATAAATCTGGGTACTTGTCTGCAAAAACAGAAACATTTTAACTTAAGCAACAAAGGAATCTTTTTGGAAGATATCTAGTAACTCAGTGAGTCAAAGGGAAAAGATGGTGGGCCAGGCTCAACTAGGAACCAAGGGAGAGAAGGCATGGCCAACATCCTGCCAGAGGCAATGTCATCCTAGGGTGTCCACATTGTCTTGACTCTGAAGGTGCCATCTCACATTATCTAAAGGACCCTGCAGCACTGAATCACTCCATCAGCATTCAAAGTCCTTCAGAACGTATATTTTTATCTATTTGTCAAATACAATGCTCACCATGTGTTACCTGGCTGTCTTCAGTTCTCTGCCTATTTTAAATCACTCAAAACTCATCGTAACCAAAGGAACTGGACAGTGTTTTTATGTCCGTTTTATCTTCATTCTATATTTGAGGAAGCTGAGGCAGAATGTAAAGGAACTTTTCCAAGGTCACATAGCCAGAAAGTGGCACAGCCTCCCATTATGCTGCATTTCCCCATCTGACTGATATGTGAGGTCTGGAACATATGCAGGGAGAGGGAATTTCTGACCATCTTGCAGTCTTTAGTGGAAGGAAGCACTCTACTTCCCACTTATTTTTGGATTCCCCTCAAGTTGGGAGTTTACATACTGGTTAGCAAAAATGAAAAAAATCTTCCCTAGCTGTCTTGGGAGACAGTTCCATCTACCTCTTTTATCTAGTTCTGACTCAGTTCTCAATCTGTGCCTTATATTTTACTTTCTCCAGCAAGAGCATTCTCTAGAGGTTGGAAGCTCCTTTTATATTAAACCATTGTATCCTCAACTTAAATAGCATTAAAACATCTCTTATCATTACTTAGTCCCTTGGTTTTCACATTCAAAAATATAGAAGGGATGGTTTTACTGATTGAGAAAAATCATGTTTTTTCATTCTTTGTGACTTAGAAAATGCAGGTTTTATGTTTTTTTTTTATCAGTGTAATAATTGTTGGTACAATTACAAAATGGGAGGCATTGCTCCCCAATCAGTGGAAAATAACAAAGAACACACATCAGAAAATGAAGAGTTAAAATAAAACTAGGGGGCACCTGTGTGGCTCAGTAGGTTAAGCATCTGACTCTTGGTTTTGGCTCAGATCCTGATCTCAGGGTCATGAGATTGAGTACCAGGTTGGGCTCCGCACTCAGGGCAGAGTCTGCTTGAGATTCTCTCCCTCTCTCTCTGCCCCTCTCCCGGCTTACACACACACACACACACACACACACACACACACACACACTCTCTCTCTCTCTCTCTCTCTCTCAAATAAGTAAATAAATAAAACTAAAAGCGTAAAACAAAATAATAGCAATAGAAATCATACAAGTTATTAAAAAATAAAACTTTTTAATTCACCACTCAGAAGAAATTAATGTTAGGTTGAATCAAAATTTGTTTCTAGTGGAAAAATCAAGAATGAATAGTACCTGGCATATACAAGGTTCTTGATAAATAATTGCTGAATGGGCAAACTATTTTCTACTTAAAAAATGATTTAAGTATTAGGAGACACTAAATACAAATAAGAGGATGATATAAAACTGATTAGAAAAGTTCCAACACAGTGTTAATGATTAAAATGTAAAATGAAAACTAGCATAACAATTTTAATTTTAGACAAAGTGAAGAAAAGCAAAGGAAATTTTAAAATTCACAGTAAAATGAAAGTAATACTTGGAAATATTTAAGTGGTAAATTACATATCATTAAATTTAAAGTGAGAACTGTTAGATAGTTTCTCTAGTTGTCTCCTTAAAACTCTCAAGCAAATTAAAATATAAACATTGCTTATCATAGTCCGGTAGATACTAAAAAAATACCATGATTACTATCATTTTCTTCATCGTTATTATTACCATTTTATGATCTTTTAGTATTACAAAGATATGTAAGTTAGGAATATTAGAGATAAAATCAAAGAAATCAGTAAATGTTAAAGATTAAATACTAAGAAGTGACACAAAAATATCTGTAAAATTTTTTTGTGAAAAAGGCAGCGACTGCCTATCCTGCCACTCTCTCCTTTTTTTTTTTTACTAACAGTATCCCCATTAGAACACAGTATACCTAAGTAAAAGACATTTCTCAACAATCACTGCAGGTAGGTTTGACTATTATCTGACACATGAGATATAAGATGAACCTATTGGACACTTTGTGGTTGACTCCATAAAATAGGGGTGAGGAGCAGACAACCGGGATGATCACATTTACCCTCATACTGATGCCT
This sequence comes from Ursus maritimus, assembly GCF_017311325.1. Lineage (NCBI taxonomy): Eukaryota > Metazoa > Chordata > Mammalia > Carnivora > Ursidae > Ursus > Ursus maritimus. Next base: position 60,793,435 of record NW_024424452.1, read on the forward strand.
AGAATACAGAGATAATGGATAGAGCTTCTGCAACTTGTATTGGGCTATGAAGATATAACCATGAAAAAGGAAGAGAAAGACAGAAGTCAGTTCTTGGTAAAACCATTGAGCTACTATGTCAACCCTGAACTCCAATCCCTACTAGACGTTTTTAGCATGAGGAAGAAAATACCTTTTATTTAATTCACTGTTATTTCTCATACCTCTTAATAGCAGGTGACTATATTTCCTAAATAAAATAGCATTATATGTTTTAAATATATCAATAAAGTAGCCAGATAAAAACACGTCTAGTTAGTAGCTCTTTTTCTTTAATATAGCAGTATCAGTTAGAATATGTAATGAATACATAAGCCTATTCACAAATGCAACGTAATTCTTAAAATAGATTTGAAGAAATTAACAAGAATTGTACAGGGCTTACATGAATATTATGAAATTTACTAGGGGTTTAAGAAATGGAAAATAATATTATAGTAGTGGAAAGGACAACAGAACATCATAAATCAATGTGAAGAAACAATGTATTCTCCACTGGATTTCATTTAAACTTGGTAAAAATGATTCTTAAATTTATCTTGAGTGATAAATGAACTATCATTAAAAAATTAAAAAGTTTTATGAACATAACAGTATATCCAAAAGGATCATAATGATTAGTTTGAATAAAACATACTTATTTTAAATATATTTAATATTTGCTATCATGTCAGTTATTCAACTAATTCACTAAGCAAATTCTTGAGAGCAAATATGAGTTTGAGAAGCTATGAGTAGAGTCTAGATAATGTGTCACTATGAGAGAATACAATATAAATAGTTAAAATATTTTAATGCATTGTGTTAAGTACAAAATTGTGACACATTTAAAGAGACATGTTATAGTGTTTTATGATTGATTTTCAAAACATTTTAAGTGAAAGGCTAAGTACACAGCACAATTCTTATAAAATTCCATAATCTGTCATCTGTCAGTGTTCATATTTATAACATATAATAGGTATGCTGTTAATTTGTCCTCAAATGTGTTTGAAATGGTCATGCCTAACCCATGTCCTTTAAAAGCTGGGAACACATTAGTGTATAAGGACTGTGTTTCTTGTGTTTAAATCTTAAATTTCCTCTTTCACTTCCCAACAGGGAAAAGTTGAGTTTTTGAGTTTTTGTGTGGAGAATTCATAAGCTACTTGGAAAGCTGACTCAAGGCCTTAAATTTAAGGAGTGGATCTCTTGATCCTGTGCATTCCCTCCTCTTCGCCGTTGTGTTAGGAGTGAACTAAATCTGTCCAATCAGAATGAATTCCAAAGGTTGCTTTCTTCAACTTGGATATGAAAGAAGTTGCCCTGAGAATGAAGGGGGAAAAGAAAAAGAAAACAAAAATATGGATGGAGCCTGAGATCAGATGGTGTCATACCCACCCTATCAAACCATGCCTTCAAGTAACACCCGTGCTTGATTTAATTCCTATGAACCACATTTGTAGTTTAAGGATGCTTGATTTTGATTTTCCATAACTTGTAACTGAAAAATTATAATTGAATTTATACACTTTGAAAATGATACACAAGCCTAAGTGTATAAAGTGAAAAAGATAGTGTAGAAATAGTCGAAGACCTCAGCCTAGTTTTCTTGGTAGAGCTAATAATCAGGCAGATTTAGGCAGTTAGGGCAAGACACTAGACACTCTGTGGGTGACTCCCCACAGGTGCTGAGCATTACAACAGGAGGAAAACGACAGCAAGGAAAGCAAAGTAGACCACAGCAGGGGGCAGGGGCAGGGTTATGAAGAATTTTGAACAAAAAGAATATGCGCCTAATGACTACATTTGAAAGTTAAAAGTTCCTGATTATTTATTAGTTTTGACAAGTCACAGGCATAGATTAGACCTATGAGACATGGTTTAAAACATTGTGAGTGGCTCCAAGCCAGGTGATTATTAGACATAGGTTGTGTTTCTACTACCCTTAGATATCAAAATACAACTGAGGCTAATACTGCCTGACATTGGTGCGGATCGGGTAGGTGAAGAAGCTTTGAGGTTTTTTTGCTGCTTTTTATCATCTTAGTTTATTGGTGAACAATAAGCATCTCTCTAGGTTAGTTGTTCAGCCAATTATGTGGAGAATTAATCTGCTATAGCCCAGCCTCACCTCTGCCATACTTCTTAAATTTCATTCTCATAGTGCCCCATAAACAGGATTAGAAAGCAGGGTCAGCCAAGGGTGAGACCATCATCTCACTCCCACTTCTGAATGGAAACAGAGTGACTTGGTAGGAGATTACACCACTGTCCCAAATTCTGCTGAGACCCAGGGGTCTCAGAGATCTGTGGTCCCTGTCACATTTTCACTCCCCTTCTACATATGCCCATGACTTTGGAGGATTATTATAGGCAACATAACCGGCTGGCCATGAACAAGCATATGCTCCAAGGTTTCATGGCATGGGTTTTGGACCCTCTTGGCAATTAGCTTCTGTGATTTTCCAAGCCTCTTAACAGCTTTATCTTCTGTAAAATGAGAATAATAAAAACAATAATGTTGTCAGATTGTTTTGAGAATTGTTTAATGCATATAGAGCCCAGCAAAGGTCTAGAAAGAGAAGATTTCAATTAAAGATAGTTATCATTTCTTTTCTCTACTTAAGAATTATTCCCCAAAGATCAATGAGTATAGTTTTGTAAATCACTTGACGTTTTGTGCTCACTAGTAGGAGAGAACACATGAAAATCATGCCTAAATGTGCCTTATTGTATTTCTACATAGTTGATAAAGATGTTTACCCTGTAAAATATCACAGTGAATAATCTTCAAGTAAAACTATGATATTACCACTGAACGTCAGAACAGTGAATCAGAATAAATTGCATTGCATCTACTCTAGAATACCTAAATACTGAAGTACATAGATAAGGGAAGGAATGTGTCCCTAACAATATGCTCCTAAAATTTAGCAAATGGTATTGGAAATCTAGCCTATGTGAAAAAAAAATAGTTTACCTTAATTGTGACATCAAATAAAACATATTTTAAAAAATTAAGAAAATTTAGAAATATATAAGTATAATGCTTACATTATAAAAATTGGCAGAAGAAATACACAGATGGTTTGCAAAATAAATGTGTAAGGCTAAAACAAAAGCAGAAAGTCCAACTTTAATAATAAACTATAAAAAAATATTTTTCCATATAAAATTGATAGAAGCATTAAAGCTTCCATTAAGAAACATTAAAGCATTAAATGCTTTTTTTCCCTCAATCCTGGAAAGACCGTTGTTATGACTTCTCATTTCATAGGAATGCAAATAGGTAGAGTCTCTTAGAGTAAATTCAGTAAATTAAAAAATTCATATTTCCATTTATAAGATTATGATAAACTATTTAAAGGAGGGAAAATACATATTTCTATTCCTTACTGTACTATTTATAACTGTAAAACAAACTATGGAAGGGTTTAACAAAATGGTTAATTCACTTAAATATACTTAATGGAATGTTTAATCGTCATTAACAATGTTTTCACAATGTTATCAATAATTATGGACAAGAAAAACAGATCTGGTATGATGAAAAATTAAAAAGTGAATATCAAAAGTGGATATTTACATTTGAATGGGGTATATACCTAGCTTTGTGTGTTTATGTGTGCGTGTGTGTGCACCTTGGCAATACCACCCCTGTGTGCACTTGCTGGATTTCAGATCTAGGCCAATCATGATAATTCCATACCATTCCTACTGATTGATTCTGGAACAGTGGTGTGGCTCAGTCTGACTGATGACACTGCAGGGAAAATCTTTTGGGGATCTTCTGGAAAAAGTTTTCCTTTCTCCTAAAGGAGACACATAGGAAAAGATACTCTGTCCTTCCTCTAGATACCATTGTGCTTGAAGTCCAGCAATTGTGCATGTGTTTCAGCAAATACTGCAGCCTGTGATTCCATAATAATGAAGCCAGCACTGCAGACTGCAGAATCTCTAAATAAATCCATTTGGGGGCTCACATACCTCCAGATTTAGTGTTATTTCTGCATGATTATTATTAAAACTAATTGTTAATTGTAGTCCAGCATGTTTAATTAATATTTTCTACATCATCACTTATCTATGTAAAAAAAATCTGTTTAGTATGTATTCCAGATTAATCATATAATGTATATGGAGGTGAGCCGCTACTTAGGATTTTCATTTTGATGGACCTGAGTTCTTAATACTTTTTACTGAAATTCTTTTTTCTGGAAAAAAATAGCTTATTTACCCTTTTTTGAATATATTCTTTTGGCTCCCATTTTATTTTTTCCTTTTCTTAATTAATTGCCTTTGATATCTGATACTCTTTTCTGAATTTTTGGTCAGGGCACATCCTTCTTAATTTTAAGATGTAGTTCAGATTTCTTCTTAAGAAAGATATTGAGTGGCATTGTGGTGTACAGTAAAGTTAGCAATGACTCATATGTAAACCACAGAGACCTCCTAGAGCTATATTGATAAAGAAGATAGTGAATTCATAGATTCAAGGGCAGAAATCTGCTAATCTTAGGGCATGCCATGCAACCAGGACGCTAATCCCTTCCTTTCTCTGCTGCTTTGGATGCTTCTACTTTGTTTTTAACTTTCATTACAGACAATCCTCCTCTCCACTCCCTCCCTCCCCCAGGTTACATGATCTAAAATATCAAGCCGAGCACTGTGTTTACTTTTTCTTAGTAATAGTAAACCAAATTCAGCCTTTGGATCTTAGTTCCAGTTCCAAATTGTCAAGAAGTAAACATTGCCTCACTCGAAGCCGCTTAGTTTTCAATTAATCAAATATAAGAGGATATAGGATTTGGAAAGGGAATTCTAATGGGTGAGGTTGGCTCACATGTCACAGCCCAAATCAAAAATATAGAGAAAGAGCTTTTTTTTTTCTTTTTTTACATATTAGTTTGTATAAATGAGTTTAGGGGCTTGTCTTAAAAAGATGATCAAAAAAGGACACCGTTCCTAGAAAAGGGTTCTGTTGGTTTGTGGCAGAGGAGGGCTGGATATGTAATCAGATAAGTGTCCAGTAGACTGTATGTGAGAACAGAAACAACATTGTCTTGAATTCCAATCCTTACCTTATTTTAATCCAGATGTGTGTTTTTGGCAAGTCATTCATTGTCTGTGAAACTTAATTTTCCCTTTATAAAATGTTGTGTTAAGCACAATTCTAACTTGAGTACCTTCTATAAGATATTCTCAGATTTTAGAACCCTATAGTAATGTTGTCTTTTTCTACAGGTATATGCATTCATTGTAAAATTCTTTGCAATTCCCTCCCATTGACCTGCTTTACAACTTTCTTGCTTTTTTGGTTATTTTTGTATAGTGCTTCTTCTCCTCCACCTCTTCCTCTTCCTTCTTCTTTTTCTTTCTATCTTTTTTTTTTAATGAATTAAGGTCATTTCTCACTAAATGTACCTTAGGGCCTAGACAATACATAAACTCAACAGTGCTGCCAGCAAATTTGTTTCATATATATGTGTATGTTTTATGTATATACACAAACTAAGTATATATACGTGTGTGTGTATATATATGTATATACATATGTATATATATGTGTATATACATGTAGTCATCATTTGCCATCTAGATGTAATGAACTACCTTTACGTTTATATATTTTGTTACCTTATGAATAATTTACAGAAGAATAAAAGGGATAGTGAAAAAAGTTTGATAGAAATATTCATAAAAATTGAAGCAAAGCAGACCCACATATTTTATTCAATGTTTCCTGGTTTTGTAGTTATAGATGCCTATAATTGGCAATACATTGGCTCCTATTCATAAAAACTGATCCCAGATTATAAAAGCCAAAATAAATGCATCTCCATTTAGTTTAAATTTGTAAGTATTTATGTGTCATATGTTAATGCATGTTGAATAGTAATACTTTTTCAAAATTCTGACAATGTAATATTTTTGATGAGAAGACCTCATTTTCTTTCCTCCATATGTTAAAAACACTTTCTTTTTTAGATTTATAAACATCAATTAAAGTGATCAGTTCAACTAATTTTTTCCTTTCTATATCATATATTCTTCTAATCTTCCCATATAAATATCTCTTCATATTTTGTTTGTAATTTAGGAACCAATAAGTAAAGTTTGATGTACAAACATAATGAAAGATGAGAACATGGTCACACATTTTTTTTAGCAAAATGGGATAATCCAGTTCCTTGTCACAAAATATTCTATAACGGAATTGTTCTTTTTTTTTTTAAGATTTTATTTATTTATTTGACAGAGAGAGACAGCCAGTGAGAGAGGGAACACAAGCAGGGGGAGTGAGAGAGGAAGAAGCAGGCTCCCAGCCAAGGAGCCTGATGTGGGGCCCTATCCCAGAACGCCGGCACCACACCCTGAGCCAAAGGCAGACGCTCAATGACTGAGCCACCCAGGTACCCCACAGAATTGCTCATTTTGAATAATTAATCAAGCAGGGTACCATACTTAGTTTTGTCCTTAGGAATATATTGTAAACTCTCTGATTCTTGAATTTGAGGAATTGTATTCAGTATATCATCATCTGAGGACTCATAGTGTGTGATTTTGCTTATAATATCTACTTAACCATTACCATTAGAGTATAAAGTGCCATTATCTGTCTCTGATCCATCTAATTTTAAGACATATTTCTCTCAACTGTATTCATGAAAGCTAAACAGAGAAATAAAAAACTATAAAAAAGATGTTTCCTAATTTATTTTATACTTTCCTGAAAAAATAAAGCATTGCCTTCTTGTTAAAATTTATTCTTAACCCCAAAATCAATATCCACAGTAATTTTTACGGTCATTCGAAGACATGTGCGTACCAAAGAAAAATCACTGCTTTGGCAGTACTATGTTAAGAAAACCAAAGGATGATGCAAAAATAATAATTCTATCATTATTCATTTTCTGATTATTTTAGTAATTGTTGGTATGCCTAGAAAAATCCTAATAATGGTGAAATAATTTCTAGGGTATAAAATAGAAAACTTCTTCAAGTTATAGGAAAAATAAGATGATTAAGATTCCTTAAGAATCTTAGACTTACCATATAGTCTCAAGGAACCATGTGGTAATTTCAAAATAGAATAAGTTTATTTTATTTAAAAGATAAAAGTGAATATTCTTTTGTTCTCTGAAAGACTACTAAAATGATAAGTTATGAAACATCAATATTTACTATTAAAACTACTTATAAAGAATTTTAAAAAAATTGACTCCAATGGGTCCTTGTGGTACTACAGACTAAGTGAAAAGAGCCAAAAGCAATATTTTTAAAAGCTACATAAAAACTGCAATTTTACATTTCACAGTTACATTAAAATGGATTCCTGTTATACTGCTGTTGTTGTTTTCTGAAAGAAAGAAAGAAGAAGAAAGAAAGAAAGAAAGAAAGAAAGAAAGAAAGAAAGAAAGAACCAAAACTTCCCTCTTTTAGCCCAGAGGAAAGGCATAAAAACAATAAAAGTGCCAAAAAGTTCAAAATATCAATGAGTACATCTAGCACCTGGTATCTGCTCTTTAAATGTTATTTCCAGCTAAAATGTCCTGGAATTTTTGGATAAATGTCTCATTCTAGGTCTCAGGCAAGTTATACCAAATGAAGCATGCATAGGGTTATGTCAAAGTCCCATGAGCCAAGATAAAGGGGATTAAACTGGCCTAGGAGAGTGTAATTTATACACAATCAACACAAACAAACAAACAGTATTTGCTTGAGAAAACATCAAGTATATAAATATCCATGAGTTCATAATGATAACTTTAAAAAATTTTTACTATGCACCATTTGAAATTGATAAGGAAAGAATCAAGTAATCAAGTAATCTTTTACAGATTGCATAATGTGGGTTTCCTTAAAATGGGGTGGGTGGGGGGAAGAAAAGGAGGGAAAAAAGATAATTAAAAGAAAAAGAGCAAAGAGAGAAGTTAGATTCAAAACAGGGAAAGCAGCAGTTATGGTCCAGGTTTTCCTAGAGGATGGATAAGGCCAGGGTAAACTGTGGTTATTCATAAATTTTGTCAGACGAGTTTGTGGGGGAAAGTGGAGAAATTCTCCTAAATAGAATAATCTTATTTAATAATTCTAGGAGATGTAATTATTTATTTATTTATTTATTTATTTTTTAAGATTTTATTTTTTATTTATGTGACAGAGAGACAGCCAGGAGAGAGGGAACACAGCAGGGGAAGTGGGAGAGAGAAGCAGGCTCCCAGCCGAGGAGCCCGATGTGGGACTCGATTCTGGAACGCCAGGATCACGCCCTGAGCTGAAGGCAGACGCTTAATGACTGCGCTACCCAGGTGCCCCAGGAGATGTAATTTTTTAATTACAAATTTAACATCCCTTTTGGAATTCATAAATCTGATACTGCTGCAATGACTAGGTGAATGGTTAATGGCTAATTTGTAATCAAGGAAATCAGGTCAAAACCATCTGGGCTCATTGATTAGTTGTAGCATCTCCATTTGTGAGATGTTTGACTTTATGCATCTCCTCTTGTGGATATAATAGGAATGACATTGCCTGGAAGGTATTCTTGCCTCTAGATTTTAAAAATTTATCTTAACATTAGTTAATTTTTTATTCCACTTTATTGAAGTATGATTGACATGTAAAAAGATGTACATATGTAATATGTACTTGATAAGTTTGTGGATAAGTATACATCTGTGAAACCATTACTGTTCTCAAGACCATAGACGTTTCCATCACCTCACAAACTTTCGACTCAATCACTTCACTATTACTATTGTTGTCCTGATCATCATCATCTTGTGGTAAAAAACATTTAACATAACATACACCCTTTTAGCAGATGCTAAGTATGCAATACAGTATTTATTGTTAGCTACAGGCACTACGCTATAGAGGAGACCTCCAAACTTATTTATCTCATATAACTGAGACTTTGTAGCTTTCACCATCACCTATCTTTTTCCATCTTCCTGCATCCCCTGCAACCCCTAGTCTCTGCTTCCATAAGTGTGTCTGTTTTGAATTATATGTATAAGTGAGATCATACAGTTATCTGTTTCCAGCTTATTTCACTTAGCACAATGTCCTCCAGATCCATCCATGTTGTCACAAATAGCAAGATTTCCTTTTTTTAAGGCTAAATAATATTCCTTGCATGTATATACCACATTTTGTTTACCCATTCATCCATTGATGAATGTTCAGATTGTTTCCAAATCTTGGCTATTGTGAATAATCTCCGTGAGGATGGAAGTACAGGTATCTTGAGATCCTGATTTCATTTCCTTTGGATAAATACTCAGATGTGACATTGCTGGATCATGTGGTAGTTCTATTTTTAACTTTTGGAGGAAACTCCATATTGTTTTCCGTAATGGTGACAGCAGTTTACATTCCCACCAATAGTGTCTCAGTGTTCCCTTTTCCTCCACATCCTTTCCAACGCTTGTTATCTTGTTGTTTTTTTTTTTTCATTTTTTTGATAAAATTTAAATCCTGGCAGGTGTGGGGTGATATCTCTTTGTGGTTTTGATTTTCATTTCTCTGATGATTAGTGATGTCGAACACATTGTCATTCACCTGTTGGCCATTCGTATGTTGTTTTTGGACAAATGGCTATTCAGGTCCTTTGCCCACTTTGAAATTGAGTTATTTGTTTTAATGCTATTAACTTATAGGAGTTCCTTATATATTTTGAATATTAATCCATTATCAGAAACGTTTGCAAATTTTTTTTCATTTCATTGGTTGTCTTTTCATTTCGTTTATTCTTTGCTGTGTAGAAGCATTTTAATTTGATATAATCTCACTTGTTTATTTTTGCTTTTGTTTCCTGTACTTTTTGTGTCATATCTAAAAAATAATTGCTAACATCAATGTCAAGGAGCTTTTTCTCTATGTTTTCTTCTAGGAGTTTTATGGTTATGTTTTTAAATCCATTTTGAGTTTTTTGTGTATATAGTGTGAGATATGGATTCATTTTCATCCTTTTGCATCTGGATATCTAGTTTTCCCAACAACATTTATTGAAGAGTCTATCTTTTACCCATTTTTTATTCTTGTTACCCTTTTGAAGATCAGTTGACCATATATGTGTAAGTTTATGTAACAACTCTCTCTTCAGTTCCATTGTTCTGTATGTCTGTTTTTATGCCAGGACCATACTGTTTTGCTTACTATAGCACTGTAATATTGTTCAAAATTAAGGAGTGATACCTTCATCTTCATTCTTTGTCAAGATTACTTTGGCTATTAAGAGTCTTTTATTGGTGCAATATGAATTTTAGGAGTTTTTTTTTCTATTTCTGTAAGGAATGCAATTGGAATTTTGATAAGGATTGCATTGAATCTATAGATCACTTGGGGTAGTACAGACATTTAAACAATATTGATTCTTTTAATCCATGAATACAGGTTATCTTTCCATTTATTTGTATCTTCAGTTTCTTTCATCATTATTTTATAGTTTTCATCATAGAGCTCTTTCACCTCCTTAGTTAAATTTATTCCTAAATAGGGCACCTAGGTGGCTCAATTGGTTAAACATCTGACTCTTGATATCAGCTCAGGTCTTGATTTCAAGGTCGTGAGTTCAAGCCCTCCATGGTGGTTGTGGAGCTTACTTAGAACAGAACACTGTATGTTAACTAACTTAAATTTAAATGAAATTAAAAAAAAAACTTATTACTAAGTATTTTTTATTGTGCTTGATGATCCTGTGAATGGGATTGTTTTCTTAATTTCTTTTTCAGATATTTCATTGTTAGTGTATGGGAAATGTAACTGATTTTTCTATGCTGATTTTGTGTCGTGCAACTTTACAGAGTTCATTTATTAGGTCTAACTATTTTTTGTTGAAATCTTCAGGGTTTTCTGTAAAATGATAGCATACATATGCAAACAAAGACAATTTTTCTTGTTTCTTTCAAATTCTGATGCTTTCTATTTATTTATTTTTCTTGACTAATTGCTCTGGCTCAGACTTCCAGTACCATGTTGAATAGAAGTGATGAGAATGATCATCTTTCTTTTTCCTGATCTTAGAAGAAAAGCTTTAAGCTATTCACCATTGAGTACGATTTGATTGTGGGCTTGTTGTATAACCGTTATTACTTTTTCTTTACCTAATTTTGTTGAGAGTTTTTAATCATGAACAGATACAGAATTTTGTCAAATTCTTTTTCTACCATCTACTGAGATGATGAAATTATTTTTATCCATTCCATTAAAGTGGTTATCATGTTTACTGATTCTCATATATCCTTGCATCCTGGGGATAAATCTCATTTGACTATGCTGTATGATCTTTTAATGTGCTCTCAAATTTGATTTGCTAGTATTTTATTGAGCATTCTTGCATCTGTGTTCATCACAGATATTATCTTTTTTTTTGTATTATTGTCTATAGTATAGTGTGGGTGCTATTGAGACTATATTTAACCATCTTCCAGGAAAGTAAATAGAAAAAGTTAAGAGAAAGAAAGAGAAGAAAGAAAGAAAGAAAAAAAGAAAGAAAGAAAGAAAGAAAGAAAGAAAGAAAGAAAGAAAGAAAGAAAGAAAGAAAGGAAGAAAAAGAAAAAGGGACCCATTAAGAATCAATCAACTGGAACAGTAACACAGGAATTCTCTTAGACAAATTTTCTGGTTTCTCCAGCATATTGATGGTATGAGAGAGAAAGAAAGAGAGCAAGACCTAAATTGTAAGACCTAAAAGACAGAAAATATTTAAAATCAACTTTCTTTGGAACCTGATTTACATGCACTGACTATGAATATAGAGTTTGAGATATTTGGAGAAATATAACTGTGAAGTTTGTTATTAGATGATTTGAGGAATCATCTTAATTTAGGTAGGTAGAAGTATAAAAGACTCTATGTTAGAGAGCCATCCTAAAGTATTAATGGGTAATATGATACCATATCTAGGATTTGTTTCAAAATACTTGTGATAAAAAATTGTAGGTGAATAGATTAATTAGGTTAGTTAAAAAGGGGTTACTTTTAAAGCTAAGTATACAATTTCTCTAAATCTATGTTTTTTTTCTGAAAATTTCCATAATAAAAATTTTAAATTATATCAAAAATAGCGTTCTTTTTCCCTTCCTTAGAAATGATCTTGTATTTTTAACTGTAATAATACAATACTGTATTTTTTAACTAATAATCTGAACACTGAAAGTTATAAAGCAATCATTTTTTAGATTAGGGTTAATATTTTTTAATAGGATTCTTACATTTGTCACCTTGCTCATTATTATTGATTTCCTCTTCTTCATATTAAAAATTGATTTTAAAAAGAAGCAATTCTGCTTCTGAAATTTCCTTCTTTACATTATGAAATCTATTTATTTTGGCCAATCTTTTAACTCTTCCTAATTTCCTGCCTCCAGCTATCTCTTCAGTATAAAATTGGTATTCTTAGGTTTCATGAGTTTGTTAATGGAAAATTAAGTGCCCATGCTTTGTTTTACAGAAAGTAAAATTATTTCCTAGTGTATCTTTGATAGACATTCATTCATAATTTTGCCCCATGAAAAATCTGTCAGGCTTCTCTTCCACTGTCTCTTCTGCCTTCATTTCCAAACGTGACTGGCTCTGGATCACTGAATCATAGATTTCCTTTACCTTTGCCACAGATGGGGAAAGGATTTTTTGTTTTTTGGGTTTTTTTTTTTTTCATTTATGTTTTCTTGCTTTCTTGTGTAGCAGACACATAGTACTTCCTGAGATTGAGCTATAGAAATTTATAGGATTTAATGGAACCCTTAGGAAAAACAGCTTTGAATTAATTGTACAGCACAGAGTAACTTAAACCTGCTACTAGATGGGAATATTTTACAGCCTTCTGGCCCAGACCCATACGCATGAGCTCTGAGAATATATCACAGTCTTATTTCCGATCTCCCTGCATGTGGCAGGCCCCAGCTATCTTTCATCATCAGAAGTGAACAGAGCTTACCTGGGAATTTCAGAGCTTGCATTGCCATAGTTTACAAAGATGCTGAAAGTTACTGCTTTATACCATTTCATGACCAACAATCTATCCCTGGAGCCTGAAATGTAACTGTAGATGGGATGGTAAGTGGAGTGTAGGTGACAGCCTCTTTGCCTCACATATTCTTTTAAGTGGTGCCTGCTATGATAATACACTGACACGGTGATCCTTAAGACTATGAAAAGAAAAATCCTAGTGGAAGCCATTTCATAATAAGACTATGAAACTCTTTGAGAATTCGGTCAATGGTAGTGTCTAATTTTTGTTCCCTCGCATCAACCACTATACTAGCCAAAATCTGTCTCACTTGTTTAGACATCACAACTTGGTTAAGTCTAGATGTTATCTCTTCCTAGAATTGGTGATAAGAAACATGCCATTTTTTCAGGTGTGGATTTGGGCTCGAAAGGATTCTTCTGAGTCCATAATACTCATCAGCATCCTAAAGTTACTCAAGATATGTAGAATGTTTCTATAAAAAGATGTTTGTGCCATGAAAGTGCAGCTTTGCAGTGAGTATCTGAACTCCCCTTTGCTTCTCTGACGCACAAATCGGCTCTCTTGCAACCAGAGTGTTCTTCCTAAACTCCTCTGTGGACAACCTGGAGCACAGTGGTTCACTACTGGCTTATTTTTCAAAGTTTAGAATAGTTAGTATCAACACCACATTGTTTTTGTCTGGGCTGTGCTATATAAAGCCCAGGCTTTTTGTAGACTGACAGAGTCTTCCAAAGTGAGGTGACATTTATGACTGCATATTTTTTTCTACAGCTGTTTCCAGAACTACAGTTCTGGAGAAGAAATGCAGGTTTGACTTAAAACTCAGGGGTACACAATTTTAAAAATAGTAACTTCGTATAGTCATACATATATTTAAATTTATATCTTTCTCCTCAGTTTCTCTGAACCCTCTCTTTGCTCTGAGTTTAAGCTTTCTCTTGCCCTCCAGAAGCAACTTTGACATTTCAGAAGGATGAACTCAGTGTAAAGAGAAGAAGCCTCTCAGTTCAGAGGCTTTTTTTTTTTTAATGAGAGTTCGAGACAGTATCTTCCATTTTGTATTTCCTCTCCCCACTTCCACCCCCCCCCAACTTTAAAGTATTTGTTTCCATTGGTTTTTTTGGAACAAATTTAAGTATTGCTTGACCTTCTGTAAAGTAGGCTAAGGTAAAATTACTGATAAGCATCTTTTCTTTTTGGTAATTTATCTCCTATAAGCAATTGCTTATAAAAATAAAATACACATCTCTCCATGGCAACACGTAGTTTACAGAGAGAGAGTGCACTCTGAAACCATACAGGAATTATCAACAGAAACATATACCAACTAAATCTCCTTAAACAGTATCACCAATAATACAAAATGCAGGCATAACCTCAGATTTTTAATTCTGTATAAAAAGTAAATTTTAATACACATTAGTGAGCCTAACACTTAGTACTTCTGACTTTATTCAGATCCCTGAATCTTCATTCAGTTACTGTACCTCTCTCTGAGAATATTGGGCCTCCACTGGATTTATTTTATGTAAGTTCTGTTGTTGTTGTTGCTGTTTTCCAGTATTTTCTCTCGGTAATTTCAATTTATCTGTTTTTTAGTTCACTGATCATTAACTTTCCTTTTTTCTCATTTCTAATCTAATATTGAGTCCATCTGGTGAAACTTTCATTTGATTATTGTATGTTTTAGTTCTGTAATTTTCCTTTGTCTTTTTTTAATATCTTCTACTTCTTTGCTAAGATTTTCAATGTCTCATTTGTTTCAAGAATACTTATAATTGCTTATTGATGCGTCTTTACAATTAATGCTTAAAATCCTTGTCAGATAATTCAAACATCTGAGTTATCTCAATGTTACAGTCTGTAGATTGCTTTTTCTCATTCAAGTGATGATTCTTGGCAATTCAAGAGGTTTTCGATTGTATTATATCATGAGACCGAATTCATTTAATTTGTCCTTTTATCAGGAAATCATCTGTTTAGATGTATTATAAGGGTTCAATTGGGAATGAAAGCTCACCTCTCTTACAAGTTCTGACACCTCAAGACCATTTTTTTCATTAGTGTTAAGATGGAGTAAGTCAGGTATTGTCAAAATTATTGTGTTCTGTTAGGCCAACTTTTTCCCCATCCTTTTGTCTAGAGAAACAGGTTCTTTTGGTATGTATAGAGGTTTCTACATGTAGAAGTATCTAATGGTGATCCTAGTTTGCTGGCTTCTCCAATGCCTTTATAAATGTATGGGAGGCAAAAAGAAAATCCATGAACTTACTGTTGTGTCATTTCTCCGTCCTGAAGTTCTACTTCTTCTTATCATCGTTCAGAATCTTCATATGCCTATTTGTTACATTATGCCCAGTGATATTTAGTTGTAATAGAGAGGATTAGAAAAGAATGGAGTAACCCTATCTTGCCTAGCAATTTTATGTTGATAAACCCAACCCAGTTGTACCAGGGGTATGGGATGGATATCACTGGAACTGTGTGGTCATTCTGTCATGCTAGAGGATAGCAACTGGTTCAGTACTAACTGGTCATGCTGCCTACATGTTTATAGGGTAACTCTGAATGGGATCTATGGTTGTATGGCACACGTCTTTGGTGTGGCTTTTACCTGAATGGTTGGGCTACTGCAGCCTGGGTCTTCCCTGGACATGGTGGACTGGTGGGGGAGAATCCATCCCACAGAAACAAACCTTACCAACTTCTCTCTCCTCGAGGTCAGATGGGCACATTCTGTTTTCCACTGGTACAATCATTTGGCTTTCTTCTTTGTCTCCTTCATTGGCCTGGGGGACATTACAGCATGCTTAGAAGTCCTTACTAAATTTACCCAGATAGCAGTGAATGGTAGCCAGCAAAGCCTATCTTTATTGAATACTGAAATGTCTCTAATGAGAAAAGCTGTCCTCCAAAATATAATGGCTTTGGGTGCAAGGAGGAATCTGTGCCATTATCCAAAGTATTAAGCATCCCATACCTGATGAATCTGCTAAGGTAGTATCTTTATTAAATCACATGAGGCTACAAGTGAAAGTCCTGAATGATCCGACTTACAGCCCAGGGGAATTAACAAGTCAGTGGTTTGGATCATGGCGCCTTTAATGGGGAAGAAAAAAGTCACTTATTTTAAGAATCATTTTCTTAATCTGTATTTTCTCTTGTATGTGTCTATATGGTTGTGGTGAATCTGCCTGCAATGCAGCCAGATAGCTGCCATGAGCTACCTCCACACTAATGAAATCCCTTGTTAATTGTTCAGGGCACATAGCAGAAGAGGGGAGCATGTTGTAAGTTGTAAGAACCAGTCCCGAGGGATGAAGTGTTGAAAGAGGTCATTGAAAAGACAGGAGCACGGGTTGACCCCAGAGCTGTATCCAAGCAATCCAAGGCTCCTTACCCCCTCCCTGACCTTGGAATGTAGCTCTGTCACCATTCCCGCAGTGGGATCCATTTTCAAAACATAGCTTTGAGAGGAGTAAGGTGTTACTGTGTGGTTGGTATATGTGACTGAACCCCAGTAAAGCCTCTGGATAAACTTTTAAGATTCTGGGAGGCAGATGCCAAGATCTACTCTTCTTGTGGCCACCCCCAAACAAGCCTCTATGTAAGTTCCCTTAATTATTTAAACCACCAGCTACCAATTTGAAGTGTGGTCTGCCTCTTTCTTTAGTCTGTCTTTGCCCTCTGAGTACAGGGCAGAGTTTCAGATTTCCCTGGGGTAGCCAGGGTAATCCTCCTGGCTGGGTCCTTGAAGAACTGTGGCTGTCAGTTAGGAAGTTAATGTACGGCTCTAAGACACTTGGGAATTGGCATCCAAGGAGATCAAACTGATGATTTTAAAGGAATTATCAAGCCTAGAAATTTGAATAGATTATTTCAAGGAGATACGTGTTGACTGACCTAATCATGTTATTTCTCGTGCTGCTAGATTTGTTGTATAATTAAAGCAGGGATTTGTGTTGGTTCAGTGACCTTTAGTATTTGCAGATTGGGAAATGACTATGTACGTATGATTATAGTGTATAGGCGTGTGTTTCCCTCCTGTGTTCTGTGTGTATATCATACTAGTGTTTGTGGTTGTATATATAATAATTTAATTCTCTATGAAAGCATTGTCTGCACTAGGACTAACAGAGCAACACTCAATTCCTGATGCATTCTATTTAATTATTAAATGTGTGCAAAGTTTTAAATCATAAGTAAAATCATTTGTAAACAATACTAATTTGATCTCCCTTAAAATTTAAGATGAGGAAATTTCATATTCCCTTATATTCTTAAACATATTTCTTTTATAAAAATCCCTTTGAAGAAAAAAAAATGCAGTTACATACAATATCCCTAACTATAATTTGAGAATTGAACCAGTGATTAGAAACACATTCTTATGATGTAAAGTCAAGGTCAAAACTGTTAAGGCTAGTGAAGAAATTATTTCTTCAAAAATAATTAATTACCTTCTAACAAAATGAATGTTAGTATAAACAGTTAAATATTTGTGTCAATAAAGCTAAGTTGCTATTTTATTTTGCACCATGATATAAAGAGGCACTTATTTTAAAAATCTCATTTTAAAAAATTAACTTTCAGTAGTTAAGTGAATTAATGATGTGACAAACTCTGAAATATTCTGTCAAATAGTCTCTAAATTACATTGGCCACTTCCTGCTAAGAATGAAAGATTGTTATACTAATCAATAATGTAGCACTCCTACTTTCCATTAATTTTTTTATCTTCTCTGATTAATAGGACCCTGCTTAATAAGACATTGATAATCAGGGTGTTTAGAGTTGACACAGCTTTTAAAGAACTAGCAGTAGAGCTGCTTAATATAAAATTTAATTTTTTCAAAAAGAGAAAAAATAAAAACAATTTTTTCCTCATCCTGACTATACATGATTATCTTGTTATTAGGAAATTAGATTTTGTTTAAATATATAAAACAATAAATAAAAGGCATTACTTTATTGAGGATACTCTCTTACTCTATGTCAGAGTGTGCTCTAAATGTGGCTAGAGAAGTTTTAACAGGCTATTTTCATCCATTCACTTTATGTTTGTGAGGTTCATTCATTAACACAAATTTTGGTTGTGTTTCTTACAAACATAGTTAATTCATGGATTGAAATGTAAGCTTCTGAAATCAGTGTTTTTTCTCCTATCTTTGTCAGCACGTCTAGTTAGTACATAAAATAATCCCTATCATGAAACTGTAGCGGTAGAGGTGGTTTCCCTAATTGAATTAGGACATATGTAAGATCTGCTTTTAAATACTTGATTTTTTGGTGTATGTGCTTTATGTAAAATGCTCTGTGCTTATGTGGATTGACTTTTTAGATAAGTTTGATTTAAAGGAGCCATGTTTTTCTAATCCATACTGAGATAATGGATTTGTAAACAATGGATTACAGAGCGGCTTTTGGATTTGTCAGTAATTCTTATTCTCAGTCTGATGTCATTCAACTGTCATCATGACACTGGGACTACAGGTATCCAGACTTCTTCAAATGGAGCGAGACTCAAGAAAATTTTAACTGTATTATCTTACTTGGCTCAAAGTAGACAAGGCATAAACCTCAAATTCATCCAGATACAGTATTCTTATCTAAGAGCTACTACATAGCAATGTGATGTAGGACCAATATTTTACTATATTAGGGTTAGAGCCCTCCTTAAAAATGGTATTAATTGAGTATTTCTGATATATATTGTCTTTTATGGTAGCAAATCATCATCTGCAATATTGCTTCTTTCAAAACCTAAATGTTACTTGATATCCCCGAAACTGTCCTTCGCCTCCCAGGTGTTAATGCCATCTTTATAGTATATTTTATTCTAATGCTCTTGACTTATTAATTTTTTCTAAGAGAAAAAAATTGAGTTCATTGTGCATTCAAAGTGTTAAAAATATGCAGAAATTGATTTTTATGACACTGTAATCTTATTAAATGCTTAACCACAGGGAGCAAAAAGATTTATTCAATCAAAATGACTTTATTAAGAAGAAAATGAAAGAATCAAAGCTACTTTTTATTCTCTCAACATCTAATAGGAATAGCACATATCCTTACACTTTTAGAATATTTCAATATACCATATTTTTGGCATCTGAGATTTGTATGTAAGAACTACTATATGGTCTAAATATTAACACATTTCATTTATAAATGTTGTGATTTGTGGAGATTGAAGTCCAAATTCTGATTCATTGGCTTGGAGGATCTTTCCTCCTGAGAGAAAATCATGTGTTTGGTAAGTAATGTGTGTTTGCTAAACTTTTAAAATTAATATTTTTTTCATGCAAATACTATAGTCTCAAGGTTAGAAAGATTTTTTCTAAGAACTCAACTGGAAAGTAATAAATACTTCTAACATTTGCCACTCTTTCTACTATTCTCACTCTTTGAAAACATTTCTTACTTTTTGATACTGTGACATGTCACACCGTATATTTCAAATTTCTAATATCATGCTAAGTATCAAAACAGCAAAGGAAATTGTTCTGTTTCTGATGATATTGCATGCAACTCTTTGCTTCTTTTTTATTATTTTCTAACTTTCAAAATTGCCATTTTAAATTAGGATAAACACCCTAGTATGATTTAGCTTTATAGAAATTCGTATTTTGGTGGTTTGTAACAAAGAAAACATCTGTGTGAACCAACCACCAAGGTCAATAAGTGGAACATCGCAAAGACCTCTAAGCATTGTTTCCATCCCTTTCCAATTACTCATCTCTTCCTATTACCATCCCACAAAGTGTACCAAGTAACACTAAGTATAATGCCAGGCTTTTTTTTTTTTTTAATAATAATTCTTTTCTCAATTTTACTTGTATTTTTTTCCACAGGAGTATGAATCCTGAAACACTGTTACTTAATTTGAAATGATTCTGAGTTTTATGTAAATGGTATTATAGAGTAAATATTAAGTCTGTGGTTTTATTTATTTATTTATTTATTTATTTATTTATTTATTTATTTTTGAGAGAGCGAAAGAGAAGGAGAAAGAGAGAGAAAGTGGGGGAGGGAGAGGCAGAGGGAGATGGAGAAAGAAAGTCTTAAGCAGACTCCCCACTGATGAGGGTGGGGGCTCAATCTCACAATCCTGAGATCACAACCTGAGCAGAAACCAAGAGTTGGAGGCTTAATGAGACTGCACCACTCAGGGGTCCCAAGTCTGTGTTTTTTGTTCAATTTTTTGGTATGATTCATTTGTGTTGTTGCCTGTGTCTATCATCTGCTCATTTTTGATAGCACTTGACTCTATGTACATAGCATTATTTATGCATGTATGTATGTATGTATGTATTTAATGCTTGACAGCAGTAACATATATCCATATTATGGCTACTATAAAAAAATCTCTTGGTGCACTGTGTGTGAATTGCTCTTAGGTAGGTAGTTCAGGTTTGACAGTTCATCAGTTGTCACATTCTCCATCCTAGAACCCCTTTACATTCTTAAAGTTATTGAAGAAACAAAGACCTTCTGTTTATGTGGATTGTTTTTTTTTTCCTGTATTTATATTATATTTGATATTGATAGTTACTGTATTGGACATTAAAATGAGAATATTTAATTTTTTATATATTTAATTTTAAATACTAAACCCACAATATGTGAACACAAATAATATCTTTCTTGTGAAAAATACATTATTTTCCAAAGAAATAAAATAGTGAACAATTGGCATTATTTTACCTTCATGCAAATCCATCAATGTCTTGCTCCAATGTCTGATAAAAATTGGTAGGTTCTCACATCTGCTTCTGCATATTCAATCCGTTGAAATGTCACACATCATGTGGCCTCTGGAAAATTTCACTGTATACTTATGAGCTATGGAGGGTGAAGAAAGAAAATCACATCTTAGACTTATAAAAATATTCTTCACCCACAGACCTTATAAAAATGGTTCAGGAACTCTCCATTGATCTCAGGGCCATACTTTGAGAACTGTTGTGGTAGATAATGCCCACCTGATTTGTAGAGTAGTTATACACTCATTACTAGTATGGAACAGCAGTGAAGGATATGGAATAGCAGTTTCTATGTCACTTTTCCAATAGAATTTTAAAATATTTCTTGAAGATTTTAGTCAATCTAGTACCTGCAGAGTGGTTATCTCACTGTGGGTTTATAATTTTCATTTTCCTAATTATCAGTGAGGGTCAGAACTTTTTTAAATATACTTATTCCAATTAGTGCACGTTCTTTAGAAAGCATTAGTCTAAGTCTCCTAGTCATTTTCCTGTCACACCGTCTGTCTTTGCCATTTGTTGGAGCTAATAGTTTAAAGATTTTTTTCTTAACCTTTAGGTTTAAATAATTTTACTTTCTGTGCTTTGGCTGGGTTTCTTTTTAACATCCTTAAGGGTTCATAGATACACTTAAATTTCCAATTTCATATATTTTGTAAGTTTTAGAAAAATTCTCAAGCCTTATTTTTTCAAATGTTGTTTTTGATCCAGTACTACTACCTTCTGTATCTAAAATTTCAATTATACATGCAGACACTGTATTTTCTGCATTTTCCAAAACTTTGTCTCCATGCTTCATTGTCCATATATTCTTACATGTTATCTTCTAACTCCTGACTTACCTCTTTAGCCTTTTTTATTTTTAGATAAATATGAGTTAACCATATTCATTTCCCTCTAAACATGGCTTTAACATTGTCTTAAATAATTCAATATGTGTGTTCATTATCATTCAATTCTTTCTCTTATTCTATTTATTCATTACTTTCATTAATTGTCTTTTTTCATAGTTTTTACAGTTTTGATTTTTTTTATGTTGTGTGTTCTACCTTATACATGTTTGTCTATATTTGATACGTGTAATATCTTGAGTACTTCTAAGATTTTTCATAATATCTATTTCTCTTTTTTCGTATCATCCCTGTTGCTATCCACACATTCCTGATAATTCTTATTGTTTGACAGATATTATATTTGAAAAGTTGTATGTAGAAATTATTTGAGGCCCAGAATTATGTTATTTTCCTTCTGAAAAGATATATGTTTTTTCCTACTGGACGCATAGGGTCATTGGCAGTGAAACAGCTCAGTTCCTGACGTTGACCTGTGCACTTCCAGGTCACTTATAGTTTTCTTCTTTCTTTTGGTAGTTTTCACTTTTCATTTTGTATTATATACCTTTATATTCTACTGTGGACACAATATTTTAGTAGTAGAATAATTACAGACCTTGATCTTCACAATCCCAATGCTATGTGGAGGCAAGTAACAACCATCCACACTGCCTTGGTATGCCCTGGACACCAACCCAGGCCTTTGTCTTAAAACAGGAAGTCTGTTAAAGGGAAACTTAGCCTTTCTATCATGTCAGCCCACCATCAGAATCAACTAACACCACAGAGGGAAAGAGTCCCAAGTTCCACAGTGTTTTTATAAGTCTTTTCTAGAGACTGGTCAGATGATTCCTTCTTCTCTTGTTAGCTCTCTGATGCTTTCAGCAGATATAAGTAAGTAAATAAGTAAATAAATAAATAGTTTCAGCTTTCTTTTGTGTGTTTAGTAAAACAGTTTGAGCAAATTATCCAGTCCACCACTGGTGGAAGTGAAAGTCTAATGAAAAGATTTCTAAAATATCTTCTTACCTGCATACTGTGGTCTGAATATTGTCCTTCCTCAAAATTCATGTGTTGAAATCCTAACACCTAACGTGATGGTATTGGGAGGTGAAGTGTGATAGGATTAAGACCCTTATAAAAGAGGCCTAAGAAAGCTCCCTTGCCCCTTCCACTGAGGGAGGTTATAGAGGAGACAGCGGCCTATGAAGCAGAAAGCAGGCTAGACACTAAATCCATTGATTCCTTGAATTTGGAGTTCTGAGCCTCCAGAACTATGAGGAAGAAATGTTTATTGTTGAAACTACACAGTCTGTGATATTTTTCTTGTAACAGCCCAGATAGACTAAGACACTGAATTGTTGCAGTAGTTAATCACT
The DNA here is from genome assembly GCF_017311325.1 of Ursus maritimus. Classification (NCBI taxonomy): domain Eukaryota; kingdom Metazoa; phylum Chordata; class Mammalia; order Carnivora; family Ursidae; genus Ursus; species Ursus maritimus. Next base: position 60,816,413 of record NW_024424452.1, read on the forward strand.
CTTTTCTACTTTAAAACAGTTTTGTCCCTTGGATTTCATAACACTTAACACTCTTGGTTATCATCCTACATCAGTATCCTTTTGTCAGTCTATTTCTGAGTTCTTCCTCACCTTTCTGACTTCTCAATGTTGGAGTGCCCCAGGACTTAGTCCTTGATTCTTCTGTTCATTATCATATTCACATCTTTGATGGTTTAATCCCATATCTTGCCTGAAAAAGATTTATATCCTGAAGATCTTCCAATTTATATCTTCAACTCACATTTCTCCCCTGAACTTCACACACATATCTTGCACATCTCCACTTGAATGCTAAATAGGCATCTCAAACCTAACTTGTTCAGAAACACATTTTTTATTTATTCCCCCTCTTCCCAAAATAATTTTTTCTATTTCATTTTTTCCCTATTTCATAAATAGAAGCTATATCCTCCCAGTGTTTCTGTCATCTTTGACTTTTTTCCCTTTCTTTCTCTTACAGCTGACATCCAGTTCTTCGCGGGATGCCATCTCTGAGTCCTTCAAAATATATCCAGATTATGATAAATTTTTGACAATTTTTTCTTAATATTAATCTAGTTTAAATCATCACTTCTCTTCTGAATTGCAGGAGGAGTGTGGCAGAGATGTCTCTGCCCTTCCTGGGCAACTCACCTAAGGACTATTATGTAAGAAGTGAACTTCTATCTACTTTAAGCCATTGTATTTTTGAAGTTTTTTTTTCTTTTTGTACTTCTATTTAGCATGTATTCTAACTAACACAACATTTAAATACCTGCTCTTACAAATTTTTAGCAAATTTGCTTTCATAGTAATGATGAAAGCCAAATATTACAGCTCTGCTTCTCCAACCCAGTGTGTGTGGAATGACCTGGTGATCTTATAATGCAAGTTCTAGGTTAGGGCATTTAGATTGTGGCCTGAGAGCCTACATTTCTAAAAGATCCTCGGTGATACTGATGTTCCTGGTCCTGATACCCCTTTTGAGTGTCAACTTGCTGGAACCAAACAATGTCAATCTACCTCTTATTACACAGCAGCATTAGCTGCTGCTTATCTAGTTTTGTTTTTTGTTTTTTGATTTTTTTCTTAGAAACAAGAATAGGTTTTCACAGGTAAACTATTCAAAAGCATATTTCTTTCTCATGTTTCTATGACCTTTTATTTCTGCATTTATTAACGGACTGTCATAGACCAAAGCCAACAAGGGATTTTTGGGAAGGAGTTCTACAGCTCACATAAGCCTTACGTCCAGTCATCTGGATGAAGAAGCTAATTCTCATGGGCCTGGGTCTCCATAATCGGGTACTTCAGTACACTTCTCTCTTCCCAGAAAGGAGAGAGCAACAAACTTTACTTGGCAGGGACCATAAGTGGAATCAGCTATTAGAATTAAGGCCCTATAATAATGAACCCAGGAAAGTTCCTGCTGCTACCACAAAATCTCAGCACCTGCTTTGTGGGGCTGAATAAATGTGTGAATCTAGAACAACTAGAAATTTCAGTGAGAGAAAACGATTAGTTCAAATGAGGTTTTCAGTAAAATCCAAACACCTGACAGTGGTAAAACTAGTTTTTCTGTCTCGTGAGAAGGAGAAAATTAAAACTGTCATTGGGGAAGCAGCAGGAAAGAGTGCAATTTGCTGTGAATCTCTTTCCTTTCTTCCCTTATATTTGGCAGTTAAAGGGTTGTGCTATCATATCACAGTAAGTCTTTCTCTGAGTTTTTAAAAAAAAGAATTTAAGGGAGAATGAAGTAGTGTTTACCTTTTGGGGGACGAGTCAAGGTTTACATTGCTAGGAAATGTGGAACCCACTTGAGGATTTTCTACATTTATTTATCTCCCACACCATCCCTTTTCTTTCTCTCTCTCTTTTTCTTTCAACAAAAATTAACTTTTTTTCCCCCTGAGCTTATGATGATGCAACTGATGTTTTAGAGACCATTAGTTCAGCAGGACATGCTGGTATGAAATTTCTCTATGAATGAGACACCTTGGGCCACTCCATTGAAGAAGTTAGGACATTTGAAAGTATATGAGGCTGGTTTTTATTTACTTAGAGTAATTATAGCTTAATGGAAGATATTATAGAGTGTAAGAGAGATTAATCAAATTTTTGAATGTACAGGTCCTTGAATCTCCCAGTCTCTTGTTGCATGAGTTATCTACTGCTGTGTAGCAAATCACTTCAGAACGTAGTGGCTTAAAAAATAAGTGCTTATTTACTCATGATTCTCTGGGTCAGAACTTTGGGCTTTCAGGGAGTGATGATTTTCAGGTAGTCTCTCACCTGGAGTCAGTCTTGTGACTGCAATCACTTGGCACCTCCACTGAGAATGGGTAATCTAAGATGCTTTATTCCCATGTCTAGCAGTTCATGATGACTGTTTGCTGGGTCAAGTATCTATAGCAGGTTAGGCTAAGCTTCATAGCAGCATTCCAAAATAAGTGGGATTTATTTTAAGTACTGATTATTGATCAGTCTTCTTTCCTCCCTCCAGCCCTCAGTTCCCTTCCTCCTCCCTTTACCATCTTCCTACTCTACTTCTCTTCCTCCTTTCCTTCCCCCTTCTTTCTTTCCCAATGACTGTTAATTGTGAAAGCATCATTTGAGAAGAAATGCCACCTTCATACAATATAAATTTTTGTATGTATTTTGATCTATATCTAGACTAACCAGTTCTATTAGAATCTTTATTTTTTTCCTTTTAGTCTCTTTATATCCCAGTAGTAAAGAGTTCATTTTACTATAGTTTAATATACATTTTCACAAAATCAGACCCCACTCTTTACTATATTCTCTTTAAAGGTATTTTCTAGTATTTTTGTCCTTTTAATGTTTTCTTAATAAAATTCAGAGTCACCTTATGAAATTCCAAAAACAAAACACAATAAAACAAAAACGAAAATGGTTATTTGTAGGTGCATTAAATTCACATGGGGATGTCAGTCAAATTCACATTTTCACATTATTGAACCTTTCAAAGATAAGGTAGGATTTTTCATATTTTTGTACTTGGTGTAAACTTTTAAGTCTTTCCTCAGAGGATCTATTGGCATACTTACTGTTAAGTATATCCCTAAGCTTTGTTTTTATTGTAGCATGTATATAAGGTACTTACTGAGTTTCATAGTTTAATTTTAAACCAAATGACAATAAATTCTCATGATTTCTATCATGTGAATATAATAAGAAGGAATAAATTACTATTTTGATAAGAGATTTTATTAGAATAGGTAGGATTATTAATAACATACATATGCATCCAATAAATACATGTTGTTTAAATATGGATACATATATGTATAATTAATACCACTGCTATTAAAGTTTTTAATTTAAAAAATAATTAGTCCTGAACTTTATTTGAATAAAACTTGAAGAGAATAGATTGATAATATATAATATATACTTGGGATATAAATACACATTTAATATATAAACACACATATATCTGTATATCAACTTACTGTTCTTTTTCAAAGTGTTTTCTATATGTCAACTTACTGTCCTTAGAAGTGTTTTAAATAATCACAGTTGAACTTTATTGAAAGCTATTTCCCTTTCTCTGGAATTTATCATGGGCTTGCGTTTTTGATCTTTTAATGTATATATTCATGTTTATGAATACAAAACTCCTTTGAATGCTATTTATTGGTATATTGATCTTGCCTACTACAACTAGAATCTATTTTCTGTGATTTGATTCATGGTTCTGTATTTGTAGTCAAATTGTATTGGTATGTAGCTGCCATTATTTTGTACTCTTATAGAATTAGGAAATCAGTATTGTGCTGGTTTTGTATCTATGGTGTAAATTGTATATTGAGGTAGCCTATCTTGGTTAATTGATGATATTCTTCTGTAATTGCTTCTGTAATCAATACTTTTTTGGAGATAGGAGTTTTTAGATGAATTATTCTTCAAAATTTTACATGTGAATTATTGGGTTACATTTTCTTTTACATTTCTTTTTAAGTGTCTCTTTTTATTAATTGATATTTTCCTAAAATCCATTCATATCATGCAAGTTTTAAAATCCGTTTGTAGAAATGAGGTACACTTTGTCATTCTTTGTTTCTATCAGTCATCATTTTTTCAGTTTTTTTCTAATTTTGTAAAATATTTCCTCAGTTTCTTGAGTTAATTAGCTTTTCATGAATCTTATTTTATTATTTGCTTTTCCTGAATCTTAATTTTTGATATTTTACAGTTTCCATGCTATTTTTTTAAATAATTTTGTAATCTTTGTAATTCTCTTTCCTGTGAATTTTTTTATTTCATTATTGTATTATAAAATTTTTAGTTGAATGCTTAATTATCTATATTCTTTCTTGTTTTGAAATGTTTATGACTTTATTTTCTCTTGGTCCATTTTTTTTTAAAGATTTAGAAGGAGAGAGCAAGTGGGGAAAGGGGCAGAGAGAAAGACAATCTCTAGCAGACTTCACACTGAACACAGAGTCTGACACAGGGCTCAATCCCAAAACCCTGAGATCATGACCTGAGCCCAAAGCAAGAATAGAATGCTTAACAGACTGAGTCCCCCTGGTGCCTCTCTTTGTCCATTTTTTTAAAGCATATTCATTGGTTATGACATGTAACAATTGACTAAATTTTATTCTAGGTATTTTACAATTGATATTTGATTCCCTCTTTCGCATAAGAGTTGTTAAAAGATATTTGTGTGTAATGATGTCATAGAAATAGCACAGTAGAGAGTTTCAAAAATTGGACCCCCCACTAAAGCAACCATTAAGTTGGCAAAAACTAATAAAGTCAACTTTTTTATAAGTCTGGGATATAATCAGAAACTTAGAAAACCAGGGAAATGCTTAATTAAAAAGGCTATTAAATTTTGGTAAATTAGTTCATCTACCATTCCCCATTCCTCAGATTTGTACCAGCCATTGCTCATGTTCCTGGGGTAGCTTACTGATGTTGGGTGGTGTGTTTAGAAGGGAAATAAGTATGTATCTTGTTTTCAAAAAATTGTTTTATTCATTATGATCAGACTGGACGTCCCTGAGAGACCAGCGTAGAGACTGGCCTTTGTTTTACTACCCTTTAGGGCTATAGCAGTTTTCCTAGCAGCAGCTGTAAGAAGCACTTACTTACTTATTTATTTATTCACTTTAAAAGATTTATTTATTTATTTTAGAGAGAGAGAGAACATGCTCAAGAGAGTGGCAGGGGGAGGGGCATAGAGAGAGGGAGAGAGAGTCTTTTTTTTTTAAAGATTTTATTTATTTATGTGACAGAGAGACAGCCAGGGAGAGAGGGAACACAGCAGGGGAGAGGGAGAGGAAGAAGCAGGCTCCTAGCCGAGGAGCCTGATGTGGGACTCGATCCCGGAACGCCGGGATCACGCCCTGAGCTAAAGGCAGATGCTCAACGACTGCGCTACCCAGGTGCCCCAGGGAGAGAGAGTCTTAAGCAGACTCTGTGCTGAGTGTGGAGCTTGACACAGGGCTCAATCTCATGACCCTGAGATCGCCACCTGAGCCAAAACTAAGAGTTAGAGGCTCAACCGACTGCACCATCCAGGTGCCTTGCATGTAGGAACCATTTAAAGACTTGTACCACCCCTAGCTTCCTGAAGGAAGGAAGAACAGATGGAGCAAGCAGTATTCAAACCAAAAAGCTGAGAAAGAAGAAGCTGAGAGGCAATTTCTTGGAGGAATAAAGGCTTAGAAGAGCTGCCATGCATACCTTGGAATCGGGAGTGCCACATACTAGGGATGGATGCATACTCAGAAAAGATTTGCAAGGATCCTAGGCGTACACCAGTGGTTGAACTTTGTGCTCCACACAAACGAAAAGTGAAAGCTAAAGCAGAGTTGTAGACAAGGAGGCTCATCATTGAAGGAGTGACTTGCACAGAGCCAGTCTGCAAAGCCTAGACAGTATTTTTTTTTTCTTTTGGCCACAGGCATTTAAGGAAGTCTCTACCAAATCACTGGCTGACCAGTGAAATAATAGAATAGAGACTTTTATGACAACATATGACAAGAAATACAGTCTTTGAAAAAAAATAATTTGGAAAACTCACTGAATACATGGACAACTGTAGTTCTCAGCAGTCAATAAAAAGAAACCCTGGGAAGGGGAGACTTTGACTTCCAAAATTATCACATTTTAATATTCAAAATGTCCAGTTTTCAATAAAAATAGTAAAGATATACAAAAAAACAGAAAAGTATGGTCTATCCATAAGACAAAAACCATCCCTGAGCAAGTTCAGATACTAAATTTGATAGAAAAATATTTAAATACACTGTCTTAAATATGCTCAAAGTATTAAGGGAAAATGGACAAAGAACTAAAGGAAACAAAGAGAATGATATATGAACAAACAGAGAACATCAATAAAGAGAAATTATAAATGGGAGCCAAGTAGAAATTCTGGAGATTAAAAATCCTATAACTGAAATGAAAAATTCACTGGAGGGATTCAACAACAGATTTGAGCAGGTAGAAAAAAGAATCAGAAAACTTAAAGGTTGGTCAATTAAAGTTGTCCTGGTGAGAAGCAGAAATACAAAGGATAAAAAAAATAAACAAAAACTGAGAGACATTTAGAATACCATCAAGCTTATCAACATATGCATATACTTGTCCTAAAAGGAAAAGAAAAGGAAATAATGTTTGAATAAATAATGATCAAATTATCTCCACATTTCTAGAAACACATGACTCTACATATCCAAGAAACTCAATAAACTCCATTTCAGATAAACTAAAAAAGATCCACACCAACATACAGTATAATCAGATTGTCAAAAGCTAAGGATAAGGAGAGAATCTTGGAAGGAGCAAGATAGAAATGGCTCCCCCCTATAAGGGATTCTCACTAAGATTAATAGCTAAGAGCTAAATATTAGAGTACGGAGCTCCATGCTCTTATTTCCCCACAGAAACATTAAAAAAAAAATCAGAATTCTGAAAGACAATAAAAATTTATAGCAATTAAGCAAATGTTGAATTTAAAAAAAGGCAACCTAAAATGGTAAGAAATTTTGTGTCATATTTACTTGTCTTGGTCTTGAAATGTTTGTAGCCTAAGCTCCCAGTTTGGGACACTGGTCCCTCTTCTCAAGTTGCCAAGTATTGGCAACTTATTGGGTATGTCTGTTTTAGTCTGTCTGAGTTCTACCTGAAGGACTGACAGGAGACACTCATCTACTTTAACTCAGAATTTAGGTTGGATGAGCAGTGCACACTGATTAATAACACAGCAAGCTGAAATAATATAGGGGCAAAATTACAGTCTACACATGCAATAGACCACCTAAGGCCTGGGGGCAAAAGCTGGATAGAATACGTTTGAAAAATTTGTACATTAAAAGGCAACCATGTATATAGGGAACTTTAGAAAACAATTATAGTCCCAGGACAAGTTGCATGCACAAAAAAGACTTGAGAAAACCTGAAGTTTTCATGGTGAGCTAAATCCAAGGGTTACTACAACTGTGGCCAGGTGCTGAAGAAATGTCCTGGCACAGAGCCAATCTGCAAGACTGGAAGAAAACTCTTTCCTTGTACAATATATAAATGTTAGCTCAAAATGAACCAACAACCTAAATATAAATGGTAGCAGACAATACTCTTAAAGTGTAGGGGAAATCTTCATGACCTTAGATTGGATCATAGATTCTTATATATGACATAAAAGGCATAAGTAACAAAAGAAAAAAAATAGATAAAATGGGCTTTATCAAAATAGAAAACTTTTGTGCACCAAAGAACATTATCAAGAAAATGCAAAAAACAACTTGAAGGATGGGTGAAAATATTTGGAAATTATGTATCTGTAATTGTCTAATATCCAGAATTTATAAAGAACACTACAACTCAGCAACAAAAAGATAAACAATCCAATTTAAAAAATGAACAAAGGATTTGCATAGACATGAAAAGATATACAAATTGCCAAGAAGTACATGAAAAGATGTACAATATCATTAACCAGGCAAGTGAAAGTCAAAACCACAATGAAATACCTTTCCATACACTAACACATAACAAATATTGGCAAAAAGGTTAAGAATTGGATGCTCACACATTGCTAGATGAAGTATAAAATAAGTCAGCCTCTGTGGAAAAGAGTTTGGTAGGTTTTCAAGAAGCTAAACCCAGAATTACCATATTACCCACAATTCTCCTTGGCATAAACCCCAAATAATTGAAAACAGATACTTAAATACTTGTATGTGAATGTTCATAGCAGCACTATTCCAAAAGTTGGAAACAACCCAAATGTCCCTAAATGGATGAAAGCATTAACAGAGATGTATACATACAATGGAATATTATTCATCCATAAAAAGGAGAGAAGTAGTGATACAAGCTGTTACATAGATGTGCCTTGAAAACATGCTAAGTGAAAGAAGGCAGACGTGAAAGGTCACATAATGTGTGATTCCATTTATATGAAATATCCAAAATAGATAAATCCATAGAGAAAGAATGCAGCTTCTGTTTGCCAAGTGCTAGGGGCAGGATGAGTAAGGAGAGACTGCTTAATGAGTATGGAGTTTTATTCTGGAGTGATAAAGATATTTTGAAACCAGATAGAGGTGGTCATTGTACAATATTGTGAAAATACTAAATGCCCCTGATTTGTTAACTTTAAAATGATTAATTTTACATTATTGAATTTCACCTCAATTAAAAAACTATCTTTGTAAAATTGTGTGGTGTACCCTGTCCCTTTCTCCAATTTTTATCAATAGTTTATGTTTTCATTGCATAATGACTAGAAAATTTGATCTATTTTTCTTACTTTTGCTGTGAGATCAAATTTTTATTTGATTCTAGCTTGTGGACATTTAGGTAGATATTATTTAAACTCTTAATGTTTATATTTAAGTTGAACTGTAGAAAGTATAGTTGTTTTTTTTTTTAAGATTTTATTTATTTATTTGACCAAGAGAGAGACAGCCAGCGAGAGAGGGAACACAAGCAGGGGGAGTGGGAGAGGGAGAAGCAGGCTTCCCAGCAGAGCAGGGAGCCCGATGCGGAGCTCGATCCCAGGACTCTGGGATCATGCCCTGAGCCGAAGGCAGATGCTTAATGACTGAGCCACTTAGGTGCCCCGAAAGTATAGTTTCTTAATGAAATTATAAAATCACTTACTGCATGTTAGTTATTATAATAAAAATAATTGGTTTATTATACTAAACACAATCTTTTTAATTTTAAGCTTCTTTATTTTATTTTATTTTATTTTATTTTAAATATTTTATTTATTTATTTGTCAGAGAGAGAGCTCACACAAACAGGGAGAGAGGCAGGCAGAAGGAGAAGCAGACTCCCCACTGAGCAAGGAGTTCTATGTGGGCCTCCATCCCAGGATCCTGGGATCATGACCTGAGCCAAAGGCATATGTTTAACTGACTAAGCCACCCCAGGGTCCCAAATTTTAAGCTTCTTTAAGCAAAATACGTTGTTTTCTGATTGTCGTGTGTAATCTAATGTACAATTAGAGATACTCCATCAACCATTGTCTACATTAGATAGCTAAGGTAATACTACATTGCTTATTTCCACCATATTAATACATTTAAACTAATAGCTTTCATATGGAAAAACATTTATCTACTTAGCCATTCTTATAATTTCACTTTTATTATTTTCTTTTGAATTAAATCTTACTGTAAGGGTTAGTTTATGAATATTAAAGTACTTTTTCATAAAGGCATTTTGTCACTCTATATGTATGACATTCATCATTAAGTACTCATTGAGGTAGCTGATTATTTTTACTGAGTATTAAGTTTAATTATATTAAATGATTGAATTTTGAGTGTTTTTTCCCCCTTCTTGCTATACTTTTATTCTATTGCTTGAATCATGTATTATAATGATAACGTAAGTAATTTTATGTAAAAATTATAATTATCTTCTGAAGTAGAATCTTTACAGGAAAAAAAAATGGCAATATGTTACAAGGCAATTGTAAATAGCCATAATTTTTAATCTAGTATTTTCTAGACCTATATCCCAATGCAGAAATCTGAAATACTGACCAATATTTATGGATATATGTGCATTTGCAGTGTTGTTTATAATTAAGGAATTTAGAAGGAATTTAAAAACCTATCAATAGGTGAATAATAAAACGAGATAAAAATAGTTTCATTTGATCTTCATACTTACAAAAACCATGCCCACATTCTTTCTCCACCATCCCCTTATGTTCACACACTTTGTCAGCATTTATACTTGGAATACTGCCATAGTCTCTTGAGTGATCATCTTTATCTTCTCCTCAGGCAAGCCTCAGGTAAGACATTGATTAGGTCAAGCCATCATAAGCTGCTTATTTCACTAGAATGCTCTCTTTTTTAGCATTTGACAGATAATTTTTTTTATGTTTTTATGCACTTACAGGGTTTATGTATGTCTTCACAAATGACTGCTCTGCTCACAAAATCAGGAATTTTGTGTTTTTCTTACTTTTTTTTAATATGTCTTCATAAATTTGGTCACTCAGTAAATATTTATTAAATTAATGAATAAATAATGGTAATTGTGGTGTCATTAATAAAACTATAAAATTATGCAGAATTCTTCTAGAAAAATGGAAATAAGTCTCTTGATACAGTTGTAATTAAAAAAGACAAAGAGGAATATAACTTTTCTTTGTCAATCTTACTATTTCAAGTATGTTAAAATACACAAGTTAAAGAAAAAGACTAGAAGGAAATAATTTAATAAAAGTATTTTCTGAATATAAGGCTTGTGAATATTCTATAAAAAAGGTAGAAGATGATGCTTTATTAAAAATTAATATTATTTTAAGTGTTGATCCTCAAGTGCTTTAGAAGTTAAATCAATTTTACATTAATTTAGAAACCAGGAGAGAAGAACAAGATCTTAGAATCTAAGTGAGATAGAACCAATATAGAGTCATGTATTATAGGGAGGAGTTACAATTACCATTCATTTTAAGAAACTTCTTTGCCGGGATGCCTGGGTGGCTCAGTCAGTTAAGTGTCTGCCTTCAGCTCAGGTCATGATCCCAGCTCAGGTCATGATCCCAGAGTCCTGGGATGGAGCCTCCTGTCTGGCTCCTTGCTCAGTGGGGAGTCTGTTCTCCCTCTCCCTCTGCCTGTCCCTCCCCCTGCTTGTGCTCTCTCTTTCTCTCTCTGTCAAATAAATAAATAAAAATCTTAAAAAAAAAAGAAACTTCTTTGTCCCCAAAATAAATATTAAATAGGTATTTTTTTAATATTCCAAGAAATACATAGTTACCCTACTCACAGTCTTTTACTATGAAACTAGTCAGCAAAAATCACAGAGAAAATCATAGAACATGTCCTTTTAAGCAATGAGGACATGCATTCAAGTCCCTTTTTTTAACTCTTATGAGAAATCAGGTGTTGGTAAGTCGGACCTTTTATCACTTTCCATCTAAAATCCAATTAAAATAACTACAAATACACACCAAGAGAGATGTTTGGCCATTGTTCATAATTTTCTCAGGTACATTAATCTTGGCATCCTGCTGTCATTCTTAGGGTAAATAAGAGTGATAGCATATAGATATTTGGTGCTATTAACTAAAAGGTGTTTAAACTTGCTGAGGCCAAGGGTATATATTGTCATAATAATGAATTTTATTTTTATATAGCTTATTATTTGTTCCATATCTTTCTTATACTTTGCTTAAAATAGATATAAACTTGGACATAATGAAATAAAAATTTAAAAATGACTGTAACTCAGATTTTTATGATATAATGTACTTTTTTAGCATTATTTGAATTTAAAGAAGTTATAATGTCCTGATTAACTAGAATATCATTCTCTTCAGATGAAGATATTTATGCAGTTCCTAAGCATGTGGATCATAAGGTACCTCCTGTAATCAAATCACCATTGATGGGAATGATTTGCTGAATCAGTGGTGCATTAATAATTAAAGAGCTATTTCTGTTTTTTATAAATCACTATAGAGAAAATTGAGTCATACTTTCCATAGGCACATGTGGAAAACTATCATAGTTAGAACCTATGCTAAGCGTAATTTTACAGAAATAGATTTTACACCCATTAAAGCTAGGAAGCATATCAAATCATTTTGGATATACATGCCATTCTACTTATATTATTTTGAAAAGCCTCCAGTATAGAACAAACAAAGAATTACCATTCCGTCATCTCCTGATTATCATAATTACATTACAAACCCAAGATCCCATTTGTAATCCTCATTAGTTTTAAGAGAAAATGGAGTTGTGTCACTTGATGAAAATCTATGCCAAAATGTTCAGTGAAATTTACTGACATATAAATGCTACTGTTATCTAACAGTATGATGTTTCTTATAAAGTGCTAGGAAATTTTGTTTTATTATACGAGGAAAGATAGATCAGCTTTAAAAAACCATCTTTATATTATTGAAGTTATTTTTCAAATGCTTGACTTGCATGGAGGACCCAAGACCCTCTGAGTTCAAGGTCATTGCAGAGTCAAGAAACCAGAACTACTAAAAATTGAATCAAAGCTAAACACTTTGAAAGAAACAAGGTGAATGTTGTCCTCAGGTATTGATTCAAACATAAAATGCTATTTGAAGTTTACTTTGATGAGATGAGGAGACAGAAGAAAATTGGGGGGGGAGGGGTGGTGGAGACTCCACTAGTGAAAGGTATAAAGGAACACAGACCTCTGTTAAGCTACCTTTCATGTGCCTAAAGTTTTCCAGGCTTTCCTGGTAGAAAGTCATGATATATTCTGGATTATTTTTAAGGGTGGAGTTATATTTCTACAAATGCTTTTCTGTTCTTCCCATTCTCTATGTTACAGTGTTAGTCCTGCCCTGAGAGATTTGCACATCTTTCCCACCACATCCTCCAGTGACAGGTAACCTTGACCAGGTGGATCGATAGTGGCAATGGGCCAGAATGTTGTACATTTGGTTATCTTTTTATTAAAACACTGATAGGTAAGATGATTAAATCTCATGTGGGTTGAAAGTTTAGCAAGAACGGTAACTTGGGACTTTTTAGTCAGTTTCAATGCACATATGCAGTGCGAAGTTATCAGCTGGACAAGGTTATGGGTGAATGAGTGGGTACAGTTCTTTCAGTGGGCACAGTTACTCATAGAGATGGGTTGATATTTGATGGTCAGACAGCTTGCTAAGAGTGCAAAATTATTTAAATCAGAGTACCTCAGATCATGGGCTTATTGCCTTGTACATAATTAAATAGATTGAAAAGTAGTGCTTTATGCCACTGATTTCTTACTGACTCATTTGATTAACTGAAAGTCTGGCTATGGGTAGAAATAAGAAGTTTGGAGGGAACATGTACAAAGGTAAACCTGAAGATAAGTGTAATGCAAATTTATCTCTTGCTGCCCATTGCCTATTTCTTTTTTTTTTAAATTAATTAACATATTGTGTATTATTAGTTTCAAAGGTAGAGTTCAGGGATTCATCAGTCTTATATAATACCCAGTGCTCATTACATCACGTGCCCTCCTTAATGTCCATCACCCAGTTACCCCATCCCTCCACCCCTCTCCCCTCCAGCAACCCTCAGTTTGTTTCCTATGATTAGGAGTCTCTTATGGTTCATCTCCCTCTCCCTCTTTGATTTTGTCTTGTTTTATTTTTCCGTCCCTTCCCCTATGATCCATTGCCTAGTTCTATATATTATTGTCCTTAATAAAAGCAACATATAACCCATACTTGTTAGAGTTTATCCTGAAGGTCCTCCAAATATTGATCAGCCTTGGTGTGATAGTAGACTATGATGTGGGGAAATAACAACAGCAACAACAAAATCTATTTATACTTAGGTGGAGATAGATATTGAAATAATATGCTCATGATTAATATTTGAATGTATTTGGGGCTGACAAATTGTCTACTAGATGAATAGTATAAAAACATTATTCCAGGATAGTGCATTCTTTCTAGTCACTGGACACTTAAATAGAAAGTGGAAAGGTGAATACAGACAACTGTGGCTTGATTTGAGGATATCATTATTTCGTTACAGTTTACAAATATTAACTCCAAACTGGCTCAGCTATAAAATGCATTTGTTGACTTTACACAAGACTTAGACCTAGTGGCTCAAAGGATTTCATCAAGGGTTCCCCCAGCCCACACCTGAATGTTTTGTTTTTTGCTGTTTCAGCTGGATTAGCAGGCTTCATAAGGGTGACTATTCCCCCACTTAGGATGTCCACGATGTTGTTTTCTGATCAGGCAAATATTTGTGTTATTCTCACGTATCACATATTCACATGACATCCTCTGGGGTAAAAGAGAGGGTCTCTTCTGAGAATCTAACAGAAGTCCTATATTCCATTCCATGAATTGGACAAAATTGGGTTACGTTCTCATCTTTGAACCAATAACTATTGCCAGGAGGGAGATTGTTTGATTGTCTTAATTCACAAAAACTAAAGAAGGGAAATTTAATGTTACAAATATCATGACCGAGAATAGGGGAGTGGCAAAAGGGTAGGGGAAAGAGAAAAGAAAAACAAAAAATGGGGGCGTGTCAAAAGGCACAGGAGTTAACCTGAAAGAACTCTCAGTGACCAAAGAGGGAATAATTTGAACAATGCTAGAATTAATTACAGGTAATACTGAATCATAAGTCAAAGAACAAAATAAATATCCACAATTCCACACACGTGTAATAATCAAATAATATAAATAAATGAGTAGAATGTACAACTGATTTTTAGAAAACAATTCCATTTAATAAATGCAGGAACACTGAAGTATGAAATTGCCATTAGAAGTCCACAGCTATGTTTTCAAAAGCAAGATCCAAAAATCTGTATTAAAATAGTGAACAAAAGTTAAAAGAAAAAAAGCTTGTATGCATATTCTCAATGCATTCCAAATAAATATGTATTAATTACAAAGAGAATAACAGTAACTATATAGAGGAGAATCCTGACACTCACCATCTTAACCAAGTTATCAAAGCTAGCATTGCCAAAAATGATACTTACCATCACGTGCTCCCTGACATGCACAGAGAAAGTCACATCACATTTGTGATTTTCTTCCCTATGAGCATAATTTTAGCCCAGTTATGAGAAATATCATCAAACTCACATTGAGACTCATTCCAAAAAAAAAAAAAATACTTGGCAATATTCAAAATTTCAATGTTATCAGAAGCAAGGAAAGTCTGAAGAACTATCCCATATTCAAGGAGACGAAGGAGATGTGACAACAAAATGCAAGGTGGAATCCTGGATTGTCTCTGACTTGAGGCAAAATGATTGATGGCATGACCTCAGCCACGGAAGGTGTGCAGGTGTCTCAACTCACTGTCCAGGGTAGTTCTGGATGATAGAATCACTTTAGGCTTTCTTCTTATGGGACAAAGTGCAGTCTGTAAATCTCTAATACAATCTACAGTACCTAGCTAGATACCGCAAACCAGTGTAAAGATCAATATTAAACCTTGTGGAAATCCACCTGACTTTCTAAGTTAGACCTTGAAGGTTTAAAAGATTTGTTCAAAATTTGATATCTGTGTTCAGGCCCTAGGAGGAGTGGTTGAGGTCAGTACTTCAGGTTCACTTCCTGTTGCTGCCTGGAGTCCTGTTAAGAGGAGCCTTAATTAAATACCGTATGGGAAAAATAAATAGATTTGTTACTAGACAGCATTGGTTAGATTAGAGCGACCAAGGAAGAATTTACCACAAGCCTGGCAAGGTAGCTAAGAGAAGGGGATGTTGTTGACAAAAATTCTGCATGGTCTGTGCATTTCTATACAATCTGTGAGCAGACACACTTACTGTATTTGTTGTGGACTATCTTTTGAAGGATAATTTTATAGGAGACAGCTTTGAAATATTGAGATGGGGTCTCCCTTCTGAGCAAATGACATGTTTGTTTACTCTCCAATATAATAAATATACTATTTCCTCCCAGAATAAGGTCAGGCAAGCTTACTACTTAATATAAAATATCTGGGTCCCTAAGCTTGTGGCTCTGCTCCTATAATTCATATTACTGGATGCAAAGACACAACTTTGGACTGGAGGAAGTGGCATAGATACACTGTGGCCACTGCTATTGCTGTGAGTGTAACACAGTCGTTTGCCTCTGACTGAGGAGTGACATAGATTCTCCATCTTCCATGTAATTGTTCCAAGCTAACCTGTTAACTTTTACTATGGTAAAAACTCAGACCCTTAGTTGTTGGGACTCAGTATAAGCTATAGTTTCTTATAGAGCAATGGAGAAAGTCGTGCTTACTTTAATAGGATTTATTAATAGTGAAGAGCAGTGACAGTTTAAAATGTTAATAAATAAGTTATTACATCGAATGGACACTAAATTTTAGATGGAATGTAAAATTTTTTAGGGAAAACCTGGAACTTGCCTTCTGCTCTCACAGCTCTCCTCAGGCATACTTATTTATCCTAATATTGAGCTTCTAATTGTTAAATAAATTAAACAATTTTCAATTTCTGGATCGCTGGACCTGGCTGTTACCTTAGACATTTTGATCACTCCATTCTACTTAAAATTTTTCTTTGGGGTCTGCAACATTCCATCTTTTCATTCTAGTTGTACTTTTCTGATTCTTTATCCCTTCTTAATAAGATACCTCTTCTTATCTTTTAAAAGATTGCTCTTTCCCCAGGATTTGCCAGCGTGAAAGTTTATCCATTCTTCATAGATTTAATTTATCAGGTATTCACTTTTTAGTCTTACTCTGATATCTCTCTATCTACCATTCCCCTGAGTTCTAACTTCCTGCTGGATAATTCTACCAGAAAACTTGAATATGTTCAAAACTGAACTCACAATCTCTATATTTTAACCATAGTTTCTTATTATTTTTGGTTTGTTTCATTAGTTGGCAACATCACCCAATCGGTTGCCAGAAAGTTATCTTTGACTCTCTCATTCACCCCAAATCTAATCAACTACCTAGTCCCTCTGAGCTTTCTCAAATTGTCCTTATCCTCTCCATCTTCATCAATACTGCTTTTGGTGATGCTTTCATCTATTGTTTTCTGTGCTTGTATTAGTACTTAAACTTAACTTTTGCACGCTGCTAGAAATCTGTCTCCTCGTGGATGCCCTTAGGATAAAATGGAAATTAAGTCTGGTTTTAAAAATCTCTGTGAACTGTTCCCTGCCCCCTTTTCTGTTTTGTTTGCATTGAATTCTGTGGTGAAACTGTGGATTTCTACTCCAGTCCTACACACGTGAAGATAAAACACTCTCCCCTTCAAGATTGTGCTCATGTTGTCCTCTGGAGTGCTCACATGCCTGGAATAATTTCATTTTTCCTATGTTTACAAAAAAATAAATAAAATAAAAATAAACAGTTCTTCCTTTAGGAACCAGGACTTAGCTTCACTTTTTCAGAAAGACTTCAATCCTGATAATTTAATGAGTCTATTATTTAGTATTACATGACTTATTTTTGGTACTCATAGTGTGGTGTGAATTCCCTTTAACTACACAGTGACTTTTGATCATCTGTTTCTCTGTGCTTCTAAGAAGTAGGTGAATTCCTTGAGGTCAGGTGAAGTCAGGGAAACATGCCTTTTTGTTTTGCTTTGCTATTTTGTTGTTGTCTCACACAGTGACTGCTGCAGGCTCATCAACTAAAAAATAGTAGAATAGAATGAACAAATGCTAAGTGATGTACTTATATCTATACCTGTATGTGTGCACACACACACACATACATACAAGATCGCAACTGTAACTGAAAATTGACTAAACCATTTTGGCTATTCTGAAGCAGTGGCTTTTATTAAATAATGCCCAAGCTGTCTCTCGATTGCCCTTTAGCAGAAGCAGCAGAATTTAGTGTCTATATTTAGCCATCTGGCTCCAGAGTCTGTATGAAGCTACTTCAGACTGATTTCCAGGTCATTTATTTTAACAGCTCTAGCATTTCTTTAAACCAATCCTGCCTTCATGCTTTCCTCCTAAGCAAATGTGGGCTCTGCATTAAGAAAAATACAACATAACACTTATCTCCTGAGCATGTTATTTAATACAAAATTTATGTACTCTTCTATACTTTTTTGACTAAACTTTATAATAATTTGAAGCATGCCCACTATTGAACATGTACATTAAATATATACATTACATGTAATAAAATATATTTAGTGCCTTTCGGACCTTGCTGGAACACAGATATATATTCTTTCCACTAAGTAACTGATATTTATCACTTCATTATGATAGGACAAACTATAAGATTCTACCTTCTAGACATAACTATCTAATGATACCATCTTACATTTCGAGATGCCAAAAAAGTCCATGTTATCAGGTATCTATGAATAGAGAATATAAAATTTATATGTCCATATATGAAAATATGTCTGAAAACTCCATCTAGATATCACCCATATTTCTAACCCTGTGTGACAGCAGCAAAATTATGGTAACAAATAAAAATGTTTACTCATTAAAAAAAAACACAAGCTATCCAAGCACTGTTTAAAAAAAAAAAGGCTCAAATTCAGACAAATAAACATCGATATTCATTGACTCACGATACTTGTACAAATTTGCACTAAGCCCTAAAAAAATCTCACATTAAGACCAAATTGGTATGATAGGACAAATATAGAAAATATTTTAGTAGGAATAGTTTTTATGAAAATAATAATGAATTATAGATTAATTATAGATTAAATTTATAATCCCACTAGAATTCACTTAAGATGTGTATCTTTAAAGTTACTGTTTATTTATAAAGATAATACATCATTTAATTAGTAACTATTATAAGGCTACTAACAAAAATATCAGCTTTCTAACAATTTCTAAATATAAACTCCTGCTGCTCTAAATATAAAATCTTAAAAAAAAACAACCTGTTTTCAGCATGGTTTCTGCCATTACTTCATCTCTTCTGCTTCTAAAATATTTTAAAATACATTCATTTCCTTCTATTACCTCTCATTTCATTCTTTTTAACCTTTTAGTTTATGCCTGTTTTTAAAATCCTTTGACTGCAATGTTAGTGAGGTTGCAGAAGGAAATGGAGAGGAAGATAACGAAGTGCATTTAACCTGTTATGTTAACCAGATCACCTGTCACTTCCAATTTCATTAATATCCCTGCAAGTTAGGAGGAGAGAATGCAGAAAAGTGTAATTATTTAGTCGTGTTCTCTTTCTTTCATTTTTTTTTTTAAATTCAGTGATGTCACAACTGTTTCTTGACTGTTTAGGTGCTGGGCTAAGAGGGGACCTATAGAACTTAACCAGAGAGAAATGACCTCTGCCTGCAGGATGGCCCTTGGCCATCCCCCCAGGTATTCAAAAGGGGACAGTATTCCCAGATGGAGTTGCTTGGGTGAAGGAGCCAGCCCATCCACGGCCAGGTGATGAAAGTAGGGCTGGGTCAGAAAGAGAGTAATGCCCTGAGGCTGTTCATCAGAGAAAAGATTCAAAGGACAGCAGTGAAGGTCTCCTGGGGTGAATTCTAGAACACTTAAAACTGCCCCGTAGGAAGAATTAGTTCCAAGGATTTGCGTGAATGCCTGTTTTTTGTGTTTTGGTTTTTGTGTCTGTGTTTGTGTGTGTTTGCATGCAATTGTTTCCTCTTTTTCTTGACCTATTGTGTGAAGTATACTAAGTTAACTAAACACCTTGCTCTTTCTGAAGAGCAATGACTAGATGGGCCACCAAGGTGTCTTAGGGCAGACTGTTTACTGCGTACTGGTCAGTATACCTGGGTTCCAGGTGTAAGGGCCATTAAAAAAAAAGTCAGGAATGTAGGCCTCGGGATATCAAATGGAATGTGTCTTTTGATTAAAAAAATAAACATGCTAATGAATATAAAGAAGAGTAATCTAATCTTGGATACCGGGGTGGCTTCCTCATATTTTATGGTTAATATGATACCTAATGGGTGAGTAAAATAGACAATGTAAATCTGGGAGAAAAAGGAAATCATCTGGGAGAAAAAGCGTTTTAAGTACTGTGAAAACCATATTCAAAGACCCTGAGGTGGAAAATAACTGAATATTCTAGAAACTTACAAAGGTTAGCATATTTGGAAAGTAATTGTTGAAGATAGGTAGGAGAAAAATGATTCAGGATCTTCTGTTTTACAATTTATTATAGAAGTAACATATAGGAAGGTCTAAATCATATTACATTTATAAAAGTTCTCTGTTAATTCTCCTGGGGAAGAAGTAGAAATGAGAACTTAAACTAAGTATTAAGCCAGTGGACAGAAGAAAACCCAGTCTGTTCTGTTACCATGTATGTTTCTATAACATATTCTGTTTGGCTGCTGCACAAACACTTTTCAGCTCTAAGGAAGTTAAAATGAGTGCCTGGGATTTCTGTTTCCGGGAAGTTGGAGTAACATAGTTTTTCCTGTTCATTCCACTAAGTACAACAAAAACCCCTGGGAATTATATATAAAACTAACTAAAGATTCTGAAAGATAGAAATAGGCAACCAACCAGGGCCCTGGAACCTGAGGAATGATGTGGTGAGGTCCCTCAGTTTTCAGAGAAAAACAGAATTATCAGAGACAAAGAAGAATATTATGTTATAAACGAATCACTCCATCATAAATAGAATTCCTATATACAGATTTATGACAACTGCAAATGATGTGAAGCCAAAGCTGATAGACCTGAAAAGAGAAATAGACACATCTCAAATTAGAGCTTCAAGTATATATACAATGAAATTATACATATACACACAGTGCTGGAGCATTTGGACATCCACAGGCAAAAAAGTGAACTGTGACCTAATTTTCATACCTTATGCAAAAATTAACTGAAAATAGATTATGGATATAAATCTAAAATGTGAAATTCTGAAACTTAAGGAAAAAAATAGAAAATCCTTAGGATCTATGGGTATGCAAAGACTTCTTGACACCAAAAGCATGATACTTAATAACAGAGATTGGTAAATTTGATTGCCTCGCGGTTATAAGTGTTTCCTTTGTGAAAGAGATAAAGAAATAAGGATATGTTAAGGGGATAAAGAGAAACAAGCTACAAGGTGAAATTATTTGCAAACCACATATCCAACAATGAACTACTATCTAGAATTTATAAAGAACTCTCAAAATTCAGTAATAAAAAGCAAATGATCCAATTAAAGTATAAGCAAGGACATAAAGAGACGTCTTCCTCAATGAAGAAGATATACAAATGGTAAATAAACACATGAAAAGATGTTCAACATAATTAGCTATCAGGGAAATTGAAATTAAAGCCTACATATCTATCACGATGGCTAAACTGAAAAAATAGTGACAGCATCAAATGTTGGTGAGGACGCAGAAAAACTGGGCCATTCATACTGGTATAATTTAAAATGATATAGTAACTCTAGAAAATACATCGTCAGCTTCTTTCCAAAAAATGCAATTATTGTACAACCCATCAGTTAAACTCCTCAGCATTTATCCCAGAGAAATACAAAGTTATGTTTACACAAAAACCTATAAGAGAATGTCTATAATAACTTTACTTGTAATAGGAATAACTGAAAACTACCCAAATGACCTTCAAGGTATGAAGGGTTCTATAATACATCCATACCATGGAATATACTACATGGGAACAGACAATTGATACATACAACGGCTTGCACATGCATATATTCATCCCCAGAAAATTATTCTATAAGAAAACAATCCCAAAAGGTTACATGTTGTATGATTCCATTCATATAACATTTTTGAAATCTTATACTATATCAATATACATAAATAAGATGAAATGTTAATATACTATAATGATATCATATAATATAGAAATGAAAAATAGGTTACTGGTTGCTGGAGTTTAAAGAGGCAGTTGGGCAATAGGGAATCAGGTGACCTAAGGTGTCCTTATGGTGTAGAAATGTGCTGTATCTCGAATGTATTAATGCCAATATCCTGATTGTGATATTGAACTATCATTTTGCAAAATGCTACCATTCAGGAAAACTGGGTAAGGAGTACACAGCACCTCTCTACGTTATTTCTTACAAATACATGTTTATGATTATTTTAAAATAAAAAGTTTAGTTTAAAAAATGAGTAGCTGAACCCAATTTCTATCTTATATGATATACAATTCCTGGAAAAGTTGCACTTTTTCCTGTGCCCCCTGTGCCCACCTTAGTTGTAGTAACTATCTACAAGCTAGCATTTCTACTATGAATGTGTACATATATGCATGGGCACACACACACACACACACGTACACACACACAAACACATGTTTTTAATATAAGACTTAACCTCTAGGTATTTTAATCATTGCCAGCCTGGATTATTAAGTCATTTCCTGAAATAGCAATGATTCATCAATTCATTTATTCATGTATTCATTTATTCATACATTTATTTGTTAATGTTCTGGTAAACAAATTTGCATAGATTTTGAATGGTCTACCATTAATCCTATTTTCCCCATAATTTATGTTTTATCAGTGCATGACTTAGCAGAATGTGGAGTTTGTCAGGAATGCCTGTTGGGCTATATAGAAATATGTGTAGATATATTTTGAGATCTTTTAAAGATAAAAACAACTAAATTTTCATTGATGGAAATAAAGAGATAGAAGAATTAATGTTGTCTTCATAATTCTGCCTTGAGTGCCTGGATCCAAGACAGGATTTTATTGCTCAGACAAGCACTAGTGGATAAAGCATACATCTGAAGGGGAAGAAAAAAAAAAAAACCTTAAGATTTTTATATATTATGGGTTTTTTTTTGTTGTTGTTCTGAAACCAAGAAAGAGCTTTGAGATAAAAGTATTCATTGTGGGATTATTTGCAAACATGATGATGATGCTGTGAGGATATGTAAGATTACTTGGTAGGAAGAATAGAGCAAGAATAAAAGAGAATTGTTGGGTATAGAGCCCTGATTAAATCCAGTATTCATTCCTGTTGTCAAGAAATGTAGAAACCAGGAGGATAGATTTTTATGAAAATCATATTTTAAATATTTTAAAGAAACGGTTAACTTTGTCAAATATTACTCACACTTTAGTAATGATGAAGATTCAAAAGTATCTCATGGATTTAAAACAAAAGACAACAGTGACAACTTAAGCAGATTCATTCACGTGTGGAGGCAGGTTGAAGATGAGAATGTGTTGAGTGGTGAGTGGGAGAGGAAGAAACACCCATGAGTTGCTATCCTTTTTAAGACATTTAGCATGGGAGCTATTTTTACTGGATAGATCTGGTCATAAAATCCAGTTTTGCCGTGCATTCTTTGTGTGAACTTAGGCAATACAATGTTCAGAAACCAAAGAAGACAGAAATCAAACAATATCTCGTACATATCCCTCTTTAAACACAGACAAACAGCTGGCACTAGAAATGTTCCTTGGGACAGTCTATTTTCAAATACCTTAAGCAGTTGAGTAGAAATGTTGAAATCTCGAGGGAAAGGAGATTGGCAGAAGCCCAAGTAACTGAAAGGCGAGCATCAGTTTTCAAAAGGCTTGGAGCAAATAGGGGTCAAAGAGACATTTACTTTTTTGTGCTTCTTTAGTGCTTGGACAAAGCACATTATAAAAATAATGTTGCCTTTCTTCTAATTGAAATTGTGTCTATAATCTTCCTGGTGGCAGTGAAAACTCTTTTTTCCTCTTTACTAATCTTCAGTAGTCTGCAGTATTCAGTTATGTTTTATTTGGGTGTCTGGGTCTTGTTCGTGTCCTAAATTGCGTAGGAGGCTGCGTTTCACATCTTTCACATCTGAGTTAATGTGCTGCCTATGAAAGTACATGTGCCGATTTGCAGAACCCTTGGATATAAATTCTGGACGCCCACAGGTAATGGATTTCAATGTTTACTTCAATTTTATGCTCATCGTAAAGTCTCCATTTGGCCATCTGTATTATAATTTTGTGTGTATGTGCATCAGCTCCTTATAAGTATAACAGTAATAGTAGTAGGATTGTTCTGAGTAAACTAAAACATAAAAAAATATAGAAAAATTCCTAGTTGGGGCAAAAAAATATTTTTATTATCAAATATCTAACCCAGAGTAAGAAAAGGAAAATCTCTTACAGTAGCTCATTTGGTCTTTGGGCATCTCTGAGCAACCAGAGCATCCTCCTTTATACTAAATCCAAATCTCTAATGCTGAAATGTTCACACATCATCCCATTCCAATCGGAGAATCTTCATACAAGCCTATGACAGTTTAATGTGCATTTTATATTATTGTATTTTTCAGGCAGTTGGAGGGAACCCCCATTCTTCTCTGAATATTTCCTTTTATAGACGAGATAACTCCCATTCCTTAGGCTTCATACTTCCTCATCAATATTGTATTTTTTTCCTCCTACAACCATCTGAGGGGTGTAGCACAAGCTATGCATTATATTGAGCAACTCTCTTAATCTTTATCCTTAATCTGACTCTTAAAAAGCTCCTCTGTTTTTAGTTCCTTGAACACACCAAGATTTTTTGAATTTCATAGCCTTCACATATTCTGTACTATAGATCTGCAATGTTCTTTGTCTCATTTGTCAAGAGTCTAGCTTCTTCTCACATTACCTGAAATGCTTCTTATTAAGAGAGGCCTTCACTGATAACTAAAAGCTTGCCAGCCATTAGTATTTATTTTGCAATCCTTTCTTCCTCTCTTTCTTAATACTTTTGACAACACTAAATTGTTTCGTATTGTTTTCTTTGCTTTTTTTATTTGCTTCCTCACGGAAATGCAACACCTCCATAAATGTAGGGGTTGTAACTGAATTTAAAATTGCTGTTTCTCTAGTACTTCTATCAGTAACTAGCAAACATGCTTAATTAATATTTGTTTAATGAGTGAACAGAATAATAAGTGAGGTAATTAAATATGTTATGTTTAATATGTTATGTTACAATTTACTTATTTTTTTTTTGTCCATGGAGATACATGGTGTAATACGTAAGAAGTGTAAGTGGTACAGAAGAAGAGTGGACCTACTCTTTGTGAGATCTAAATATGGGCGTGAATAATCTCTGCTCTTCAGTCTTCTCATGCTCATTTATTTAGCTTGTGCCTTTGAATCACCCAATTGTATATTAAATCTAGAATTAACTTGCTCACCTGGATCGGGATCCAAGCTATTGATTCCATGGACTACATCCAGTGAGAAGAAAATAGGCAATATTAGTAAAAATAGGTTTTAGTTTCCTTATTTTTTACTATTATTAGTAGGATTAAGGCAGATTCTACTTGCTGTGGGCCATGCCTAAATTAAAATTAATGATTTTCATCTTTGCCTTATAAACCTTATCAACTCTAGTTAACCTATACAAATTGATTCTTAAATATTTATATGTTATCTGAAGATTTTTGGGAGTCAGTGTTTGAGTTTAAAACTTTGAACTTGTAATGGAAATGTCTCTTACACTAAGGTCCCAACTCCCATAGTGCCAGACCTACCTTTTAGGCAGGTAGATGGCAAATGTAGAGTTTTGTAAATATATTTATGTAAGGGAGTTTGTAAGTTTTCCCTTTATATACTACTTACGTTGGAAGAGATGCCTGATCCTATAATTTGAGGTAGTGCCTGGTTTGTGATGCAATATGCAAATATAGAAATAAAAATAAAACTCCAGCCTGCTATCACATGTATGATGTATGCGGGAATGGTGAATGGTGGTGTGTGCACACCTGCTGATCAGGGAAAAACTACTAGAGGAAAAATTGGGAGTCACCAAATTTGAGCAATATGAAAGCATAAAATCAAATCTAACAGGCTGAGTCAAGGTTAGCAGAAACTGATAAAAGAATGAAGGAAATTAAAATAAGACCTGGAAGAAGAAATGCAAAAAGTGATCCAGTTGTCTCAGTGTTAGGTTACTACAGCTCTCTCCCCATTCCTGGCAAGATCCACTTAAAGTTCTATAACTTCTTCCTTATGTTTACCACAAGAGTTGAACGCAGCGTTCGTATCCTTACATGTCTATTGGGTTCATATTTACCTTCCATGCTACTAGTCATTGTATGTAACCAAGATGTTTCAACTCTGCAAAATATCAACATCTCTCTTTGTATCTCTAAGTGGTACAGCCCCTGTCTGATAACAATGCTCTCCACTCTTGCACTTGATATACTTTAATTTAGTAATAATAGTGGATTTTTTAAAGTCTTGAAACAAAGTATCCTGAATATATTTATAATTACTAGGACAGCATGAAAAGCCTTTTTACCTTATCATCCTCGGGAGATTAAAAAAACTTGGGACTTCATAAGTCATGACAGCTTACTTGTTCTCATAAGGGAATGCATATGATTTCTTCAGAGGAAGATATCATACACAAAATTAGATGGCAATTAAGAGCAATTTCCTAAATGAAAATATCCTATCTTCTTTTGCCAAATTATATTTGGAATTCCTCTGGTAGTGACATGAACTTTAATGTTCTCTGGAGTTACTCGTGCAGAACTATGGAATCAGAGGGTGAAAAAAGTGAAGTTATAGGGATAGAGAAATACTGTCACATGAAATCAGATCATTCAGAATGTTTCGGACACTTAATCCAAATAATTCATTCTTGCAGCTTATTATTAATTATTAATTATTATTATTATTATTTTGCCTTATATTATCCTATTTTAAGAGGGGCAAAAATGATTTTGGTGCAAGGAATCTACTACTAAGTTTCAGTCCAGATGCTACTTTTTATCAGTGTAAATATGAAAAGGTTTTCAAATGCATCTCTAATATTGGGATTAGAATAATGCAACACTGTTATGAAATACACATGTGAAATGCAATGAAATGATGAGAATATATTTGTTTACAAAATTACTTAGAGCTGTCATACTTACTTACAATCATGAGGACACGGTCTGGTCATACCTAACAATCAGCTTTGCCATAATCAATGAACTAATGGGGAGTAGGAAGGCCTTAATTCTCATTTTACTATGACAATTCACTTGCTAGCTTTTTGCCTTTGTTTTTTTGTCTATACATGAAGATAATTTCTGGCCTTACAGAAGTGCTGTTAGGGTCAATTTCTGATTTTGAATACTAATACAAGGAAGAAATTATGTGAATTTTATAAGGAAGCAAGTCATCAAATATAGTTCATCTCAATACTGGCACGTATTTTGGTTAAGTTTTTACATGGGACATCTGACTTCTGATTTTCACTAGAACATTAGTGATACTGATTCATCTCTTCTGTCTCATTAATGCTCAGAGAAATGTGCACAGATTTATTCCTGCATTTCTGTTCTTCTCTCAGTGGTTATTTTCTTTCTCCTTGCAAAACTTTCTATCATATTCTTCTAGTATAGGTTCTGATGGTTAAAATCAATACATAACAAAACTCAGTTTATTATTTTTTCTGAAGACATGCTTGTTCATTTTCAATATTCTATGACATTTTTGCTTGATTTAGAATTTTAGGAAGTAGTGTTTTTCTTTATTTTTTTTAACATTTCAGAATTTTATGAACATTTTTCAATTGCTTTCTGATCTTTTTCACTTCTGTTAAAAAGCCAGGTATCAGGCTTTCATTTGCTCTTTTGAAGATAATATGCCTTTTTCTCTGGCTGCTTTTATAAAGATTCTGGTTTTGTTTTGTTTTGGTTTTTGGCTTTATAATTTGATTAGAATATGCCATGGTAGAATATTTTTATTGGTGTTGTTTTTATTTGCTATTGTGTCTATGTTGCTGAGATTCTCTGAACTTTTGTAGTATTAATAGGCTATTGAAGCCATTTATCGAGTTCTTAGTATCAGGTATTGTATTTTTCGGTCTTAGAATATCAATTTTATCCCTTTTTTCGTTCTAGATTCTAAACTCTATTGAAATTTTCCATGCTTTTATGTATTTTTGTCACTTTGCTTTTGCTTTCTCGAACTTACAAACCATCACTATTTCCAAGTTTGTTCATTATTCACATCTTTTATTTATTCAATTTCCTTTTTTTTTTTTTTGGCTATATAGTCTAAAAGGGAGAAAACAGAGTTACGGGATTACAAGGGAGAAACCCAGTCCTGGTGAAAAAAAATTATTCTTTAAATAAGGGTTGCCTGAAGCATGATCATTATCTCTGGACTTTTTCAGTTATGTGAGCAAAAATATTTCTTATACATTTCCTATATGTTTTGGTTCTGTCCGCTAGCGCAGATGTGTAGCACAGGATTAAGGTTAAATAGGTGTTGAACATAAAGTGAAGAGAAAGAATGAGATTACTTTAGTGAAAATTGCTGGAACTCTGTGGCATTTTCTGAAATTCCAGGATAGGGAGGCCTAGGAGCATAAAAAGTATTTTCTTCTCACCTTTTAAGGAGCTCAGCCAGAGGGCACAGTAGTACAATAGGACTCCTTAGAGTTCAAGGCACACAGTGGTTTCTAATTGGTATCTCAACAATGTAAACGCAGATCTGTGAATACAGCCCTTTTGGCAGACGGAAGAGTGTGCGTTTCCCATTAACCAATAGGACTTCTAAATTTGCTCTAAAACAAGAATATTTCAAGTGCTTTTCCCTTAGAGATGAGTCAGTAAAATAAAAAGTAGATGCTTTTGACAAGGTTATGGGCCACATAATGTCCCATTTTTCCTCTGAGAGGGAGATTTTACAAACTTGTGTTTACATTACAAGTAATTGACTCTAAATACTTGGATCAGATTCACTATCATTCTTGAAAAATTAAAGTAATTGTTTCCTCTTTTATTTTCTGTCCATTAAGTCTACTCACCTCCTGTAAACTTGTCTAACATGAATGCAGGGATCATCTTTTTCTTGGGAGAGGGTACTCCTATAGGTCATTCTGGACCCACGATTTTTTTGAATTTAAGTTATGGATATAATAATCTTATAGGTCTAATTAGTGTTCTAGAACTTAGAAAATGTTTCTGGTTTCTCTGACATGAAAGATTTGACATTCATTCATTCATTCATTCATTTTTCATTTCCGGTATTACATAAACATTTCATCAAGTTCTAAAGAAGGGACTTAGCCACAACAAATACTTGGCCAGAGTGGAAGAAAGAAAGCTGCAGAAGGCAGATATGTGGCCTGTAATTTCTAAATTTCCTTAGGTTTTATTGGTCCCCTTTTAGTTTGCTGTTAAGGGGGAAAGGATATATTTCTGTAGAAGGCTGACAATAAGAGGAGTTTATATCTTTAAAGTTTCATGGTTTTTTTGTTTGTATTAGGTGAATGATGCTGCCACAAGACGCCCTGGTGAAGTGGAGCTAATGTGAGCATTGAGTCAGAAAACTCCAGGTCTGATTCATGACTGGAAGCCAGTCACTAGACGTAGCCAAATGTCTTCTTTTTCACCTCTAGGATGGGTGCTACAGTGGTCATTATGTTATAACACAAATGTGGATTTTAATTGTGTTTTCTAAGGAAAGTTATTCTAGTCAGAGTTTTATCCTTCTGGAATGTTCAGCTTGTCTCTGATTACAGTGGCCATGCTCTAGAGGGATTTATTAGAACAGCCAAGTTATTTATATTGGCAACCAATATCTGAGGCCTTTTTTTTTTTTTTTTTTTTTTTTTAGATTTCACTTATTTATTTGACAGGGGAGAGAGAGAGGACGAGAGAGAGAGAGAACGAACAGGGGGAGTGCCAGGCAAAGGGAGAGGGAGAAGCAGGCTCCCTGCTGAGCCAGGATCCCAATGCAGAGCTCCATCCCAGGACCCCAGGATCATGACCTGAGCCAAAGGCAAACACTTAAACCGACTGAGCCACCCGGTGCCCTGGTATCTGAGGCCTTTCTATTAACGTAAGATATATTAACATTTAGATTTTTCATTGATGGATTTAGTACTAGTTTATATAATGACTGCTAAAGTGGCATCTCGTGGATAAAATAAGCAATATTCAAGATATGTGGATTGAATATTCTAGAATATTCTAACATTATTCCTTATACTTCCTTATGTAAAGCAAGCCCTGCAGTTTGTACCATTTATGGATGGAATACAAAGTTTGATCCTTAAACAGTCTTGTGTCCAGCTACTGAGTGGGAGAAAAATTGGAGGGATGTATTTTTCTGAAAATAAAATAATGGAATCCTGCCTCTAGAATAAGATTGCATCTTCTTATTAAGGAAACTTTTTTGGTAAGATATGTTGGATTACCTAGAACAGACAGCTGGGAACTGTTGTTGTGTCTTCTTACTACTGAATGTGTGTGTATTAAATGGCTAGATGCATGTTTTGGTTACAAATTTGTGGGGCTAAAACTTGGTACCTATACTCTCAACAAAAAAATAGTTTGAAGATTCTACTTATCTTGTTGTGTTAGTTGAGTTTACAACAATGCTTACTTCAAAATCACTTATTTCATAAGACAGGACTAAATAAGACCAAGTGCTTAATACAGTGTGAATGCATATCAAGTGCTCACTAAAATGCTAATTCTGTTAGTTAGAATTAGAAGACAGATTGATTACTCATTACATTGTCATGTCTGGGAATCCAAGTTGGACGGGCAAAAGTCAAGAGGCAATAAGGATAAGTGAATTTTTGCAAAGTATAACCTTGGAATACATTGATTAATGACCTAACCTGATTCACTTCACAACTCTCTGAGAATAGTATCAATAACAAATCGCTTGAATTAAACTGTCCATTTACTTGGGGTATTTCAAACTTTCCATTTACCTGGGGTATTTCTAAATGCAGTAAAAAAAAAAAAAAGGAAAGTCTTCTTCTTAGGTGGGGTAGGATTTTCTTGGATACTCCCGTGATTTCCTCCTTTGGTTGACTATAGGCTTGTCTCATAAATCTAATAAGGGAACATGAAGAACTGACTCTGGGGAAAATTTTCATCTGCAAAAGAGAAACCCTTTTAGTTTCCTCCTTTCTCACTTTCCTCCCTAGGGAAATGGAATAACTAACCTAAGGGGTTTGATTCCAGGAGTGTTTCAGGGACAGTTTTATTAGTGGGAAAGTCATTGTTAAAAGGCCACATATTTGATGTAACTCTTATTTTCTCCATAGTGACAAAACCTAGTAAAAGGTAAATAGCTGGTCCACGGTGTGCCTTCTGTAGCAGGAATCTGCTTACAGGGCTCTTTTTCTTGTGAACACTGTTACTCACTTGGTTATTGTTTAAGTCAATCTGGGAGTGTGAAAAGAATAAAGCAAAATCCAAATTTTGATTTAAGTTTAGAAAATTAATCTATCTCCATCTACTCCCACATAGCTTACTAAACTCCTTAACATGGAGAAAATAATTATTTCACAGAAATGTTAACACTAATAGCATTACATTTTACAAATCATTGAATATACATTAGGATACTTTACTCTCATAAAACCCCGTAAGTTTGTATATGTAATATTATTAACTTCTAAACATAAATATTTATGTGAAGTACACTATCTATGTTGAAGTAAATGCTGAATCTATATATTAACAGAAAAAGGGATTTAAAATACAAAACAGGTTTTTTTCTTTGTACTTTGAATTTAGAAAAGGTGGCAAAGTTTGTTTTGTTTTTTAAACAAGTTCATGTGCTTTCAATATGTTTGACTATGTCAGTAAGAAGTTAAAACACTGTTTATCAGATAATCAGGCATTTGTTGGGTATTTACCCATTGAGGTGTTCTAACAGGAGCAATTCTAAAGTTTCACAAAGGAAATAATTTTTTTCAAGAATAATGTCTTACACTTGAAAGTCAATAGACTAACCTCTGTGAGACTTGAAAACAGAGCAGAAAGGACTCAAGAGTTGAATCTAGAAACCCTAGCTGTGATGTTTTACTCAGCTACCACTTCTTTCAGCAAGATGTCCGGTGGCTTGGCAGGAAGTGCAGCCCTCTGGCCCTCTGGTTTCAACAGATCTGGCCTAGGCAAATTTCTTGTTTTTGTTATTTCATGCCTCTAGGAGAATTAAAGTAGACAATGAGCAAGAGAGATTATATGGATGATATTAATATAATATAAAAATATAGTATAATATAATATGATATAATATAATTAGTATATAATTCTGCAGTTCTTATTCTAAACTCAAAAGTCTTACCTATTCAATAAATGTTGTGTGGTGTGTTATAAGAGATTTGTATGGCTTCTTAAAACTTCACAATGTATCAATACCCTTTTAGGTAAAAGAGCCGTACATGTAATTCCCATTAACTGAACATCTGTTACTCAGTTTATTGAGGTTTAATGACTTATGTGACTCTGGGTTGCAAGCAGTTATTTTAAAGGTGCTTTAACAATTTAAAAAATAACTTTGAATAGATTAGCTTTTTTTCCTTCAAGCAACTAATGGGGTGGATATTTTTATTCTCCTTGTTTTATCCCCAAGAAACTTAAGACAGAGGTTGATAAAAAAAAAAGTCACTTGAAGTCATTCAGCTTTTTAAAATGTTGAACTTCAGCTATGTAAGATCTTATTCTTCAAAAAGCTATGCTCATTTTAACATACTTAATGTTACTCCCTTGTTTTGAAATTTAAGTTTTTTGATCACTTGAGAAATTAAATTTGAAACATTAATTGTTGTTAGTCTTTTGAA
Source organism: Ursus maritimus (assembly GCF_017311325.1). Lineage (NCBI taxonomy): Eukaryota > Metazoa > Chordata > Mammalia > Carnivora > Ursidae > Ursus > Ursus maritimus. The sequence continues at coordinate 60,848,879 of NW_024424452.1, forward strand.
AGAAGAGTGAATCATCAGAATATTTTTCTTACTAATAATTATTGTCGTCTAACTTATAAAACTCCCAACTTAGGTTAAGAATTAAAGTTTTAGAAACCATAGCTGTGTTATACGTGTGTCTGCCATTCTGCAAATGATTCATTTTTATATTTTAGCAATAAAATTATTATTTTCCTTTTTAAGGGTATAAATAATCATAAATAAATTGGATTTTCTCAAATGTAAAAGTTCGACAATGAAGCACACTTCCAGAACAGTGGATTATTCTATTTTTCAATTCAAAATACTGTGTTCTATTTTTCAACTTCACTCCAAAAGAATTGCCCTGACTTTTTAACCGAACCTTATACAGAAAAAAAAAACAAAAAAAATGGATACTATAGATATATAGAACAGCTTCTTTACCTAAATTATAAAATGTTACCTCAAATACTTTTGATTACACAATTTGTGACATTTTAAATACTATAATTCTGTAGACATTCATGTCAGATTTTATTATACATATCAATAATTTTAACATGATTTTAATAATTTCCTGTTAAAATTAAAGATATATTTCTACAAACTAGAAGAATGTTTGTTCTTTATGAAGTCACCCTCATCCTTTGAAACCAGTGCTTTGAAATGTCACCATTAACACTTCTTTTTATAAGTGTTAAAATTATAATGGGCCCACACAAATAAGTGGGAGGTGCTAATGGGCACTTCATTTTTCCTGAATGCAGAATATCTATTAGAAAAGAGATGCTACAGGGCTTTTAAAGACTTAGTGGTCTCTTATTAACTGAATTTTACAAAAATATCCACAAAGGTAACTATAATAAATCTCAAAGTAGAGAGATATAGGATATAAATGTTATAAAAAAATAATGACAATTATGGGCTTATTTTTATTGCACATGGATAACAATTACCTTTGTGTAGATTATTATGGAACAGCCTATTTCTGACCCTGTTAAATGTTTGTAGACCCTAGACTCATCACACATTCATGATATACCAGGGAAAAATCTATGTACCCATTAACTTTCATTGAGAATAGCATAAAGATATAACATGAACAATAATAGCTTTAAATTGTTTTGTGATGAACTGTACCATATGTTTCTATCTGGACTTCTCAGAATCCCAATCACCCAAAAGCTTGAACAGCTGCTGCCATTTTGCAGATAATTGCTGTAAGATGCATTTTGTCCTTCCATGTGTTGATTTCTCCTTCCGTTTCTTTAAGTCCAATTGGATGTTTATCACATTCCTTTTTCTAAATGTGTCTGCTTTCCTCCTGAGCTCACTTTGCAAACTAAATACTTTTATCCAGGAAAAATTCCTCCAGGTGTGTATCTTTCCAAGATATGTGAGAATTGATGATAAAGGTTTATCCTTCTGCTTACTCTGTATTCTCAACAAATATTTAGATTAGGTCTAACCTTTAAAAATGTAGCATGTCTTCCCTTCTTTGAATAATGGATTGTGATTTTTCTCCAGAGTTACTATGCGATGCAAAGCATGGAGAGCTTGTAAGCCAAGGGGGATAAAGTTGTCTTTTTGTTGTTGTTGTTGTTGATTTTAAAAATTTAAAGGACATTTCTAAATCTGAAAAGTTTTTGTTTAAATATTAATTTTAGGGAAATAGAAACAGAGAGTTGTATTGTCAAAGAATAATGGCAATATTGAATAATTGGTGATTATCACGAAGCTTTTTTTCTTAAATATTTTTCACCTGTAACATAAGTTTTATAATTATATTTCATATAAATGTATATAATCCTCTGATCATTTAACTGATAAACATTTGAATATTGGGTTTTTCCTCTTTAAGTTTCTTCTTAACTTCTAATTTTTGTAGTTCTAAAAATAGTAACTGGCATAATGTAATAGTGTGAAACATTAATTGCTTCTCCAAACCTATAGTATCATTAACTATATTGAGCACTGTACCTAAAGGGGTGCTTATTTTCCTTTAAGAAAAGTCAGCTTGAGGGTGCCTGGGTGGCTCAGTTGGTTAAGCATCTGCGCAGTTAAGCATCTGCCTCCAGCTCAAATCATGATCCCAGGGTCCTGGGATAAAGCCCTGCATTGGGCTCCCTGCTCGCCGGAGAGACTGCTTCTTTCCCTCCTTTTGCTGCTCCCTGTGCTTGTGCTCTCTCTGTCAAATAAATAAACAAAATCTTTAAAAAAGAAAGAAAGAAAGAAAGAAAGAAAGAAAGAAAGAAAGAAAGAAAGAAAGGAAAGAAAGAAAGAGAAAGAAAGAAAAAGAAAAGTCAGCCTGGGGTCCAAGATTCATCTATGGGGTTACAGAGGTTCTGAGGCTATATTGAGCTAGGACAGTAGTACGCATAAAGCCATGAAGTTGGCAGGAATGAATGATTTCTATCTTCTTTGGAAATACTCCTTTAACATGGAAAATATGGTGTTGACTTTAATGACCTTTTATCAAATATGCTTCTCAAGCATTGCTGGAAAAGGTTATATACACAAAATTATTTCTGTTTAAACATAGTGATTAGTTTTCTTGTAATGGCCATCCTCCCAAGAGAATTTACCTATCTGAAATGGATTTGAGTCCAGAAAAGATGAGAATGTGATCTGCTTGAAAAAAAAGTTTGCAACTGCTTAAATCATACGGTCCAGTTAACAAGGTCTGATTGAATCAAACAATGGCAGGGCACATTTTTTTTTTATTGACACTTTTACTTTGTCTATGTTTTTCTTAATTTAGAAATAATGGCTTACAGTCATACTTATGAGAGGAGATTATTGTAATGAAGGCTGAATATTGGAGCAAATCGCAAGCTTCCTTGTCATGTCTGTTAGTTGGTAGGTTTCACTCCACCTAAATAATATTTAGTCTTTAAAAGGTTGGTAACTAGAGTGGAAGGGAGATGAAGTATGAAATACTACTGCTAAACAAAATATACATTCCTAGGTTCAGAAATTGGTTGAGTATTTGTGTGCAGGAAGGATATCACAAATGTGGACTGCTAGGAAAATTTTGCAATGAGCTAGATTTGGAGTACTTTCTTCCACCTTATGGAAGTAAATCTTGCTAAAATCAGTGATTACCTTTGATTTTTTCCTGACTCATTCAGATATTTAAGACAAAGACATTTCCACTTGGACTATGGATAAATCTTTCTACTGTATTGAAATTACATATTAAATGACTTTTCCTCTATTCTTGTTGGATATGTCACATATTTTCTCCGAATTTCTATTAGATAATCAAGCAATTACGTAAAAGTTCTGGTTTAACTTTTAAAAATATATGTCTAATATATATGGCTGTGAGTTATAATTTAATGCGGTGATCTCTATGATCTAATTCAAATAGAATATGAAATGTATCTAAATGTATTAAAATCCTCTCAATTATTATTGTGGATTTTAATAGGACAGAATTTGATTAGCTTAATTATAAACTGTAGCTTATGATTTACTAGTATCATTAGTTCATGTGGCATTCATATTCATATTTTATTGCATTTAGTTTTATCTAATTAATATTATCTAGTGACATCACATCTTGTCATGTCATATCATATTATATATCCTGACCAAGACAGCCTTAACATTTCCCTCAGCTTGACTAAACTTAAGGTTTTTCCTGACTATATGCCCCTGACCTCCCTTTTCCGAGAGCATTTACTTTAGAAAACTTGAGATTATAAATTTTTCTCTCTGCCCCTTTGAGATGTAAATCTTCTTATAGCCTCTTAAAGTTTGCAACCTAAAAGTGTGTTTCTCAAGGGCCCAGCATCGATCCCTTTGAAATGTAATCATCAAGAAAGATATGACCCATATCTTATAGACTCTTGGGAGGGGAGGAGTCTAACTTCAATAAGTACCAGTTAGCAAACACAGATGGTCTAATCACATTGACTACCTTCCCCTAAAGCACCCCAGTAGTTTTCCACTAGCTTGCCCAGTTCTTGAAATATTTCTTGCCTTTATTTCAACAGAATTGATTTTAATTCTTGTTCTTATTGCAATAGCCTTGACTCCCAATGTCTTGAATGAAGTCTTTTTTTGCCTAACTCTGTCTAATGCAATTTTTCTTTGAGAGCTCCAAGAACTAAAATCTTATCTGCAATCTATGTTCTCCTTGGGGCATTGTGCTAATGATTTTCAGTTGATAATACCTTACTAAGATTTATTCATATTTTGATTAATATTCATAGCTGTAATACATTTTCTTGTGTGAATATACAACATTGTAATGAATAGACCTTCTGTACACATTCTTATATATATTTCCTGGTACATAAATGTAAGAGGTTTGTTGATTATCTTTTTTGGGAATGAAGTATTTTAAGGTATATGAATTACAAAATTTTTAGTATTTGGTTAAATGGACTTCCCAAATGGTTATATTAAACATCAGTTTACCACATATTTTCCAAGACTCGATAATGTCAGTCTTTTGTCTCTCTTTTCTCTCTCTCTCTTTTTAAAACAAAATAACGGGTATGCCATTAAGAGATTTACCAAGAGCGAAAAATTTTCTTTATCAAAAGTATCTTATAAAATTATATTACTTAAGGGGCGCCTGGGTGGCTCAGTCGGTTAAGCGTCTGCCTTCAGTTCAGGTCATGATCCCGGGATTCTGGGATCAAGCCCTGCATCAGGCTCCCTGCTCAGTGGGGGGGTCTGCTTCTCCTGCTTATCCTCCCTCCTGCTTGTGCCCTCTCTCTTAAATGAATAAATAAATTTTTTTAAAAAAATTACATTATACTTAACAAACAAAATGACAAGCCACAATCTGGAAGAAGACAAAAAAAAAATCTACAAAAACATGAGCAAGAGGAGAGTTCTCTCAAAGGAGAACCTATGTTGTCAATAAACATATGAAGAAGTTATTGACTTTGCTAAGGATCGATGGAATGAAAATCAAGAAAAATATGAAAGGATAAAAATGTAACGTAGCAGCTCTTGAATATAGATCCTCCACTGATTCACAATGGTGACAATCTTATTATTGCTAATAATTGCTATGCATATGGAAATTTGGATTTACAACTTAAAAAAATCTATGTGATATTCCCAATTAAAATAAGAAGGATAAAATTGGTGACATGGTGAATATATTTCTGAGAGAATTTGTTTAGAAAGAACAATTTTAAACCATATTTGCTGTGCTAGTTACACATTTTGTGTAACATTTACAATTGCCATGTACACATTTTGTATCTAATATTATTTACACTTTAATAATTATAAATTTATTATATTGCAAGCAAATGTATATTTCCTAATTATGCATTAGAAATTATATATAACACCATTGAAATGTCAGTAAGAACCCACTTTAAGAAAGAAAAGAACTGACAATTTCTCAGTGTACTCCTAAGATTATTAGAAAACTCTTTTGAAAATTTTATTTAGGTAATTTTAAATATGAAGTTTTAAAATGTATCGCTGTATAAAGCAATTTGGAATTAAACTTTTTTATTTCATAGTAGGCTAATTATAGATGTTTAAACACAGAAATAAAAGCATATATTCACTAACGTTGGAAATATCTGGATAAATATATGATAAAGTAGTTGCAAATTATAAAATGAAACATTTTTTGGATGTGGAGGGGGCATTTTAAGACTTTGTCTCTTAATTTTATGTTTACAACAAAATTGAAAAGGTGGTACAGAGATTTCCCATGTGCCGTCTACCCCCATAGATGCATAGCTTCCTCTTCTAATATCAGTGTTACTCACCAGAATGGTAAATTTTATACCAAGAATGAACCCACATTGGCACATCATAATCAACTGAGGTCCACAGTTAACTTTAGAGTGTACTGTTGATGTTATACATTCATGAGTTTGGATCAATGTATAATGATATATATCCATCCTTGCCATACAGTGTTTCCTAAAAAGTCTCTGTGTTCTGCCTTTTTATCCCTCTCCTTCTCCAACCCTGGCAATCCATTGACTTTTTAATTGTCTCTATAGTTTTGCCTTTTCCAAAATGTTGTGTAGTTGTAATCATGCAATATGTAGCATTTCCAGATTGGTTTATGTCACTTAGTAATATGCATTTAAAGTTCCTCCACGTCTTTTTATGGCCTGATAGCTCCTTTCTTTATAGTTCAGAACAATAAACAATGTTTGAATGTATGACAGTTCACTTAGTTCACCTACTGAAAGATGTCTTAGCTGTTTCTTAGTTTTGGCAATTATGACTAAAACTGCTATAAACATCCATGTGCAGGTTTTTGTGTAGGCACAAGTTTTCAATTCCTTTGGGTAAATACCAAAGTGTGTGACTGCTGGATCATATGGGAAGATTATGTTTTGTTTTGTAAACAACCGCCAAACTGTCTTCCCAAGCGGCTATCCCACTTTGTATTTCCATCAACAAAGTATGAGAGTTTCTGTGCTCCTCATCCTCACTGGAACTTGATGTTCTCAGTGTTGCAGATTTTGGCCATTGTAGTAGGTGTGTGATGGTGTCTTGTGTATTTTCCTAATGAAAACGATATGGGGCACCTTTCATATTCTGATTTGCATGCATGTATCTTTTTTGGTGAGGCATCTATTAAAGTTTCTGGACCATTTTGGGGGAGGAACTTGGGAAGATGTTGGAGTAGGAGGACCCTAAGCTCACCCTGTCCCGCATTTACAATTAGATATCGCTCATATCTGTGTAAATAAACCAGAGAGCAATCTGAAGACTGACAGAGCAAACTCCACAACTAAATGTAGGTAAGAAGCTGCCTCTGAGAGGTTAAGAAGGGCATAAACGGTGGTCAGGAGCTGCCTGCAGGTGTAAGGGAGCTGTAGGCATAGAGAAGAGAAACAGTCCCTCCTACCAGGGAGCCCTCATAGGGAAAATGAATCCCCATAAAATCTGGCTTTGAAAACCAGAGGGGCTGAACTCTCTGAGCTTGTGGAACCAGCAGGAGTTGGAGCCTGGAGCTTTAAAGGTCAGCACTGGTCAGCCTTGAGAGTGAGTGATAGCTGGCTTCCCACTCTTAAAGAGACAACTGCCCACGGAGGGACAATATGGAAGTGACATTTTTCACAACACCGGGACAAATGAGAAGATCTGTGTATAGTGATTTCAGAGACTTCACCAGAACAAAGGAGCAGGCAGACACCTACTCCTCCCTGCCCCCTGCTATAAACACAGGACCACCTGCAGGCGGCAGCACAGCACAGATACTTGCTACTTAACCTGCCAGCCATGTACCCCACCCGTGAGGTCTCCTGAGAACTTGCCTGCTCCAAGCCTGTTGGCCTGGGCTCAGTGCACATTTTACTAATACCCCATGTGTGTCCTGCCCAGCGACCCCACACACAGGTCCTGGGCAACCCCAGCCACTGCCACTACAGGCATGGACACTGGAGTTTGGGGATCTGGCTAGGACTAGCAGCTCAGTGCAAGTTTTGCTACAGTGCCGCCACCCTACCCTGAGCCACCCTGTGGTCATGGCCCCTCAGAGCCAGCCTGCCTGGGTCTCACTAGCACCATAGAGAGCAAGCAGAGCCCATAACAGGGAAAGTCAGTGCAGACCCCTGGACTGAGAGAAGAAGGGACTCAGACACAACAATAGCAGGACCCAAGCAGCACACATCGGAGGCTCCCCTGAAGTGCCAGGTTCTGAACAGGGTCACCGCACTGCAGGGCACTACAGGACCGCTTCTTCATGAAGCTGCTACTTTCAAGAGCAGGAGACATAGCTGACTTTCCTAACACACAGAAAGATACAGAGGGGTGGACAACATGAGGAGACAGAAGAATATATGCCAAATGAACAAACAGGACAAAAATCACAGCAGGACATCTAAGTGAAACAAAAATACGCCTGATAAAGGATTTAAAGTAATGATCATAAAGATACTCACTGGATTTAAGAAAAGGTGGAGGATATTAGCAAGAGACTTGACAAATAGATAAAAAATAACATATCAGAGATGAAGAACTCAATAAATTAAATTAAAAATACAACAAATGGAATAAATAGTAGGCTACAGGAAGCAGAGGAATGTATCAGTGACCTGGAAGATAGAGTAATCGAAAGCAATCAAGCTCAACAGGTGAGAAGGTGAGAGACAAACAAATACTGCATTATCCGAATAGACTTAGAAAACTTAGTGACACCATCAGTGTGATAGCATTGGCATTATAAGGACCCCAAAAGGAGAAGAGAGAGAAAGGGGGACAGAAAATGTATTTGGCGAAACAATAGCTGCAAACTTCCTGACTCTAGAGAAGGAAATAGGATCCTGGGATGAAGTACCATGTTGGGCTCCCCATTCAGTGGGGAGTCTGTCTCCCTCTCCCCTGCTCCCTGCTCATGCTCTCTCTCTTTTTCTCTCTCTCTCAAATAAATAAATAAATCTTAAAAATAAAAGATTTAGGGTGACAGAGTGGTTAAAAACAAGGTCCATGTATACGCTATCTATAAGAGACTCATTTCAGACCTAAAGATAGCTGCAGATTGAGCAGGATAGAGAAGTATTTATCATGCAAATGCATGTGAAAAGAAAGTCAGAATAGCAATACTTGAACAAAATAGACTTTAAAATAAAAGCTATAACTAGAGACAAAGAAGGACACTACAATAATAATAAAGGGGACAATTCAACAAAAAGATATAACAATTATAAATATTTATGCTCATGACATGGGAGTAACCAAATACATAAAATGGTTAATAACAAACATAAGAAAAATAATTGATAGTAATACTTTAAGACCCCACTTCCACTGATGGCCAGATCATCCAAACAGAAAATCAACAAGGAAACAGTGACTTTGAATGACACTCTGGAACTGATGGATTTAAGAGTTATATTTAGAACATCCCATCTTAAAACAGCAGAATACATATTCTTTTCAACTGCATACAGAACATTCTCCAGAATGGATCATGTATTAGGCCATAAAACAAGGATCAACAAATTCAAAAAGACTGAAATCATACCATGCATCTTTCCTATAAAAGTCCAGGACCGGATGACTTCACAGGCTAATTCTGTCAAACATTTAAAGGCTGGTTAATATCTATTCTTCTCAAACTATCCCTCCCCCCCGAAAAAAATAAGAAAGAGGAAGGAAAACTTCCAAATTAATTCTATGAGGCTAGTATCACCCTGATACCAAAACCTAAATATGACACCACAAAAAAACAAGCTAGAGGCCAATATTGCTGATGAACATAAAAGCAGAAATCCTCAACAAAATACTAGCAAACCAAATCCAACAGTACATTAAAACAAAAAAATCATTCACCACAATAAAATGGGAATTATTCCCTGGATGCAAGGATGGTTCAGTATTCCCAAATCAATCAACATTACACATCACATCAATACAAGAAAGGATAAAAACCATATGATCATTTCAATAGATGCAGAAAAAGCATTTGACAAAGGACAACATCCATTGTGTCTGTTGGTAGATAAATATATAAAGAAGATGTCACACACACACACACACACACACACACTCACTCACTCTCTTTTTTCTCTCACGCAATGGAATATCACACAGCCATAAGAAGGGCTGAGATCTTGCCATTTATGACAACGTGGATGGATCTAGACGGTATTTTGCCTTGGTATGCTTTGTAGTTTTTTCAATAGTTGGCTATTATGTACCAGGTAAAATGGGCTGCTGTAAGTAGGCCTTTAGCAATGGGATGGTTAGCTGGAGAGGAGCAGCAGCATTCTACAGTCCTACGATTACGTTCTAGTCTTTCAGTGAGCCTGTGCCTCTCAACAGTTTCACAAGTGTTTCTCCGTTTTATCCTCCTCACCCCTCATGTGGACACGACAGCTAGCGTGTGCTGGAGTTTGTTGTTTCCCTTTCCTAGGTTAGTTAGTCTTTGTTTATCCCTCCCAGGTTAGGGTCTAGTTAACCTGTTTCCCCTGAGGGCAAGCCTTGTTCAGAAGAACAGAGCACTCTGATGTATATAAAGATGGTTCCTTTTCCCTGTCCCCTGCTAGAAGCCCAACAGCATTTTGCTCTGGTATTTACTGTAGGAATGTGGTGGAGCTTCTGGAGGTGAATCTCACAATATTGTGAGGATCCCCCTATGACTGGCTTTCCTTGGTGTTTTTAACTCTCAGGCTTATTACCCTGAGCCTCCAGCCATCCCTTGAATGCAGTCCAGGTTTTCCCACCGCAGTACTTTTTCTGGGACAGTTTCTGCTTCTGAGCGCGTACCAGCAAACCATGAGTCCCTGTAGTCTCCTATTTTGTCTCTCTAATCTTCGGAGCAGTGGCTTGCCCTGTGTCCTTCCCTCTTGGATCCAGGAAGAGTTGTCGATTTTTTGTTATGTTCAATTTTTAACATGTTAGAATGCAGTGGTGACTTCCAAGCTTCTTACATGTGGACCTGGAAACTATAAGTCTTTTTGCTTTTGGAAAGATTCCAACTAGTAAAAAGGGATTCCACTATGGCAAGTAGAGGGGAAGAGAGAAAAGGAGCAGGGGAGTGGATGTATGCTACATAAGACTGAGGACTAGGAGCTCAACGTCAGGAGTCTGAATCCCAGCTTTGACAAATACTAACCCCTCTTTGACATTCCTCTTGACTAAAAAAATTATATAAAAGGGGTAACTATTTTTAGGGTGCTGGAAATTTAAGACTTAATAAAAATGGCATATTTAGAACAATGCCTAATATATGCTAAGTTAATTTTTGTATAGAATTTATATTAGCTTGTTGGTATAGTTTTAGTTTGGTACTGATATTTGGTATTAACTATTGAATAGTCTAACTCCCTATCTTTAAGCATATCCTCATAGAACCTTAGAACATTGTGCATCATTCATTTCTAGTATGTTCTTACACTGAGTCTCAACCTCATTCATAGTTGTAGTCTCTTAATTGAAATCCCTCCATATATTTTATAGGAAAATATAATTTTAGGAATAGAACAATATCTTATGTTTTTACTGAACGTCTAACTCTAAATAGATGGACTTTTTAAATACGTTATAAAGATTATTTATTTAAGAGATAGAGAGAGAGTATGAACGGGGAGGTGAGGAGAAGCAGAGGGAGAGGGAGAAGCAGACTCCCTGCTAAGCAGGGAGCCGGATGTGGGGCTCGATCCAGGACCCTGGGATCATGATGTGAGCTGAAGGCAGACATTTAACCAACGGAGCCACCCAGGTGCCCCAGGTGGACATTTTAGAATATATTTATAGATTATTTTGTATTCACAACTGGAAAAGTTCTATAGGATAGAATTATCTACCTCTTCCAGAAACCCATTCAGTTTTGTGGATAATTTAATTATTTTCTTTATAACATACACATACACACATTTTTATGTTTATATATTTTATATGTTTACACTTTAAATGTTTAAAAACACTTTTTTTTTTGCTAGAAAGCCAGATGTACTCTATCTTCATTTAATATAAGTAATTTAAATGGAAGTTTTCCCCACCAATCTTGTAATATTTAATAGTTTATGTTTTCCTATTATACTTTGAACTTTTCCTATTTTTAAATTTTTATTCTGGAATCTAAGATATCTACATTCTTGCCAGTTTTGTGCATTAACCTGTCATATTATCTTACTGTCTTTTCTATATGAAAACAAAGAAATTAAGTGTGTCATTATAGCAGCCAGGAAACATTTAGCAAAGCCGGGGAGGATATATGGCCAGATCAAGAAGGTCTAGTGAATTATTAAGGTAGTTTAAAGGTTGATTTTTCAAGATACAGTTGATTTTTTTTATATGGCCCTTATAACAGAAAGATCAAGGCCTTTGACTGCCATCCCTCTTGATTCAAGGGCAGAAAATGGTCAAAGATAGAAACTTGGACATAGTTACTGTAAGGAGTTATTTCTTGTTTTAAAGGTGAGTCCACAGGTCCCTCAGCTGTTAGCAAGAGAAAAGAGATGAGAGAAGGTAATTCTAAAAAGTAGATGCATGTGAAAATTCACAAGAGTAATTCACACATAGAAGGGAGGCAAAGAAGTAGAAAAAAAAATTAAGGTAAAGACACAAAAACTCAGTGCATAGATAGAAGAATATGGAATGATGTAGAGGCTTGGGGAAAGAGATCCTGAGATACTGTATAATTTCAATCACCATATCACATAATCTAAAATGTCATTCTTAAGGGATCTTTATATAATCATTAATTTCACCTCTTAGTATTCCTCTGAATAATTAAAAAGGATAATTTTAGCCTTTCAGTTTCTTTTGTTCTAGTGTTTAAGCATTGTGTCTTTTTAAGCACATTTTTATTTATCAGGAATTAAACTGTATCTTTGGGATTCAATAACTCCTTTCCAACAGTATCCTTTTTTAATATTAGCCAATTAAGATTTCCATATAAATATAATATTTATAAGCTAATATTTTTCTGCAACACTAAAATCTTTTAAAAATAATTATAAAAATATTATATATTTTTATTACATATTACTCATATTTTGTACAAGTTAATGTTATTCTTAAACACAGCAATCAAGATTAATTTAACTGTTTATTTAATACTTGAGTCATCATTCTGAACGTTCATCACTATAGTTTGCAGTGACCTTAGTCTGTTGACTACTTTCAGTGTTTTTCATTTCTGATCTCTTTGTCAAGCTGTCATCCTCATGGCTCCTGCCATCATCATTCTTGCTTTTAAGAGTTAAGTCTATACATAGAGTATTTCCTCTCACTCACAAGGTAAAAGCTATTGTCAACTGGGGATTAGTTTGAGGGGTCAGAGTTCTTTTTATGGAAAAATGGAGTTGTGGAAAGAAAGTCAGATGGCAAGAAAGCTATTCTCTGAGTAAGAAAATGTTACTACTTATTATTTTTAATATCTTATAATATTTAGTTATTTTATTATATCAGATGATATTAAAAAACAAATTACAATTTAAATAATGGTCTCTGTCTTTTAAAGTTTACAAAAATAAATGTTACACAAGTTTCTTCAATTTGGAAAGAGATGTAAAAATTAGTTAAAGGATGTGAGTAGCTTTTTTATATTTCAAATCAGTATGAAATGACTCAGAAAGCTGATTATAATTTGCTTTAGCACAAAGAATATAATCAGAGCTTGTCAAATCAATGTACTTAGAATCATTTTACAGTGTCAGGGACATTTGATGACTCTAGAGCTGAATCTTATGTAATGATTTAAAATAAATATATCCTTTATCAATGCTACAGTAATATGTCAATATTTTATTATAAGCATATCAATTTATAATCAAACATTAATGTCACTATACAATCACTGAATATACTTCATAGTTCCTTTCCAAGCATTTGCTGTCTTGTTAACTTTATTTGAATTAATTGAAATGTACATATGTGTGTGTGTGTGTATATATATATATATATATATATACACAAGCATATACTTATAGTCCCCATGTATGTACGTATATTTGCATATGTTTACACACACGTATAGTATTCAAAATGAACATGGTGAAGGTAATTCTCTTTCCCATACAAGATCCACAATTGCTCCTAACAGAGATAACTACTCATCTTCGTTCCATATGCATACTTCCAGAAACATCCAGTGCTTATATACAAATGAGCACATACTGTACCACTTTTATGAACTGTTTTTTTAACACTCTTGGAGATTGTTTTATTTATGTTTATGTAGATTTAAGTAATTATTTTAGTCACATAATAGCATGTTTCACTGTTATGTCATTAATATTGATGAGCATTAGGTTGCCACTTGCAGTGAAATTCATATTGCAAAAACGTTATAAGTCATCCATCTTTGTACATACACATTTGTGAAAAAGTTTCTGAAGTGGATTTCTGGGTCACAGGTACGCAAAAACAAGTATCTGCAAGTAAGCTCCAGTGATCTAATATCATGCTCATTTATAATCCCACATACAGTATATGAATTTTTCTTAGTTTTCCAACCCTTTTCAACAGTGAACATTAAGAAAGTTTTTAATCAACTTTTCATTTGTCTGAAACTTTTACTTTTAATGTGTATTGCTAGGTCATTCGTGTCTTTAATTTTCTAGTGAGTCATTAATCTGTTATCGATTTTTAAGAGGGTCTTAATTGTAACTTGGATAATACTTAGGATATATAAAAAAGCTGTATTTTCTACTTATCCTTGCTTATTGTTTCAGAAATGGAGGTGACAGGTCCCATCTAGAATGATGAATTTACAGTGACCATGGCAGAAAACAAACAAAACACTCTGGACATGTAGAAGGAAAAAAAAAAAAGATGTTCAAAATCAGATGAACCTTTCAGTTCATCAGTGAATGGTTCCTTAAATGAACCAAATCATTATTCAACCTTTAATGTTCTAAGAACATAATATGTATGTAATGCAGGACCAAAAAAAACAAACAAAAAAAACCCACAAAAAAAGAAAACCAAAAAACCTCACCGGAATGAAAAAAGAATGCCCTTTCCACAAGAACAATGTCCATTATCTTATAGATTTTGCTTCTCAGATGCAATTCTCCTGCACTTCCGCACATATTCACAACGGATCTTTATGAGGGAATATATACTTTATGAAATCTAAATTGCATTCTTTGGTCACTTAATCATTCTGATCCTGAAATCGACTTTGCTGTTGATTTGGGGATTGTTCTGGCCTCTCTTCCTTTCTCCCTTTCTCCCTTCCTTCCTTAATTCCCTTTTATCTACCTTTATTTTATTTTATTTCATTTTATTTATTTTATGTATTTATTTTTTTATCTCTCTGACTCTTGAATCCCTCCCTGTTCTTAATCATCATGTCAGTAAGGCCATTCATGGAAAATAGCTTGGCTAGTGTTGGCTACAGAGTTCTCATTTCTGCTGACTTCGCTCAGGATCTGCTGAGGCAGGTGCCCTCCCTGCCATCCTCCAGCCTTGGTTAGTCTTTACACCACTTATCACAATGGTTCCTGACATCTTTAGGTACAAAGGTTTGTTTCTCTTACTCTTTTCTTCCTCCTTCCCTTGTTTTCGTTTGTTTTTATTTTTTTTGTTGTGTTGTTTTGTTTTAAAGAGGAAAAATATTAAAATTTTGCTGTACCATCTTTTTCTGAAGTATTTATTTTTAACATATATTATTCATTGATTGTCAAAACAGCATCAGAAATATTCTTCTAACAATATTGTTCTTAAAGGGTAAGATCTGATGTAAGCACCTTTTGAAGAATATCACTCTAAAACTAACAAACAAAAATTAATAGTAAATAAAAGTTTTTCCATACAGATTAAGGAGAGGAAACCATGTCTTGTTAATCTGTTATTATGTTGTATTACTAATATTTTAAAGACAGCTTTAATATGAGCTACTCGCTACACTTTAACTTCGCTTTTTAAAAGTGAGAATAGTTTTAGGCGATTCGTAAGTATATATACCATGCATCCATTGTTAAACAAAGCACATCTAAAATCCTTGCAGGTATGAAATTCAGTCAATAATCATTTTGTGAAGACTAGAGATGCAGTTATAAAACATCCCATTCTATTTGTAACTTAAATATGCCGTTGTGTTTGAAACTCTGGTCTATCACTTTATAAATACTTTCAAATAGCCTCTACCTGCTTATATACATTAATGTTGTCCTGGATATCAAGAACACCAAAGGGACTACTATAGCTTCTATTTATTTCATGTGTATGTATTTATCTTCAAGTTAATTTGCTAGTTTCATTCCAGATACATGGAATCATAGCACCATGGTTTGAAAAATAAACATTAAAGTTTTCTACAGATTATTGTAACAGAAACAAAATACTAGCTAGCATATATATATATATATATATATATATATATATATATATATATATACACACA